>NC_069503.1:413202594-413802594 GCF_027579735.1 Bombina bombina | reverse complement strand
ACCCCTCTATTGCTGTTGCTGAGATTGATTCAGGTACTCCTCGCACCCGCAAATTATTGCGGCGACTGCGGTTGTCTAAGTCCTCTATTTTGTCGTTAGGGACTGTATGATGCTGTCTTGTGAGGTCACTTTATTTGTGAGTTGTGTTATATTAATGTTTGTGGATGTTTGATCCTCTTCAACCTCTGTTATCCTGTCTTTTAGCGAGGAGATATCTTTGTGTAGCTCTTTGTATAAAGTGCGCACTTCGTGCATCACTACCTTTATGTCATCCTTAGAAGATAGATGGCTAAGGTCCTCCTTGGTTACATAGTTTGGGGGTAGAGTTTCAGTAGTGTTGGTGTCTGCCATTGCTGTCTGTTGCTCAGTTGTAGCATGTTTTGTGTTTGTGGGCTCCTGAGTGTTCTTTGGTTTTAAGTAATGACCCAGTGTTCTGCTGGTTTTTGCCTTCTCTCCCTTATTTTGTTTCTTGTTGGGCATCCCAAATTTCAGCAGTGCTTAGGAGTAACCAACTCAATTCCCCCTGGATTTATATATGTTAAGGAGGGGGTTAATAGATAAAGTCCTTTGCTTTGTGTATATGATAATGCAGATATGCTAACAGTAACGCTGGGTACTGCACTGTAGAGATAAATAGAAAAAAAAAGAAAAGAAAAAGCCCAGTAGGGAAAGCTGCTTATTGTGGAATAAGGGTTTTATCTGCTTTCAAAATGAGTATATACTGTCCCCTTTTTCCTTTTTGTTTTTGTTTGTGTTGTATATATTTTTATTTTCTATTTAATTCTCTGTTTTTATTGATATTATTATCTCCCTTTGGCAGAGTCTGTGTTGTAGCAAGTGAGTAGCGATAATATTAATATTAATACACTCCACGTGGCTAATGGCCGCCTCGCCTGCACCGCACAGTGTCTGTACCTTGGCCTGATCTATCGCAGCCAAGAGTATTGCTATGCGGGGGTCTTTATTTATGCTGCCTTGAGATCTGTCACTTCTAAGGTCGGGTCAATTAATTAGAAGTAAGCGCGTGGTCCGCGCTGTCCTCTATCTACCATAGGCCATCCAGCCCTCTGACACTCTGTCTGTATCGGACTGCTCCGTTATATAGTACCTGCTGTTTTCCGTAGGCCATGCGTGCCTTAGGTGCAGTCCGATGACGATCAATCCAACCGGCAACTCCGCTACAGACAGGGGAGGAAAGTCTGTGTTATTTGTGCAGTGGTGCCTCTGCTTGGTCGCAGACCACCCGGCGGCTACACAGTTCGTTCTCACAGTGCGGTCCTGGCACTAGGCCAAACCCGGCCGTCTTCTTTTTTCTGTAAGCACTTGCTCTTGAAGTGTTCTACTGACTCCGGTTAGATTAATAGGTAAATCTGAGTCGGGTAGGGGGTGTCCATTTGCAGTGTAATACAGCGGTGATCTTACCAGGCTGCAGGTAGCCCGGTTACATTACGATCACTTCTGTTAGTTTGATCCTGTGGAAAGTCACTGACCATGATCCTCACCCATCTCAAGTAATGCGGATGTTATTTTGAAATAAAATTTATAGTCCTATATTGTTGTTTCTACACATTTTGTGCCACAGGGCTCAGGAGCTCTTTCAGTTTGTTGCCATCGGCCTGCGTGGCTAGGCTCCGCCCCAGTGTGAGTCTTTTTATATGCAGAGGAAGTTGAAGGGGGGGAGTGACTGCTTTTTTTTTTGCTATAGAACAACTTTCAGTGGGTGTTTGAGCTAACCTTTTCAATAGTGCTAAATTGGGAGCTTTTAATTAAGTTTTGAAACAGTTTTATACTGGATTTTTAGATAATTATCTGTGCATATTATTCTTTATAGTAGTATTGATTACATGCAGTTAAATGAAAATATGTGTATACTGTCCCTTTCAGTAGTACCACAATCCTTCCTGAACTTCTGAACAATGTAGCCTTTATCACACCAAGGCATCGGGAAGTTCCCTCACAGTGCAGGACTTTGCAATGTGAGAAAGGTCTTTTATTATCACCTAAACCTCATGGGAGTTGATAAACCCTTTAATTATTGTATAATTAATAATTATATCATGTACAGTATCTTTCTATATGTCTAGAAAATCACACATTTTCTTTAAACAGCTGTGAGGAGCTACAATCTACAGTAGCTTTGTGATACATTTCTCATATATATAGCTCATCAGTTGGATGTGAAGAGTAAAGCAACATGCAATATAAATCAAGAATAAGATCCATGAAATAGCTAGTTGCCTTGAAGTTTGACTGACAGCTCAAATTTGAAGTTAAAAACCTTAGATAACACAGGAGATGGATAAACAGCATGAAATGTTTTTTTATGCAGTTTATCCTTGAATTAGTATTTTCAAACAAGGTTGTTATGAATTTGCATTTCAAATTTGACTAGAAGCATTAAGAATACACTTTCATTTGCAAAAAAAAGGTTCTGACAAAAGATATAAGAAGTTTGTTGATACATTTTCTCATGCAAATAGCTTCCCTAGCATACTTGATTTTAATGTATGTTTGCAGAGATAAATCATCTACTTTCAATTTACTTTTTAGGTTTGTGAATGGCAAGACCCTGAACAACTTAAGAAATTATTGGATCTACAAATAAGAGACAATGGGGAACCCCATCAGAAGTTATTGCAACTATGCCAAAATGCTATAAAATACAGTGTCAAAACAAGTAAGATCTTACATTTTATATTGGTTTAAAGTCCCTTTTTATAGTTTATCTGTTTCATTTTATTTTGCCTAGTTTTGTTTTGTTTCTTTTTTAATCACTTAATCAATTGTTAGAAAAACAGCTAGCTAGTGTATAATCATGTAGTGAGAGTGCCCCTAAGACAAAGAAAAGGGCCAGGTAGATGTAAGTTTTAAGAACCAGAAATGGCAGGTCTATATAATGATCTATCACTGTGGTTTTATTATCACCAATCTTCAATATTCCCTGATTTTTTTTTATCCAGAAAAGTACCAAAAATATAATAAACTGTTTATACGCCACATGAGCATGTATTGCGTGGAGTGCATTTCAATTTCAAGTTTAATGAACATTTAATTGTAATTGTTCATTAAAAACTCTTTTGAAACAATTATAACAATTAATAGTACATTTAAATTGGGAAAATTAACCTTTGGCTTTTTCATCAAAACGTACCTTGATTTAGCTTTGTTTTCGGTAATGGCTGTTGATAAAAATAAAAATACAAATGTCAGAAGTTCTCCATTAGAAAATATGCTATTTTAGCTAATTCAACAACAGACTTATTAAAATCACTAATGAAAAGGTATCTGATGTGGTAAAGGTTGACAACATATAGAAAGAAATACTTTGGGCTTAATAAAATGAGAATGATCAGTTAAAAATATATTTTTGGGCTTATTAAACCAGATACATACAATACATAAAAAAGACAAAAACAAAACAAAAAAATTCTTTCAGATTTTTTTTAACACAAAAAAGACCCTATTTTATGTGCCTAGAAACATACTGTACATGACTTAGTATGGGCTAGGTTACAGGTGATGTGTTAAAGTTAACTAGTGCGCACATTACACCTTGTCAAACAGATAACAGCAGCTACACATTACACCTTGTCAAACAGATAACAGCAGCTACATATTACACCTTGTCAAACAGATAACAGCAGCTACATATTTCACCTTGTCAAACAGATAACAGCAGCTACATATTACAAGTTTAAAGTAAGTGGTTGTGCTCTAGCACAAACAAAATTTGTGCTCAAAGGATTACCATGCCTAGCAAAAAGAGTAAGGGTTAAAAAAACATTTTCAACAAACACAACATTCGTACTTTTAGACTTATATATAAACTTTCTGATAAAAAAAATAATAATATAAATACTATAAAACATGTTTTATAAGGGTTAAAAGGTATTTGGTGTATGACAAGGTATTTGACTTGAAAGGATTTTAATGTGTATGCGTGTGCATCTATCTATCTATCTATCTATCTATCTATCTATCTATCTATCTATCTATCTATCTATCTATCTATTACATATGTACACATATTAACACTTATATAAACAAACTGGGAACAAGTGAAGGGTGCACAGGCTTATGTAATCACCCAAGACATATACAAAACATGGAAGCGGACTACACTCTCAGACTGGACTGGGTACACATCCCATGACCTTGCAACATGCTCAGCCCTGGGTGCTCAATGGCACTCACAGGAAGCTGTGCTGTCCCCAAAGTAACAGGCAGTTAACCCCAGACAGGTCCATAGGGAAAATTACAAAACAAATTAATACAACACACAGAGAAAGCCCAGCACTCACAAGCTGTCAGCTAATATTAAAAGCAAAAATGGAATTGTTAGTTAACGCATCTGGCCAAATGGGACAAGCCCAGGTACCCCGTCAAGGTTACTTCCAAAACCTGGGTCCCTAAACCAGCCAAACAATGCACGCTCTCAACCAAACAAACTGGGAACAAGTGAAGGGTGCACAGGCTTATGTAATCACCCTAGACTTATATAAAAAACAGAAGGGGACTGCACTCTCAGACTGGGCTGGGTACACATTGCATGACCCTGAAACATGCTCGGCCCTGGGTGCTCAATGGCACTCACAGGAAGCTGTGCTCTCCCCAGAGTCACAGGCAGTTAACCCCAGACAGGTCTGGGTGCAAGGTCCATAGGGAAAATTACAAAACAAATTAATACAACACACACAGAAAGTCCAGCACTCACAAGCTGTCAGCTAAGATTAAAAACAAAAATGGAAGGGTTAGTTACCGCATCTGGCCAAATAGGACAAGCCCAGGTACCCCATTAAGGTCGCTTCCAAAACCTGGGTCAATAAACCAGCCAAACAATGCACACTCTCAACCAAACAAACTGGGAACAAGGGACCCTGCAACATGCTCAGCCCTGGGTACTCAATGGCACTCACAGAAAGCTGTGCTGTCCCCAGACAAGGCCCATAGGGAAAATTACAAAACAAATTAATACAACACACAGAGAAAGATTGCATGCTCTATCTGAATCATTAAAGAAAAAAATTGGGTTTAGTGTCCCTTTAATTTCTAAAGAAGCAGCAAGGGTGTACTTTTTTCACACATGGCTTCTCCATTTTGGATTTATTTTTGTTAAATAAATCATTTGAGGTTGTATTTACCTAATTTCAAGTCCTGCTAAGAACCAGCTTGATAATTCGCCCCTATGTGTTTATTAAGTTTTATATTGTTTTACCTGTAGGTAAAATCTTTTGTTATGATTTCTCTTATTATGGTTTGATTTTTATAAATCATATTTATTTTCTACAAGTAAAATATACTCTATGATTTATGTTTGTTTTGATGCAGGCAGAGTCTGTTTACTAAGATGCCAATTTATGTCCTGCTGGTAGGATGTGTTTATTATAATTTCATTTATTTCCTTGTTGATGAGTGCTCATCATTACAGTTTACTATTGGCTTATTATTAGTTTTGCATTATGAGTAAAAAAGCAGCATTAAGCCTCATAACGCTGCTTTTTTACTACCGCTGCTATTACGAGTCTTGTAGGTACAGCTGTCCCGCACACTTTTTTGGCCGTACCGCAAATTAACTTACACAATTTGTGTATAGTCTTTTTTCAATGGGACTTCCATTGCGCCGGTATTACAAGATTTTCTTTTTAGGCCAAAAAGTGAACGGTACAGCCTATCCCGCAAGATTCGTAACGCATTCTAAAGTCAGTAGTTATGAGTTTTACAATACAGAGCTATAGCATAAAACTCATAACTAAAAAGAACACTAACACCCATAAACTACTTATTAACCCCTAAACCGAGGCCCTCCCGCATCGCAAACACTAAAATAAAATTATTAACCCCTAATCTACCGCTCCGGACATCGCCGCCACTATAATAAACATATTAACCCCTAAACTGCCGCACTCCCGCATCGCAAACACTAGTTAAATATTATTAACCCCTAGGATCGCTGCCACTATACTAAAGTTATTAACCCCTAAATCTAAATCTAACCCTAACACCCCCTAACTTAAATATAATTAAAATAAATCTAAAAAACCTAATATTATTACCTAAATAATTCTTATTTAAAACTAAATACTTACCTGTAAAATAAACCCTAAGCTAGCTACAATATAACTAATAGTTACATTGTATCTAGCTTAGGGTTTATTTTTATTTTACAGGCAAGTTTGTATTTATTTTAACTAGGTAGAATAGTTACTAAATAGTTATTAACTATTTACTAACTACCAAGCTAAAATAAATACAAAAGTACCTGTAAAATAAAACCTAACCTGTCTTACACTAACACCTAACCTTACACTACAATTAAATACATTACCTAAATTAAATACAATTAACTAAATTAAATACAAATACCTAAATTACAAAAAAAAACCCCACTAAATTACACAAAATAAAAAACAAATTACAAGATATTTAAACTAATTACACCTAATCTAATAGCCCTATCAAAATAAATTACACTTATTGGCTGTTCCAATCAGCCAATAGAATGCAAGCTCAATCCTATTGGCTGATTGGATCAGCCAATAGGATTGAAGTTCAATCCTATTGGCTGATTACATCAGTCAATAGGATTTTTCAACCTTAATTCCGATTGGCTGATAGAATTCTATCAGCAAATCAGAATCTAAGGGACGCCATCTTGGATGACGTCACTTAAAGGAACCTTCATTCGTCGTTAGTCGTTAGATTCCTTGACAAAGCATACCTGCGAAACGTACGTCGGACCTGAACTGTTCTGTATTGAGTTTTATCACGTCTCTACACTAGCCAGGACACCTGGGGGCTTAGCGCTACTGTCTTGCTACTAAAGAGGTTTTGGTTTCGGCGGTCACACTCCTGCTGATCCATTTACCTCTTTGCAAGTTTGGCGATTTGAAGCATTTATTACAGCATATCTGCTTTTGTACCCTTACATTGTGGTGTTATCAAGGCTTATGTGACGCTTTTATATATTTTAAAATAAATTTGTATCCAAGTTTTGCCTAGTGTACTGTTTTCCCATCAGTATAAAGTGGGAGTGCGCATATCCTTGAGCTTAGTGGAAAGCTCCAACAAATGTGAGTAGTCATTTGTTACAAAACAACTACTTCCTCAAAGTGCCATTACAGATTCACACTATGTTGCAATTTTCTGTTTCCTTTTTTATGGGATCTCACTGAGGAATGCTAACAAGCTGAAAAACTCATCCAGAGGACACAGACATATCCTTTATTCAGAACTTTATTTGGTTTTCCTTTTATGATTTTTGTTATCACATTTATTTCACAGATGGCACCAGGAGTTGAACACGACCCTGGAACCTAAACAATGGTTACAAATATTTCAAAATACACGCACCTCCTCCACTTCCCCCAGAATTATAGAGCTTAACTATAAGGTCCTCCTGCGCTGGTACCTAACACCAATCAGACTAAGAAATATCTATCCTGCCTCTTCATCTTTCTGTTGGAGAGGGTGTAACAGGCAGGGCACCATGTTACATATGTGGTGGTCTTGCCCAAAACTGGGCCCCTTCTGGCGTAGCATCAAGTCCACTTTGAAAAAGCTAGCTGAGGCAGATTTTTCTCTAAATCCGCAATTAGTCCTCTTGAATGAGACTCCTCCATTACAATGTAAAATCAGAAGGACACTAATACGTATAGGTCTAAATTGTGCAAAAGCCCTCATTGCCTTGCATTGGAAATCCTCCTTCACCCCGTCTTTAGAGAATTGGTTAAAAAAGACAGATGAGATGCTATCTTGTGAAGAGTATGGCTACTATAAAACAAACAAATCTGCATTTTATGCAGACCTGAGATTCTACTGGGACACTATCTTGCATATACAGTAAATCCACGGACATATGTGGAAGCAAACAAATAGGTACTGAATGTGATATAATAGTTACATTTACCTGAGGTCATAAAACGTCTCTCCCTCACCTCCTCCCTCCCTATTCCCTTCCTCTCTATTCTTTTCTTCTCATTTATATATACTGTGTTTGGGTTTAATATCATTTATTAGAAAGACCTAGGACTGCTTCAAGCTCGTGGCTACCCTGGGTGGTATGAACTCATGTATTACCGCATATTAGTTTAAAATTTGATACCAGAAGCATTATTTATGTTTTGTGTGCCTCGTATACACCTTCGCAAGCTTGTATATACTTGTTCCAATGTCGTGGATGATTTGTCATACACTTCTCTGCTGTATGGAACTTATTATATTTAAACCAATAAAAATTTATTGTAAAAAAATAAATAAAAAATAATATGATGTTGGGTGTTGGTTCTAGTATTACGCTCAAACAATAGATACTATTTTCATTGGAATTTGTGTGGCCTCGTCATTCTTTAATATAAGAAGATAATAAATATCAAATGTTCTTTTCTTTTTATATAAATTTACACTTAATTACTAATGGCTGCCTGCACATTGCTTAAAAATATATTTAAAAACATTTTCTAATTATATCAATTTAGAGTGCAACTATATATATATATATTTCTTTAATTTATTGTCATTTCTATACTTTTTATGTAGATATGGTTTTATTATTATAATTTGCGTTCATTTTCTATATGCACACTCTGTCTACTGTGAGTTATGTTATTTATTGCTTTGCCATTTACCAGTGGTATAGATCAGAGAAGCGTTAAGCGTAATGACAGGGGGGGCGTGATTCATCCTTGTCACTCTTCTTTGGCTTTCCATTGGACAAACGGCACACACCCTCTGCTCTACCCAATCGCTGAATTTTGAATGCGATTGGGTGAAACAAACTGTCAATCACGGTAACTGTTATGGATTGGCTAATGTGCCTTTTTACGGAAGCTGTCACGGTGGATCGGGTTAGCCTTTGATAAAGCTTATGCAAAACGCGCGTTAGGCGTTCGCACTGGTGCTCTCATTTGTTTGTTTAATAATAGAAACTTTAGACATAGCTGAAAAAACAAAAAAAGACAGAAGCGCCCACCGCATCTAAGTGCAGATTAAATGTGTGACTTTAATGATTGCATGTAGCAAGAATAACACTCACAATATCAAAGAAAAATACAAGTCGTGTTTAAAAACTTGAAACTGTCCCAGGTTCCGAGTTTACAGCTCCGATCACACTGTTTCCAAGATGGAGTGTCCGTGACTCGGCTGGAGAGGGGTGTGTACACAGATGGACCAATCCGATGCGTCTTTGACTTGGGACTGGATCGCTATAGGTAGTGTAGCGATATTATGTGAAGCTGTCCCAGTTAGTGTTGGTTCCACCTCCACAATAGAATTACTACTTAGCCATAGTAAACCAGATCCCCCTTAAAGGCAGTGCAATGCCAGTAAAGCACTTTAGATTTTGGATAAGACACAGTAATCCTGAACAAAGAAGCTGGAGGGAGTTGAAGAGAAACACCACACCCCTCTCCAGCCGAGTCATGGACACTCCATCTAATCAGATACTGAGCCACTGTATGATCAGTGAAACGTTTTTCTTTAATCACACCTCTCCCTGTGAAACTTAATATAATCTTAATGAATGGTTATAACTGCCAGCATTATACTCAGTCTCTAATGTGAAATATGTAAATATAGCATAAGGAGTTTTTTACTCCATTTTTGAGAGCACATAGACCTCTAGTTATCAACGTATCTACCTCAAATATGCTGGAATTCCGCAGCGTATTTGTGGCGAGGCTGATTCGCCTTAGTTATCAAGCCCTAGATACCGGCAAAAGTAGAATTTAGTGACGTAAGCTTCGATCCGCCGGACTCAGTCTGACACAGATTGATTCTTACGTCACTCCAGATGTTCCGCACACAAGTGCGGCACAATCTGACTACTTTTGCTAGTTATCAAAAAACTAGCAGGTAAGCTCGGCACTTTTCCGGCCCAGTGTACCTGGTTTTCAAACTGCCGCCCTGGAGGCGGCGGATCCCATAGGAATCAATGGGAGTCTGACCATAGCAAAAGTTCATGTTCGCTGCTGCCCGACATCCCATTCATTCCTATGGGAGCTGTCTACACCTAACACCCTAACATGTACCCCGAGTCTAAACACCCCTAATCTGTCCCCCCTACACCGCCGCAACTAAATAAAGTTATTACCCCCTGTACCGCCGCTCCTGGACCCCGCCACAACTATAATAAACTGATTAACCCCTAAACCGCCGCTCCCGGTCCCAGCCGCAACTATAATAAATATGTTAACCCCTAAACCGCCGCTCCCGGTCCCCGCCGCAACTATAATATATGTATTAACCCCTAAACCGCCGCAACCTACATTATACCTATTAACCCCTATCCTGCCCCCCCTACACTGCCGCCACTATAATAAATTTATTAACCCCTATCCTGCCCCCCTATACCGTCGCCACCTATAATAAAGTTATTAACCCCTTCCTGCGGATCCCGGACCGCGCCGCAACTAAATAAATAGTTTAACCCGTAAACCGCCGCTCCCTTACCCCGCCGCAACCTATCTTAAACTTATTAACCCCTAATCTGCCCCCCCTACACCGTCGCCACCTATAATAAATTTATTAACCCCTATCCTGCCCCCCCTACACCGCCGCCACTGTAATAAAATTATTAACCCCTATCCTGCCCCCCCTACACCGCCGCAACTCTAATAAAATTATTAACCACTAATCCTAAATCTAACACTAACCCTAACACCCCCCTAACTTAAATATTAATTAAATAAATCTAAATAATATTTCTCTTATTAACTTAATTAATCCTATTTAAAACTAAATACTTACCTTTAAAATAAACCCTAAAATAGCTACAATATAAATAATAATTATATTGTAGCTATCTTAGGATTTATTTTTATTTTACAGGCAACTTTCAATTTATTTTAACTAGGTACAATAGCTATTAAATAGTTATTAACTATTTAATAGCTACCTAGAAAAAATAAAGAGAAATTTACCTGTAAAATAAAAACTAACCTAAGTTACAATTACACCTAACACTACACTATACTTTAATAAATTATTCCTATTTAAAACTAAATACTTACCTGTAAAATAAACCCTAAGATAGCTACAATATAATTAATAATTACATTGTAGCTATTTTAGGATTTATATTTATTTTACAGGCAACTTTGTATTTATTTTAGCTAGTTAGAATAGTTATTAAATAGTTATTAACTATTTAATAACTACCTAGCTAAAAGAAATACAAAATTACCTGTAAAATAAATCCTAACCTAAGTTACAATTAAACCTAACACTACACTATCATTAAAATAATTAAATAAATTACCTACAAATAACTACAATTAAATACAATTAAATAAACTAACTAAAGTACAAAAAATAAAAGCTAAGTTACAAAAAATAAAAAAATAGGTTACAAACATTTAAAAAATATTACAAAAATGTTAAGCTACTTACACCTAATCTAAGCCCCCTAATAAAATAACAAAGCCCCCCAAAATAAAAAAATGCCCTACCCTATTCTAAATTAAAAAAGTTCAAAGCTCTTTTACCTTACCAGCCCTTAAAAGGGCGTTTTGCAGGGCATGCCCCAAAGAATTCAGCTCTTTTGCCTGTAAAATAAAAATACAACCCCCCCAACATTAAAACCCACCACCCACATACCCCTAATCTAACCCAAACCCCCCTTAAATAAACCTAACACTACCCCCTGAAGATCATCCTACCTTGAGTCGTCTTCAGCCAGCCGACCACCGATGGAACCGAAGAGGAGATCTGGAGCGGCAGAAGTCATCATTCAGGCAGCGCTGAAGAAGTCTTCCATCCGATAGAAGTCTTCATCCATGCGGCGTCTTCAATCTTCATCCATCCGGAGCGGAGTGGAGCCATCTTCAGACGAGCCGACGCAGAGCCATCCTCTTCTTCCCGACAACTAACGACGAATGGATATTTCTTTAAGGGACGTCATCCAAGATGGCGTCCCTTCAATTCCGATTGGCTGATAGGATTCTATCAGCCAATCGGAATTAAGGTAGGAAAAATCTGATTGGCTGATCCAATCAGCCAATCAGATTGAGCTTGCATTCTATTGGCTGTTCTGATCAGCCAATAGAATGCAAGCTCAATCTGATTGGCTGATTGGATCAGCCAATCCAATTGAACTTCAATCTGATTGGCTGATTCAATCAGCCAATCAGATTTTTCCTACCTTAATTCCGATTGGCTGATAGAATCCTATCAGCCAATCAGAATTGAAGGGACGCCATCTTGGATGACGTCCCTTAAAGGAATATCCATTCGTCGTTAGTCGTCGGGAAGAAGAGGATGGCTCCGCTCCGCTCCGGATGGATGAAGATTGAAGACGCCGCATGCATAAAGACTTCTATCGGATGGAAGACTTCTTCAGCGCCACCTGGATGATGACTTCTTCCGCTCCGGATCTCCTCTTCAGTTCCATCGGTGGGTCGGCTGGCTGAAGACGACTCAAGGTAGGATGATCTTCAGGGGGGTAGTGTTAGGTTTATTTAAGGGGGGTTTGGGTTAGATTAGGGGTATGTGGGTGGTGGGTTTTAATGTTGGGGGGGGGGGTGTATTTTTCTTTTACAGGCAAACGAGCAGAATTCTTTGGGGCATGCCCCGCAAAAGGCGCTTTTAAGGGCTGGTAAGGTAAAAGAGCTTTGAACTTTTTTAATTTAGAATAGGGTAGGGCATTTTTTTATTTTGGGGGGCTTTGTTATTTTATTAGGGGGCTTAGATTAGGTGTAAGTAGCTTAAAATTATTGTAATATTTTTTAAATGTTTGTAACTTATTTTTTTTATTTTTTGTAACTTAGCTTTTTTTATTTTTTGTACTTTAGTTAGTTTATTTAATTGTATTTAATTGTATTTATTTGTAGGTAATTTATTTAATTAATTTAATGATAGTGTAGTGAGGTTTAATTGTAACTTAGGTTAGGATTTATTTTACAGGTAATTTTGTATTTCTTTTAGCTAGGTAGTTATTAAATAGTTAATAACTATTTAATAACTATTCTAACTAGCTAAAATAAATACAAAGTTACCTGTAAAATAAATATAAATCCTAAAATAGCTACAATGTAATTATTAATTATATTGTAGCTATCTTAGGGTTTATTTTACAGGTAAGTATTTAGTTTTAAATAGGATTAATTTATTTAAGTATAGTGTAGTGTTAGGTGTAATTGTAACTTAGGTTAGTTTTTATTTTACAGGTAAATTTCTCTTTATTTTAGCTAGGTAGCTATTAAATAGTTAACAACTATTTAATAGCTATTGTACCTAGTTAAAATAAATTGAAAGATGCCTTTAAAATAAAAATAAATCCTAAGATAGCTACAATATAATTATTATTTATATTGTAGCGATATTAGGGTTTATTTTAAAGTTAAGTATTAGTTTTAAATAGGATTAATTTATTTAATAAGAGAAATATTATTTCGATTTATTTAATTAATATTTAAGTTAGGGGGGTGTTAGGGTTAGTGTTAGACTTAGGTTTAGGGGTTAATAATTTATTACAGTGGCGGCGGTGTAGGGGGGGCAGGATAGGGGTTAATAAATTTATTATAGGTTGCGGCGGTATAGGGGGGGCAGGATAGGGGTTAATAAACTTATTATAGGTGGCGACAGTGTAGGGGGGCAGATTAGGGGTTAATAAGTTTAAGATAGGTTGCGGCGGGATCCGGGAGCGGCGGTTTAGGGTTTAAACTATTTATTTAGTTGGGGAGAGGTCCGGGATCGTCAGGATAGGGGTTAATAACTTTATTATAGGTGGCGACCGTATAGGGGGGGCAGGATAGGTGTTACTAGGTATAATGTAGGTGGCGGCGGTGTCCGGGAGCGGTAGTTTAGGGGTTAATACATTTATAAGAGTTGCGGAGGGGTCTAGGAGCGGTGGTTTAGGGGTTAATAACTTTATTGAGTTGCGGGGGGCTCCGGGGGCGCCGGTATAGGGGGTAGAACAGTGTAGTTAGTGTGGGTGCTTAGTGACAGGCTAGCAATAAAGCTGTCAAAAAGCCGAAGAGCAGCGAGATTGGATGAGTGATAACTCTCACAATCCGCTGCTCATCGCCCCGTACTTGGTGCACGGCTTTTTGACAGCTTTTTTGATAACTTAGTCCGCGGCGGCGATGGTAGGCGAGCTTAGGCGGGCGTATTGAACCGGCGAAGGCAGGTAAAGTCGACATGTTGATAACTACCCCCCATAGTGTGTTAATAATATATTTATAACATTTTTTGATTCTGTATTATTTAAATTTTCTTCTTTTGTAACAAATTTTAGCTTAAATGGTGGCATGGTCCACAACACTAACTACATTTTAAACTGACCATAATAAACGTTATGTTTTAAGGAACTTCACATTACATATGGAATTAACCCCACCTTATATTGTTTGAGTATTAATCCTCCTAAGTGTGCCCCACTATGCCTCTGTTCTTTCTTTTGTATTAATCTTACTTTTACCTGGCATAAGGCACTACCTCCTCCTATACATAGGTTTATTTGGAGGAAGGTTACTGGATTATTACCTCCATCTTTCCCACCTCCCCTTGAGGTTAAAGGGAATCTCAGCATTTATTGTAATTTGCATCTTTTTAATAAGATTTCTATTATGTTGTATAGGTAATTGCATTAGACATTTGACTTACTATTAGCAGTAATATAATTACTAATAATAATTAGACATGTGCATTTGGATCCTTCGCTCTTGGTATTCAGCTCTTTTCAAAACTGGATTTTTTATTTATTTGTTTTTGTGAAAGTGCAACACACTGAGATCTGGATTTGCGCAGCTCTTAGTTTGTTGCATTATCACATAGGACCCGAATGCACATGTCTAGCAATCATTATCATTACAATTATCATCTTAAAAGGGCATTAAAACCAAAAAAATTATTTTGTGATTTAGGTAGAACATACAATTTTAAACAACTTTACAATTTACTTCTGTTATCAAATTTTCTTCATTCTCTTGGTATCATTTGTTGAAGGAGCAGCAATGAACTACTGGTTTCTAACTGAACACATGGGGCGAGTTTACATATGAGGCGCAAGCTTCAGCGTAACTGCTGAAACCCGTGCCACCCATAATTTCAACTCACACATCGGGGTATCACATATATGGCACTGACAGTTCATAAAGTGCCATAAGTCGGATAAACTAGCAATGTCCAGAAATGTGCATAAATACACATTTCTGGAGTCGCCAGTGATGTACGGCACTTTAGAAACTGCCGGCGCCTAAGAAAATAAAAAAAATATATAAAATCTCCCGTAAAAGTCTAACCAGCCTCCCAAAAATAAACCCGACATGTAAAAACCCCTATATCTGCCATCACCTCCGTATCGGAACTAATAATACATTTATTAACCCCTAAACTGACAACCCCCACAACACAATATGCCTAATTAAACTATTAACCCCTAATCCACCATTCACCCGCATCGCAATCTACCTAGTAAAAGTATTAACCCCTAAATCCGCCAACCCCAACATTCCAAACTACCTAATAAATGTATTAATCCCTAATTCACCATTAACCCAAATCGCAAAGTACCTATTAAAACAATTAACCCCTAATCCGCCATTAACCCACATCACAACAAACCTTATAAATCTATTAACCCCTAAACCGCCAAACCCACACAACAATCCTAATAAAACTATTAACCCCTAAACCGCCAAACCCAGGCAACGCAATAATCCTAAAAAAACTATTAACCCCTAATTTTCCAAAACCCTAACAACGCAAGTACCCTAATTAAACTATTAAACCCTAATCTGCCAACCCCCCACATTGCAAATAACTAATTTAATTACTAAGCCCCCTAACTTAACACCCACTAAATTAACCCCAAATTACATAAAATAATAAAATACTAAATTATAATTAAAATAAAAAATCCTAACAGTACTTAGAAAAATAAACCTAATATTAATTGAAAATAAATTAATCTAAAATTACCAAAAATAAAAGTCTAACATTACAGAAAATATTAAACAAAACTATCCAAAATAAAAAAATGAAACATAATCCCTATGAAAATAAAAGGCCCCCCAAAATAAAAAACACCCCCCTAATCCAATGTTAAACCACCAATAGCCCCAAAAAGGCTTTTTGTAGGGAATTGCCCTAAGTTAAGCAGATCTTTTGCATTTAAAAAACAATTCTAAGTCCCCCTATAACAGTAAAACCCACCACCCACCAAACCCCCCAAAATAAATAGACCTAACACTAAAAAAACCTAAACTACCCATTGCCCATAAAGGGGCATTTGTATGGGCATTGACCTTAAAAGGGCATTCAGCTCTTTTACTGCCCTAAAAATCTAACCCCCAAATAGGTACTCACCATTCTTGAAGTCTGGCGGAGAAGGTCCTGTTCCAGGCGGTGAAGCCTTCTTCCAAGCGGCCGACATCTTCTTCCAAGCGAGGACCACTTCCTTCTTTCTCCATGACCAAGCCGGCACAGAGCAGAGATGAGCATGGAGCAGGACCGGCCATACACTGAATAGTGAATTCAAGGTACGCGTTTAAATATGGCGTCCCTTGTATTCCTATTGGCTGATATGATTCTTAAAATTCAAATCAGCCAATAAAGTGAGAGCTACTTAAATCATATTGGCTGATTTATTTTCATGGCGATTAGCTTTAATTTTTTAATTTTTGATAATTTGGTTTATTATTTTATGTAATTTTAAACTTTTATTTTTGTAATCTTAGATTATTTTTTTATTTTAATTGTAACAGTATTTTTTAATTTAGGTAATTGGGGTTAATTTAGGGGGTGTTAGGTTAGGGGGCTTAGTAATTTAATTAGTTATTTGCATTGTGGGGGTTTGGTGGATTAGGGGTTAATAGATTTATTAGGATTGTTGTGTGGGTTTGGCGGATTAGGGGTTAATAGTTTTATTAGGTTTATTGCGATGTGGGTTAATGGCGGATTAGGGGTTAATACATTTATTAGGTTTATTGCGATGTAGGTTAATGGCAGATTAGGGGTTAATAGTTTTATTAGGTTTATTGCGATGTGGTTTAATGGTGGATTAGGGGTTAATACGTTTATTAGGTTTATTGTGATGTGGGTTAATGGTGGATTAGGGGTTAATAGTTTAATTAGGTTTATTGCGATGTGGATTAATGGCGGATTAGGGGTTAATACATGTATTAGGTTTATTACGATGTGGGTTAATGGCGGATTAGGGGTTAATATATAGAAAAAGGAAAGTCCATAGAGCCTTATAATAAAAACAACAACCTTTATTGCACAAAATATCTAAAAGAGGCCAAACAAAAAACGCCTGACCGGTTTCGGTCCTACAGCACCGTAATCATAGACATAAATATAATGCAGCTGTCAAAGACGTAAATAGTATACAGCTCATTCTAATTGGTTAAAAACATAAAGGAAATAGTTGGCCTCAAGATAACCCTTTATATACCTGGAAAATTATATAGTGAAAATGATGATTTAATATATACACACACAACAGTTAGCATCCTAATCTCATTATCAGTTTAGAAATAATATTGAGGAATACTATTTGAATATACAAATCTGTTATTTAGGAAACATTATCCTAGACCTATAAAAAAACGCTGCTAACAAATTGTTTACTTTTATTAATATTATTGATATAAATCATTTGATCGCTCATTAGTGTGGGATGAAAAAACCTTTTTAAAAGAATGGAATTACATTTAAACCCTTAATTCTTAAAACTACACACTTCCTAGAGCGATAATTTAAATATAATTCATGTGTTACAGCAGTCTTTGAATAAATATAGAAACAGGGAAGGAGAGGGAGAAAAAGGGAAAATAGCACACTAGTGTCACTATGGATAATAGATAAGTACTCCTGCCAAACACAATGCTTGCCATATATACTAACAGAATATGAAGTACCATAATGCACTGTATATGTACAAGTGCTAAATAGATTTTCCTAATATTATTTATTAGAAAAAGCACAAAATTAGCAACTTTTTGTCAATAGATACCACACTAACGGCTAGATTTAGAGTTTTGTCGGTAACGACCCGAAAAGCTAACGCCGGCTTTTTTCTGGCCGCACCATAAAAATAACTCTGGTATTGAGAGTCCACATAAAGGCTGCGTTAGGCTCCAAAAAAGGAGCGTAGAGCATATTTAACGCAGCTTCAACTCTCGATACCAGAGTTGCTTACGGACGCGGCCAGCCCCAAAAACGTGCTTGTGCACGATTCCCCCATAGGAAACAATGGTGCTGTTTGAGCTGAAAAAAAGCCTAACACCTGCAAAAAAGCCGCGTTCAGCTTCTAACGCAGCCCCATTGTTTGCTATGCGGAAACACTTTCTACGTCTGCACCTAACACTCTAACATGTACCCCGAGTCTAAACACCCCTAACCTTACACTTATTAACCCCTAATCTGCCGCCCCCGCTATCGCTGACCCCTGCATATTATTATTAACCCCTAATCTGCCGCTCCGTAAACCGCCGCTACTTACATTATCCCTATGTACCCCTAATCTGCTGCCCTAACATCGCCGACCCCTATATTTATTAACCCCTAATCTGCCCCCCACAACGTCGCCTCCACCTGCCTACACTTATTAACCCCTAATATGCCGACCGGACCTGAGCGCTACTATAATAAAGTTATTAACCCCTAATCCGCCTCACTAACCCTATAATAAATAGTATTAACCCCTAATCTGCCCTCCCTAACATCGCCGACACCTAACTTCAAACATTAACCCCTAATCTGCCGACTGGAGCTCACCGCTATTCTAATAAATGTATTAACCCCTAAAGCTAAGTCTAACCCTAATACTAACACCCCCCTAAGTTAAATATAATTTTAATCTAACGAAATTAATTAACTCTTATTAAATAAATACTTACCTGTAAAATAAATCCTAATATAGCTACAATATAAATTATAATTATATTATAGCTATTTTAGGATTAATATTTATTTTACAGGTAACTTTGTATTTATTTTAACCAGGTACAATAGCTATTAAATGGTTAAGAACTATTTAATAGCTAAAATAGTTAAAATAATTACAAAATTACCTGTAAAATAATCCTAACCTAAGTTACAATTTAACCTAACACTACACTATCAATAAATTAATTAAATAAAATACCTATAATTATCTACAATTAAACCTAACACTACACTATCAATAAATAAATTAAATACAATACCTACAAATAACTACAATGAAATAAACTATCTAAAGTACAAAAAAATAAAAAAGAACTAAGTTACAAAAAATAAAAAAATATTTACAAACATAAGAAAAATATTACAACAATTTTAAACTAATTACACCTACTCTAAGCCCCCTAATAAAATAACAAAGCCCCCCAAAATAAAAAAATGCCCTACCCTATTCTAAATTACTAAAGTTCAAAGCTCTTTTACCTTACCAGCCCTGAACAGGGCCCTTTGCGGGGCATGCCCCAAGAAGTTCAGCTCTTTTGCCTGTAAAAAAAAACATACAATACCCCCCCCCCCCAACATTACAACCCACCCCCCAAAAGAGCTGAACTTCTTGGGGCATGCCCCGCAAAGGGCCCTGTTCAGGTCTGGTAAGGTAAAAGAGCTTTGAACTTTAGTAATTTAGAATAGGGTAGGGCATTTTTTTATTTTGGGGGGCTTTGTTATTTTATTAGGGGGCTTAGAGTAGGTGTAATTAGTTTAAAATTGTTGTAATATTTTTCTTATGTTTGTAAATATTTTTTTATTTTTTGTAACTTAGTTCTTTTTTATTTTTTGTACTTTTTTAGTTTATTTCATTGTAGTTATTTGTAGGTATTGTATTTAATTTATTTATTGATAGTGTAGTGTTAGGTTTAATTGTAGATAATTATAGGTATTTTATTTAATTAATTTATTGATAGTGTAGTGTTAGGTTTAATTGTAACTTAGGTTAGGATTTATTTTACAGGTAATTTTGTAATTATTTTAACTATTTTAGCTATTAAATAGTTCTTAACTATTTAATAGCTATTGTACCTGGTTAAAATAAATACAAAGTTACCTGTAAAATAAATATTAATCCTAAAATAGCTATAATATAATTATAATTTATATTGTAGCTATATTAGGATTTATTTTACAGGTAAGTATTTAGCTTTAAATAGGAATAATTTATTTAATAAGAGTTAATTAATTTCGTTAGATTAAAATTATATTTAATTTAGGGGGGTGTTAGTGTTAGGGTTAGACTTAGCTTTAGGGGTTAATACATTTATTAGAATAGCGGTGAGCTCCAGTCGGCAGATTAGGGGTTAATAATTGAAGTTAGGTGTCGGTGATGTTAGGGAGGGCAGATTAGGGGTTAATACTATTTATTATAGGGTTAGTGAGGCGGATTAGGGGTTAATAACTTTATAATAATAGCGGTGCGGTCCGCTCGGCAGATTAGGGGTTAATAAGTGTAGGCAGGTGGAGGCGACGTTGAGGGGGGCAGATAAGGGGTTAATAAATATAATATAGGGGTCGGCGGTGTTAGGGGCAGCAGATTAGGCGTACATAAGTATAACGTAGGTGGCGGCGCTTTGGGGTCGGCAGATTAGGGGTTAATTATTGTAGGTAGCTGGCTGCGACGTTGTGGGGGGCAGGTTAGGGGTTAATAAATATAATATAGGGGTCGGCGGTGTTAGGGGCAGCAGATTAGGGGTACATAAGTATAACGTAGGTGGCGGTCGGCAGATTAGGGGTTAAAAAAATTTAATCGAGTGGCGGCGATGTGGGGGGACCTCGGTTTAGGGGTACATAGGTAGTTTATGATTGTTAGTGTACTTTAGAGTACAGTAGTTAAGAGGTTTATGAACCGGCGTTAGCCCAGAAAGCTCTTAACTACTGAATTTTTTCCTGCGGCTGGAGTTTTGTCGTTAGATGTCTAACGCTCACTTCAGACACGACTCTAAATACCGGAGTTAGAAAAATCCCATTGAAAAGATAGGATACGCAATTTACGTAAGGGGATCTGCGGTATGGAAAAGTCGCGGCTGAAAAGTGAGCGTTAGACCCTTTTTTTAATGACTCCAAATACCGGAGGTAGCCTAAAACCAGCGTTAGGAGCCTCTAACACTGGTTTTCACTGCTACCGCCCAACTCTAAATCTAGGCCTAAGAAAGTCAAGCAGAAGCTAATATAAATATAAATTAAGACATTAGCACCAAAATGTGTTATTGACATCAAAAGATATGAACTGAAATGTATTACTGTTAAATGCAAAGGACCTCTAAAAAAGAGGACCTACCTTTGCCAAAAAATTAATAATGTCATGTTCGGAAATTGAAGCCTAATGTTAAAGGCATAAGACCTCTAAAAAGGATGACCTACCTTGGCCAATAATTAATAATGTCATGTTCTGAATTGAAGCCTAATGGCACCAGGCTATTTAGCCTAAAAATCCAGTAGGCTTCTTGCCGACATAAAATTGGAAATTTATCTCCACCTCTAGGTGGTCTCTGTATCTGTTCTATAGCTTTCCATTTGAATGTGTCAACATTCTTATGGTGAAATTCAAAAAAATGTCTAGAGAGAGCTGAGCATGGTCTTTCCCCTGAAATATAAGAGATGTTCCCGGATCCTGGTACCCACTTCTTTAGTAGTTCTCCCTATATATACTTGTTTGCACTGAATGCATTCAATCAGATAAATTACATATACACTTTTACAGTTAACACACCCCTTAATAGGGAATTCCTCCCCTGTCTGATGTGACATGTGACCATTAAGTTTCGCTGAAAAAGAGCATCCCTTTTCCACTTGTTTCCTCAACTTTTTGTCTCCCATTAAAATTGGTAAATTCTTATTAATAACCTTACAGACCTGTTCGTACTGTTCTGAAAAGTTAGTGACAAATCTAGGTTTAGAATGCTCAGGATAAACTTTCTTGTTCAGACTTTTTGACATATTCATTATCATAGTATCATGGCTCATATGCTTAACTTCCTTATAGGCTCTGTCCACCACTTTTCTCGGATAGCCTCATTCTCTTAGTCTTTGACTGAGGTTTCCACTCTCTTGTTGGAAGGATTCCTCCAGACTGCAATTTCTTTTTAGCCGCATAAATTGGCCTTTGGCTATGCCTCTAAGTATATGGCCAGGACGGCTACTTCGGGCATGTAGCAGGCTATTTCCTGCAAGCAATCGGTTTCCTGAAGAGAGTGGAAACCACTTTGCCTAGTATAGCTGACCCTCTTAGGGACACATCCAAATAGTAGATATTTTTCTTCTGCCACTCATAGGTAAATTGTTTACCCACATTGTTCAGATTTAAGCTCTCAACAAAGCTTCTTGCTTGATCTTGGTCAGATGACCAAACAATTAAAAGGTCATCTATGTACCTGATGCATTTAATTATATGTCCACATGGACGCCAGTACCTTCATAGACGTGGCATCTTTCCCACCAACCCATAAACAGATTGGCGTATGATGGGGCAAATTTTGCTCCCATTGCTGTGCCACGCCTCTGGAGGTAGTAGCGTCCCTGGAACATAAAGAAGTTATGTTCCAGCAAAAACCTGATCACTGTGTTAAGAAGTATTTTCATCTCATATGATAAATCAGTGTATAAATCCAAAAAATAAAAACAGCTGTTAAACCATGTTGATGAGGTATAGATGAGTACAGGGAAACAATGTCAATGGTAAGACAACTGTACTCATCTTTATAATTGATATTCTCCATTATCTGTAGGGTGTGTGTGGTGTCCCTAACATAACTGGGTACTTTTTGTACAAGCGGTTGTAGTAAATAATCAACCCATTTTGACAAAGACTACAGAAGGGAACCAATGCCAGCCACTATTAGTTTAATATACTTTATTAGTTATTGAGGTGGGGGTTGGCGGCTGACAGGTAGATAGATATTGCGCATGCGTTAGGTGTTAGTTAATATTTTCAGGTAGTTACGTTAGTTACGGTGCTCACATTTTCAGCATAAGGCTTGCTGTGTCTGCCTAAGTGAGGCGAGGTGAAAATGGAGTAAAATTTCTAAATTTTTGCCACGTAAGTCCTTGTGCTGAATATGTGATACCGATTTGCGAAGTGGTTCTATGTTAGCTTAGGGGAGTAAAAATTGTGGGTGACGGGTGAAATATATGCGCCGCATTTATATGCGGCGCCATATATATGATACTAAATTTGTGTAAAAGCCGGTGTCGCTGGCTTTTGCGGGCAACGCCGCGTATGTAATCTTGCCCATGGGTGAGCCAATGACAATCTGTATAAATATGCAGCCAACAATCAGCAGCTAGAACCTAGGTTCTTTGCTGTTCCTGAGTTTACATAGATAAACATTTCAGCAAAGGATAACAAAAGGAAGGAAGCAAATTAAATAATAGAAGTAACTTGGAAAGTTGTTTAAAATTGTATGCTCTGTCTGAATCATGAAAGAAAAAAAATTGTGTTTCATCTCCCTTTAAGCCCTTGAGTGCTAATGACGGCTCTGAGCCGTCACAGAGTTTCCCACTCTGGTGCTAATGACGGCTCAGAGCCGTCACTAGCACTTTCCCAACTTGAGGGAGATCTGGGGGCTCCCACCCGCTCCTACCCCAGCGATCGGTGCTGCAAAATGAAAGGCATCACCGGGGCTTCCGTTTTGCGTGGTGACGTCACGCGCAATAAACGTGATGACATCACCGCGCAACTTTATTTAACATTAACAATGTTAAATATAGGAGCAGGGGGCATGCTGCTTAGAAGCCTGTATCTCAGGCATCTAAGCAGCTACAGACCCCCAAGACCCACCGTTGGAAAGGGAATCGCCTAACCTTTCCAACGTGTAAGTCTTGGGGATCTGAAATTAAAAAAAAGTAAAAAAAAAATATTTTTAAAAATATTAAATAAAAAACCATTTAAGAAAACCTTAGCACCCAGGTTGGAACGTGCTTAGCACTCAAAGGGTTAATATTAGTTTTCAATAATCATGGTGTGGCTATTAGAGCTTAAGATGTATGTATGTTTTTATTTGGAGTAGGTATTTATATTATTAGAGCAAAGGGAGACACTGTAAAGTGATTCATACAGACAGCTGCTGCACCTTTACAGTATAACTGCATGCATTTGAACCATGATTTTAGCAGTCATGATTTCAGCTGTTCATATAATCTTTAATAAGTTCTTTAAACTATATACAATATTATTATTATAATAATTATTATATCATTATTATGTCATACCTTGTAAAGCAGTGGTTCCCAGCTCCTAAACTCTAAGGCAACTCCAATCTTTTACACATCAAAAGAGGCAACAGGAAGGTTTAAATATAATAAAACAAAGTCAAAAGCATGTGTGTGTGTATATATATATATATATATATATATATATATATATATATATATATATATATAGGTATAGATATATATTGTACCAAAATACCATCAGATATATGTAGAAATATTTATTTATGAATAAATAGAATATATTTTGCTATGAAAAGAAGATTGGAATGTGAAATATTCATATTTTCATGTTGGGTTAGCGCACTTGAGAATATGCAATCGGTTTGCATGCGAGTGGGGGGGTTTCACTTTTTTTTGCTTTATTGACTAAGTGAGAATACGTTATTGCGTGTGATATTATAAGTTCGGCTTTTTGCGTGCATCAGGTTAGCATGCAAGCAAAAGCAGTTTACTTTCATCTTGTAAAACGAGTGAAACTTGAAGCGCATAAAGCTTACTAGAAGTTAGTGCGAGTAAAAAGCACTAAATATCACTCCACTCGTAATCTAGCCCAATATATCTTAACATTCTAAATATAACTCTTGTTACGTCAACTACATTTTAAAATGTCATTATTAATCAAATTCCATTGCCCTATTAAGATGTTGATGATTAAAATATGGAATGAGATTTATACTATGCATTATTTAATCTATTTTGACTTGATAGCCACAAATTGAATTGCTACTGCGAATTTTACTGATTAAAGTTATCAGCTATTTTCTATTATAAATGTCTGGATTGAACTAAACAGCTGTTTTTTCAGCATAAAAAAATTCTATCTAATAATGGATTTTCCAGCTTGCAGGTGCAGCAGTTTGTAAATCAGCACCGTCTAACAGTCGATACATTTTTGCAGCCCATGAGTTTTTAACAAGACTGGAAAATACCCTGATTCATGACAGATGTTTCTTTCATCTCTATCTAAAAATGTTCTTAAGGATTATCCTTTTGTGTTAGCCTGTTCATCACAACAAAGGAAAAGAATCTTTGCAATAAATTAGTCAGTCATGCTGTGAATTTCACTGCTAAGGACTGATGGCAGATTCTGTGCAAATTAAGAAGTCAATTCCTGTCATGTCAACTTAATCCAATTGAATTTATTATTCATAATTTATTATCTATAGTTAATTTTGCTGCTTTCAGGACTCACATTTTGTTTTAAAATCAAAATGGCATCTCATACCATGAAGTTACTATTTTTCCTGTTAAGTACAAATTTGAAGGTTCCGTAATTTGACTCAGTTGTAGCAAACATTTTGCAGGACATGGAAAAAGCATGATTCCTGAAAGCTGCTTCTCTCATTCCTTTTTAAAAATCCTTTTAGCATGATTTGTTAATACAAAAGGTTCAGGGCCGGACTGGGAATAAAAAGCAGCCCTGGAAAAATATAAAGACCAGCCCTATTTTCCGTTGAGTTGGTAGAATGCACACGTCCCATTTTTCTCAAAGGTGATTACTGAGACAATCCTTCCCCAATATTTTTTTCAGAATTAAATTATATTACTTTAGATTAAATACAAATGTCAGATTGATGTTATATAGGCACCCTACAACCCAATTGTATCCATTAATCACCCTTTAAATTGTAGCTTTCCAGCCCCAGCTGCTGCAGCCCACCGGGAAATCTCCTGGTATCCTGGTAGGCCAATCCGGCCCTGAAAAGGTTTCACCCTAGTAAAAATTTACAGGTAGGGTGGTTAGGACACTCATTACCTCTTAAAAGAACATGTTCCATAGTTTTAACAATTTTATTTTAGGAGATAGGGCTCCATTTACAAAGCAGCATAAGCAAAGAGAAATCACAGAGAGCTCGCTCGCGATGATTGACAGTCCCTTCTCTTGCGTGAATGAAGGGACGGGCATTACACACCGAGAGGAGTGTCTAATGCTACATATGGGCCAAGCCAGCACAGGAACAGATCCGCTGCCATATGCAGTGAAGGCGTGCAGACAGCTTCTCAAGTTGAGAAGCAATTTACTACATGGGGCCCTTAATGTGATTGTGTAAAAAATCCAGTTATTATTCGGCATGTGCAATTGTACATTCAGAAGATTCGGAATGAAACAAATCAGGGTGATATTACTAGACTTTTTTAACATTTGCAATTAATAAACCACATAACAAGAATGATCATGTATATATGTATGTATTAGGAAATATATTAATATATGAATTGTAGCCTCTCTTTTTTATGCAGACCTATATGCCTTTCTTAAAGACTTAGATCTACATTACACGTGGAGCTCAAAAATATTAGTGCTATTGTGTGTTAACATGGCTCAAGTTCCAAAATTTATGGGAACAAGTATCTCCACTATGCTAAATTGAGCACAGTATTAAATAAACAGTATATAAATTGTGGAGTTAATGAAGGGAAGACATATTAAAAAGTGAAACTTTATTGTAACCATATTAAAAAATTCCTTTAGACAAAGGAACTAATACACACATGAAATTCCTTCCTATATTCTGAATAAAGGGTTAATTATCAGTATCGCCCTTTCGCAACATCGCTAGTCAAAATGACATGAAGGGTACAAACAAAAACATATTAAAAATGGGCCACGGGCTTAGGGCAATTGCATGCATTAATTCATAGTTTGACTGCCATCAATATATAGGAGTATATATGTATACTATCAATGTGTAAAGAGTTACCTATCAATTCCTCATATAGTGAGTGTCTATATATTTAAGACATTCACTGGATGGTAACTTATAACTCATTCCATTGTCCACCTTATTGAGATAGTGGTGATATTATCAACTCCAAAGATATATACAGTATATATGAGCGTATTGTTTATTTGTGGGCAGCTAGGATTCAAAGAAACATCTCATCTAATATATATCATGCTACTCTCTGTGCATATAGCAATGTTTTAATGTATCACAGGATCATTTAGTTGTTGATCTATATGTCAATCATACAAACACACTGATTCCTTTCATACTAGTATCAACTGTCTAAGGTACCGATATTTTCCAAGCAACCATGAGTTATAAGTTATAAGGTCACTTTGTGTATTTAATGGCAAACAATCTCTATCCGGTTGTGCGTATTGTACATATTATGCTCTTATACTATAGAACCATTCAAATGGGTGCTGAAATCTTTTAGGCATCCACTCTATAGTAAACACGGATTTAGAGTTTACGATCCTACATTTGTAGTTATAAGTTACCATCCAGTAAATGTCCTAAAGATATAGACACCCACTATATGAGGGATTGATAGGTAACTCTTTACACATTGATAGTATACATATATACTCCTATATATTGATGGCAGTCAAACTATGAATGAATGTATGCAATTACCCTAAGCCTGTGGCCCATTTTTGTTTGTACCCTTCATGTCATTCTGACTAGCAATGTTGCGAAAAGGCGATACTGATAATTAACCCTTTATTCAGAAGACAGGAAGGAATTTCATGTGTGTATTAGTTCCTTTGTCTAAAGGAATTTTTTAATATGGTTACAATAAAGTTTCACTTTTTAATGTGTCTTCCCTTCATTAACTCCACAATTTATATACTGTTTATTTAACATGGCTCAAGTCCAAAGTTATATTTTATCATTTGAATACTAGTCTAGCAAGTGCTAGTGTCTGCATGCCGGACAGCACAGTTGTGCTAAGTCTCTCACATAATTACAGTAAAATTCAAGTTGGATATCGCTCAAACGCTAAGCCAGTAGAGTGCAAGAAGTGGAGTTTTTCATTTAGTACAGTGCTATACTATTATACATGCATACATGTACAACACGTGTGCGACACTTAACTCAGCCCTTATTATGCAAACAGAGCACAATGAGCATACTAATAACACTCCCTGTGCTATCCATTAAAAGCACAGGGCACAAAAAAGTTTCGGCTGTGCTAAAATACTTTGGTTAGAGATAGTTTACTGTAAAATTGGTTTCTACTTAATGTGTTTCCAGTTACTTGTTATACTTGTGGCAGAGTTTAAAATGTGTGGGAAATTCTACCTTTATGTTTATTTTTATACATGAAATAATTGTTTCTGTTTCTGCTAACTAAAACCCGAACTCAACGCAATGGGCTGATCTTGAGAATACCTCATATATATATAAATTGTAGAACAAATACTACTATTAAAACAGGGACTTTTTATATGAATTTGTTATTTATACCCTGCAAACTTGCACTTCCCAATAAGAAGATATTCTGGTGATTTAATGGCTAATAAAAAACAGATTGTACAACCTTAACAAAAGTCAATCATTAAACCTATCTATACCTATTGCAGATTACAAAATGTTATTAAATGTTATGAAATGTTATTAAATGTTAAATATGTATTTATATGACTGTAGAGCAATTAATAAGATCAAACCAGGGTGACAAGAGCATAGAACAGGATATTATCTTAATGTGTTTGTTTGTTTGTTGTTTTCGGCTCATTAATCAAGTCTTACTATGCAAGTTGCTTTGAGATTTTTTCCATAATTACCATTTAATGTACTAATTTGCATGTTTGGACATTTTATCTACATTTTTTAGAGATAATAATAGTTGCTAGGTTGTAGCAATTCCAGTATAAACTCTGAGATCTTCAATGTAATTTGTTAGGTGCATGTTTGATGTCAAGGCTGCAGTACTTACTGTGACCTTACACTTACACTATGAAAACAAAGTGAAAACACTGGAAGATCATGTGATGTCTATCTTTCTGTTCTGAGCCATTTCAAACCATTAGAAGAGATGTAATGTGAACTAGTCAACTTGACCAATATACATTTATATTAAATATTTTTATAAACGTTCATGGAAGTAAAAAATTTGAGGCCGAAGCAAGAGTTTGTTCTGTAAGGTTTCTAAATCATTTTTATGATGCCGGTTACCTTCACAGTGGGACTCTGTGACCAGAGAGGCAAAAGTTTACAAGATAGATGCTGCTCCATATATTATATGAAGAATGACTTACATTAAGGGCAATTACAACTCTTAAAGGGACATGAAACCCCAAAAAAATATTTCATGATTTAGGTGGTTGAACATACAATTTTAAACAACTTTCCAGTTTACTTCTATTATCAAATTTGCTTCATTCTTTTGGTATCATTTGTTAAAGGAGCAGCAATACACTACTGGTTTCTAACTGAACACATGGGTGAGCCAATGACAATCGGTATATATATGCATCCACCAATCAGCAGCTAGAACCTAGGTTATTTGCTGTTCCTGAGCTTACCTAGATAAAACTTTCAGCAAAGGATAACAAGAGAAGGAAACAAATTAAATAATAGAAGTACATTGGAAAGTTGTTTAAATTTGCATGCTCTTTCTGAATCATGAAAGAAGAAATAGAAATAGAAACTGTATTTTTTTTAAAGTTGCACACTAATTTATTTATTTTTTCGTTCACGTGCTAACTCTGCTCAATGTAAAAATATCTAACAGCGCTATGCAAACAGCGTGTCCGCATCACCAGAGTGCCTAAAGCTACACTGCCCTCTAGCCCTGAACAACAATAGCGGGCTACATCCACAGCGCACTCACAGCATCTAACAAAGCAACAGTTCACTTGCACTATCCTACAGTGCGCTCTCGCTGAAAGCTGAATGCCATACATTCTTTATAGTTTTTTATTAATTTGTTAGCAATACATTAATGTTTTATTTTATCCACATCACAAAAAAAATGTGAATTCACAGCATGTTTTTTAAAATCAATCTTTATTTTTGTTTCAGTAGGATGTCTAAGATATTTATTTTGTGCATTTAAGGGTTGTTGTAAGGTTGGTTCCTCCCAGCCTATTATAAGAGGCATATCAGAGTAGTTTAATCATTTTTGTTGAAATAGTCCCCAATTACTATTTGCCACCCATCCAGACTAACCTTCAATACAAAATATCTACCTTATACGTCTATTTATTTCTCAGTGATTGAGTTATCCAATCCTTTCCTAAAAAGTATGACAACCCCTCAAGCTCTCTGCGACTTATAGATAGTGGCCATTACTTTTGCTACCCACCCTTGTGGCAATATTTGATGCTCTATCTGACTAAGATGAGTGCCTTCCAGTATCGTCACATCTGCTCCCTTAGTTTTAAGATGTTTGAGAGTGGCTTTTCATTAACAAGTAAAGTAATACCACCTATATTTCATATTATGGTTTTGAATTTTCTTTCCTCGTTGTTTGTATTATTTACTATTTAATTAAGTAAAAACCCAAATTAGAGAAAGCCAGAACTGTGTGTATGACTGTGAAGTGTTTGTGGTACCTGTAGTAGTGTCTCTAGAAATGAAAGTTTAACTAACTGTCTTGGTAGTCTATCATTTAGGTCTGGAGCATTCCCCTTGGGGAGTAGCATGAGAGAGAAGCACTGGATCCAGTAGCAGAACATATAACGCTGAAACAACTGAAAACAAAACATAGGGGTCCATTTAAAAAGGGCAGAATGAACAGGAACAAATATCTCTGCCCCTGTCTTCCTGGCAATGAGGCTAGTAGGCAGTAATATGCTGTCCTCATTTATCATTACACAAACCACTGCTTGTGCAATGCCACCTCCTGCTCACTTGCGGCAAATTGCAAGGGGGCTGTAAACCACACCATTTGGAGGGATTGACAAATGCCACTTTAAAGTTGGTGTAGCAGGTTAAGAAGCAGCAGTCATCAGACCGCTGCTATTTAACTCTTGGCTGCAGGCTAGTTCATGCAATAAACTGGAAAAAAATAAACTTTTATAAAGTACTAGTCCTAAAGCCCGTGCACAGGGGCCATTTCTTGTAGTACAGCGGTCCCACCCCTTGCTCTCTCTCTTCCCCCTCTCTTTTGCTCTCTCTCCTCCTCTCTTTTGCTCGCTCTCTCTCTCCCCCCTCTCTTTTGCGCTCTCTCTCCCCTCTCTTTTGTGCTCTCTCACTCTCTTTTGCACTCTCTCCCTCTTTTTTTGCTCTTTCTCCTCCTCTTTTTTGCTCTCGTTCTCTCTCCCCCTCCCTTTTGCTCTCTCTCTCTCTCTCCCCTCTCTTTTGCTCTCTCCCCCCTCTCTTTTGCTCTCTCCCCCTCTCTTTTGCTCTCTCCCCCTCTCTTTTGCTCTCTCTCCCCACTCTTTTGCTTTTTCTCTCCCACCTATTTTGCTCTCTCTCCCCTCTTTTTTTTGCTCTCTCTCCCCCTCTCTTTTGCTCTCTCCCCCTCTATTTTGCTCTCTCTCCCCTCTTTTGCTCTCTCTCCCCTCTTTTGCTCTCTCTCCCCTCTTTTGCTCTCTCTCCCCTCTCTTTTGCTCGCTCCCCCTCTTTTGCTCTCTCCCCTCTTTTGCTCTCTCTCCCTCTTTCTTTTGCTCTCGCTCCTCCTCTCTTTGGCTCTCGCTCCTCCTCTCTTTGCTCTCTTTGCTCTCTCTTGCTCTCCCCCCTCTATTTTGCACTCTTTCTCTCCCCTCTCTTTTGTGCTCTTTCACTCTCATTTGCTCTCTCTCCCTCTTTCCCCTCTATTTTGCACTCTTTCTCTCCCCTCTCTTTTGTGCTCTTTCACTCTCATTTGCTCTCTCTCCCTCTTTCTTTTGCTCTCTTTCACTCTTTCTCTCTCCCCCTCTCTTTTGCTCTCAATCCCCCCTCTCTTTTGCTCTCAATCTCCCCCTCTCTTTTGCTCTTTCCCCCCTCTTTTGCTTTCTCTCTCCCACCTATTTTGCTCTCAATCCCCCCTCTTTTGCTCTCTCTCCCCTCTCTTTTTTGCTCTCTCTCCCCCTCTCTTTGCTCTCTCTCCCCCCGTTTTTGCTATCTCACCCCCTCTCTTTTGCTCTCTCTCCCTCCTCATTTTGCTCTCCCCTCTCTCCTTTGCTGTCTCTCCCCCCTCTTGCCTCTCCTTTGCTCTCTCTCCCCCTCTCCTTTGCTCTCTCCCCCCTCTCTTTTGCTCTCACTCCCTCTCTTTTGCTCTCACTCCCCTCTCTTTTGCTCTTTCTCTCCCCTCTCTTTTGCTCTCTACTCTATTTTGCTCTCTCTCCCCTTTTTTCTTGCTTTCTCTCCCTTGTCTTTATCTCTCTCCCCCCTTTCTTTTGCTCTCTTTCTCTCTCCCACCTCTCTTTAGCTCTCTCTCCCTGCTCCCTTGCTCTCCCCCCCCTTTTGCTCTCTCTCCTCTCTTTTTTTGCTCTCTCCCCCTCTTTTGCTCTCTCTCTCTCCCCTCTCTTTTGCTCTCTCTCCCCTCTCTTTTGCTCTCTCTCCCCTCTCTTTTGCTCTCTCCCCCTCTTTCTTTTGCTCTTGCTCCTCCTCTCTTTGCTCTCTCTCGCTCTCCCCCCTCTCTTTTGCACTCTTTCTCTCCCCTCTCTTTTGTGCTCTTTTGCTCTCATTTGCTCTCTCTCCCACTTTCTTTTGCTCTCTTTCCCCATCTCTTTTGCTCTCTTTCCCCATCTCTTTTGCTCTCTTTCCCCATCTCTTTTGCTCTCTTTCTCTCTCCCCCTCTCTTTTGCTCTCAATCTCCCCCACTCTTTTGCTCTCTCCTCCTCTCTTTTGCTCTCTCCCCCTCTCTTTTGCTCTCTCTCCCCCCTCTTTTGCTTTCTCTCTCCCATCAATTTTGAACTCTCCCCCCTCTTTTGCTCTCTCTCCTCTCTTTTTTGCTCTCTCTCCCCTCTATTTTGCTCTGTCTCTCCCCTCTTTTGCTCTCTCCCCTCTCTTTTGCTCTCTTTCCCCCTCATTTTGCTCTCCCCTCTCTCCTTTGCTCTCTCTCCTCCCTCTCCTTTGCTCTCTCTCCCCCACTCCTTTGCTCTCTCTCCCCCTCCCTTTTGTTCTCTCTCCTCCTCTCTTTTGCTCTCTCTCCTCCTCTCTTTTGCTCTCTCCCCTCTCTTTTGCTCTCTCTCCCCTTTTTTTTTAGCTTTCTCTCTTTAACTTCCCCCCTTTCTTTTGCTCTCTTTCTCTCTCCCAACTCTCTTTAGCTCTCTCTCCCCGCTCTCTTTCTCTCACCCCCCTCTATTTTGCTCTCTCTCCCCCCCTCTATTTTGCTCTCTCTTCCCCCTCTCTTTTGCTCTCTCTATCTCTTACCCCTCATGTTTGCTTTCAGGCCATGCCCACTCCCGATCGACCATGCCCACTCCCGGGCCGACCATGCCCCCATCACAGCACTCCAGCCGGTCATGCCACCTCGTCACGCTGGCTCCACCCAATCACTCTCCTGCAACGGACGATCTGATGTTGATGTCTGAAGTTGATTCTAAAGGCCAGGTATGTTTGTCAGATGCAGTCATGCACAGTAGAGACTGCGTGAGGGCAAACATACCTGGACTTTTATTATATAGGATGGACTATCTACAGTACAAGTGTTAATAAAGACAGGCTTTATTTTGTATTCTCTTTACTAGCCAGGATCTCCCCAGTTTTGCATAAAAACCTTCTTTCTAAGCCTCTGCAGACTGACCCTTAAATCAGTTGTTTTGACAGACATGCATTTTAGCCAATCAGTGAAGACTCTTAAATAACTCCACGGGAGTTATCTATATAACACACCTGAACTAACAGTCACTAACTGTCAAAAACTGTCAAAATGCACTGAAATAAGAGGCAGTTCAAAGATTTAGAAATTAGCATGTGAGCCTTCCTAGGTTTAGCTTTCCACAAAGGATTCCAAGGGAACAAAGCAAATTTGATGATAAAGTAAGTTGGAAAGTTGTTTAAAATTGCATGTCCTATCTGAATCATGAAAGTTTAATTTTGACTGGACTGTCCCTTTAAATAAATGTCCCGGCTGCAACTTGCATGCATATTCTTTCAAAACCAAGGCCTAGATTACGAGTTGTGCATTAGGGTTAAAAAGCAGCGTTAAGAGGTCCTAATGCTGCTTTTTAATGCCTGCAGGTATTACGAGTCTTGCAGGTACAGGTGTACCGCTCACTTTTTTGGCCAGACTTGGAAATACAGCTAATCCACTTACGTCAATTGCGTATCCTATTTTTCAATGGGACTTGCATAGCACCGGTATTACGAGTCTGACCAAAAGTGAGCAGTAGACGCTCTCCTGTCAAGACTGGTACCGCATTTTATAGTCAGTAGTTATAGTCAGTAGTTAAGAGAACTTCAATCCTATTGGCTGATCCAATCAGCCAATAGGATTGAGCTGGCATTCTATTGGCTGTTCCAATCAGCAAATACAATGCCAGTTCAAACCTATTGGCTGATTGCATCAGCCAATAGGATTTTTTCTATCTTTATTCCGATTGGCTGATAGAATTCTATCAGCCAATCGGAATTGAAGGGACACCATCTTGGATGATGTCATTTAAAGGAACCTTCATTCAGTCGTCGGCCATGGACAGAAGAGGATGCTCCGCGTCAGATGTCTTGAAGATGGACTCGCTCCGCGCCGGATGGATGGATGAAGATAGAAGATGCTGTCTGGATCAAGACTTCTGCCCATCTGGAGGACCACTTCTGTCCGGTTGGATGAAGACTTCTGCCCATCTGGAGGACCACTTCTGCCCGGTTGGGTGAAGACGTCTCCCGGTAAGGTGATCTTCAAGTGGTTAGTGTTAGTTTTTTTTTAAAGGGGGGATTGGGTGGGTTTTAGAGTAGGTATGTGATAGTAGGTGTTGCTACTGAAAATGTACGCCGGGTAAGTGGAAACAATTAGAAGCGGACCCACTCAGATGTAGGGGGAAAGTATGGAGCCTGCCCAAAAAAACGGAGGACAGCCGCAAGCCAAAAGAAAGAAAGAGAGGCGGCTACTGAGCTACTGAGAAAAGGTGAATTTATTCCATATAAAAAAATAATATACAGATAGACAAAAAGCAGAAAAAATAAGACACTACATACCAAGGAGGGAACAGCAGACTTACATGTTTCGCGCACAGTTGCGCTTAATCATAGTAGCTACTATTAAGGTGTAATTGTAACTTAGGTTAGGTTTTATTTTACAGGTAAATTTGTCTTTATTTGTCGGGGCGGCAGATTAGGGGTTAATAAGTGTTATATTAGGGGTGTTTAGACTCAGGGTTCATGTTAGGGTGCTAGGTGTAGACATAAAATGTGTTTCCCCATAGTAATCAATGTGGCTGCGTTAGGAGCTTTACGCTGCTTTTTTGCAGGTGTTAGGTTTTTTTTCATCCGGCTCTCCCCCATTGATTCCTATGTGGAAATCGTGCATGAGCACGTTTTACCAGCTCACCGCTAACGTAATCAGCGCTGTTATTGAGGTGAGATGTGGAGCTAAATTTTGCTCTATGCTCACTTTTTTGCGGCTAATGCCGGGTTTCTAGAAGCCCGTAATACCAGCGCTGTCTGCAAGTGAGCGGTGAGCATAAACTGCTCGTTAGCACCGCACAGCCTCTAACGCAAAACTCGTAATTTAGGCGCAAGTTATTTGCCTCTTTATCTTGACAATGTTTTAGTAAAAGACAAGCACGAAAACAAGTGTGGTGTCTGTGTCTGGATTCACCAGATTCCTGTGCAGCCAGTGTTGTTTTTTAGTTAAGAGGGAGCTGACTGTTAGCATGCAGGCACTTACTTAATAATGTGTTATATATTGCAACTTTTATGTGAGCATTTCATTTATTTACTGACCAAATACATTTCTAAAATATACATTTTTTTTATTTATTTAAAATTTAAAGAGGTTGATATCAAAATTCATCTTTAATCCTTCAGGTTTCCTAGTATTTAATTTAAAAATCAAATACACTTCCCTTTTTGACAGTAACAATAATTTATTTTCTCTTCTTTTGCACCTATTAGTTAGCTCTATCACCTGAAATGAAAAATATCTTAGTGAGTCTTGATGTAGCTGAAAATGCTTTCCCATAGGGATTCTGGTATATTGATCTTATAAGGATATATGGCTCTTTGGTGGAAATGCTTGTTATACCTACATACTGTGATTAAAGGGCACACTACATATTTACTGTTACTAGTGACTCCCATGTATTGGATGATAGGAATTTATTACTTTACAGAAAAATAATTAATATATGGATTGTTTCCATAGGAGTAAAATCTCAATTCATATTAAAAAAAAAAAAAAAAAAGTTGTAGGCCTATCAGGTTTCTGAATAAATTACTTATATACAGTATATTATATACATTTATCTTTTAATAAACCACAAATCTTGGGGTACTGTCCACTATATTTTATAATTAAATTACATGTATCTGATTGTAAAAAATTTGTGTGCGAGCGAAAAACCCAATGCTTGCAAAAAGATAGAGTTCGCAAAGTCACGATCGTGTTAACGTTTTCCCCCATACACTTCAATGGAGTACGCAAACTGAAAAATAACCTACCACCCATACTCACATGCTAATCCGATCTCTTTTTTTTATGTACTTTTTATTGTAAATATATATTTCTGTATATGCTGTACATTCTTAATCTGTATATGCCTATACCTGTATATATATTCCTATAGATATATAGGTATAGATACATATTTTACATTAGCAGTATCAGATATACTTAGAAATATATATTTTAATAATAAAAAGTACATTAACATAGGAATGTAAAATATGTGTAACGCCCATCAGGGTTTACAACTCAGGACTAACACGGTCAGAATAGCACACATGAAGAATTGCTATCTTCAGTGCACAATATTGAAAAATGTTATATAAACTGTCAAAATATATTAATACAAAATATTTAAAATTATTATGTTTACTATCTATCACCTAGATTACAAGTTTGGCGCTATAAAGGGTGCGAAACAAACGCAACAAAAGTTGCTTTATTTCACCTTCCATAGCGCTGCCATTACAAGTTTTGAAACAGCCGGCTTGTGCGTGCGACACGGTGCTTTTAAGCTCCATAAAGCACAAAAAACAAGTGCTGTTTTGACATGCTCGTGCACGCTTTCCCCATAGACATCAATGGGTAGAGCGGGTCAGAAAAAAGTCTAACACCTGCAATCGCGGAAAGAAAAGCTCTGTAACGCAGCCCCAGTGATGTCTATGGGGAAAAAAAAGAACTAATGTTTAAACCTAACACCCTAACATAAACCTCCCGTCTAAATGCCCCTAATCTGCTGCCCCCGACATCGCCGACACCTACATAATGTTATTGACCCCTAATCTGCCGCTCCCGATATCGCCGCCACCTAAATAATGCTATTAACCCTAATCTGCTACTCCCAATATCGTAGCCACTATATTAAAGTTATTAACCTCTATTCCGCCACACCCCAACATCACCGCACTATATTAAAGTTATTAACCCCTATTCTGCCGCACCCAACATCGCTGCCACTATATTAAAGTTATTAACCCCTATTCCGCAGCACCCCAACATCACCGCCACTATATTAAAGTTATCAACCCCTATTCCGCCACACCCCAACATCGCCCCTAAACCCCTAAACATCTGGCCTCCCACATCACTACCACTAAATAAACCTATTAATCCCTAAACCAACAGCCCCCCACATCGCAACAACCTAAATTAAACTATATTAACCCCTAAACCTAACCCTAATGTAACCCTAAACCTAACCCTACAACCCCTAACTTTAAAGTGTCAGTAAACTTTAAAAATAATGTTATATAATTCTGCACATAGTGCAGAATTATATAACATTATAATAGCCAAACTTTATAAAACCTAATGTGCCCTATTAATTTTTTAAAAAAAAACGCTGTTTTACAGACCCGCTCTCTGTACTCTGCTGAGAAGGTCTGTTATATTTACTCAGCGCATCGGGCCAGCTGACAACAGGAGCGAGCTGCACTTAGTCTTATGGCGCGGTCGGGCCGGGCTGTGACTATACGACTGGCCCGATGCGCTGAGTAAATATAACAGACCTGCTCAGCAGAGTACAGAGAGCGGGTCTGTAAAACAGCGTTTTTTTTAAAAAAATTAATAGGGTACATTATGTTTTATAATGTTTGGCTATTATAATGTTATATAAATCTGCACTATTTTTAAGGTTTACTGTCCCTTTAACATAATTAAAATAGAGCTAAATTAAACTTACAGTTTTTAACTAAATAATACCTATTTAAAACTAAATACATACTTACCTGTGAAATAAAACCTAAGCTAGCTACAATATAACTAATAGTTATATTGTAGCTAGCTTAGGTTTTATTTTTATTTGACAGGTTAGTTTTTATTTATTTTAACTAGGTAGACTAGTTAGTAAATAGTTAAAATAAATACAAACTTACCTATGAAATAAAACCTAACCTGCCTTACACTAAAACCTAACATTACAAAATATAAAAAAGCTACCATTACAAAAATAAAAAAAAACCTACCTTTACAAAAAACTAAATTATCCCAAAAAATAAAAATTATTCCTATTCTAATACCCTTTAAAAAAATAAAAAAAAAGCCCAAAATAGAAAAGCCTAATCTAGAATAAACTACCAAGGGCCCTTAAAAGGGTCTTTTGGGGGCCCTTAAAAGGAGAGCATTGCCCTAAAGTTAACAGCTCTTTTTCTACAAAAGAAAACAAACACCCCCTAACAGTATACAAACCCTCACCTCCCAAACCCACAAAATAAAAATAAAGTAAAACCTAATCTACCCATTGCCCTGAAAAGGGCAATTGTATGGGGATTTCCCTTAAAAGGGAATTTAGCTCTTTTGCTGCCCAAGCCCTAATCTAAAAATAAAACCCACTCCTATTCTAATACTCATTTAAAAAAAAAACACCACAAAATAAAACACCTAATCTAGAATAAACTGCCAATAGCCCTTAAAAGGACCTTTTGTAGGACATTGCCCTAAGTTAAACAGCTCTTTTACCTAAAAAAAGACCCACTAATATTACAAACCCCCCCAAACCCACAAAATAAAAAAAAAAATATCTAAAAAACCTAAGCTACCCATTGCCCTGAAAAGGGCGTTTAGCTATTTTGCTGCCCAAACTAACCCCCGATGATCCACTCACAGTTTTTGAAGTCCCGCTTCAACGATCTTCATCCAGGTGGCGAGAAGTCTTTATCCAGGCGGCCTCTTCTATCTTCATCCAGGCGGCCTCTTCTATCTTCATGCAGGCGGCGAAGTTCTCATCCAGGCGGTGAGAAGTCTTCAGCCAGGCAGCCTCTTCTATCTTCATCCAGGCGGCATCTTCTATCTTGATCCCGGTGGCACAGAGCGAGTCCATTCTGAAAACATCCGGCGTGGAGCATCCTCTTCATACGGTCGCCGCCGTACACTGAATCTTCAATGCAAGGTACGAGATTCAAGATGGCGCCTCTTGCATTCCTATTGGCTGAAAAATTTGAATCAGCTAATAAGAATTAGAGCTGCTAAAATCCTATTGGCTGTTCAAATCAGCCAACAGAATTTAAGCAGCTCTCATTCTATTGGACGATTTGTTTACCTTGCATGTGGTGATGTGGGGGCTTTTGGTTTAGGGGTTAATAGTTTATTTTAGTGTATTTCGTTGTGGGGGGCTTGCGGTTTATGGGTAAATAGGTTTATTATAGTGGCGGCAGTGTAGGGCTTAGTAACTTAAGTGTAGTGGGGGCAATGTGGGTGGACCGCAGATTAAGGGGTTAATTATATTTAAATAGTGTTTGCAATGTGGGAGGGAGGTGGTTTAGGGGTTAATAGGTGGTTTATGGGTGTTTAGTGCACTTTGTTTAGTTATGAGTTTTATGTAGAGTAAAACTCATAACTACTGCTTTTAGATGGCATTACGGATCTTGTCGTTTTAGACTATAACACAGGTTTTTTAGCCTCACGGCAAAACTCGTAATGGCAGCACTATGGGAATCCCATGAAAAAATGTAAATTTTACGAGTGCTGGACTGACGTTGCGTTACAGGCTAAAAGGCTTGCGGTACAGCTATACAGACAAGACTTGTAATGGCTGCGGTGCTGTTTTAACGCTGAAATTACAATTTTTCAGCGATAAAACACGAACGCACAACTCGTAATCTAGCTGTGTATTTTTTGCAGTATGTAACATTTTAATTATTTTTATTAATAGTTTTTAATAGTTTATATTTAATATTTCATCTGATACTGTTAATGTATAATACATGCCTATACCTTTATATCTATAGGTATACATATAAAGGTATAAGTATATATTGAAATATGTATTTACAAAAAAAAGTACATTATAATATAAGTGAAGAACATTGGAATGTTAAATAAATACAGTATATATAGTAAAAATCACAAATACTTAAAGGAATAGTCCAGTCAAAATTAATCCTTTTGGTTATTTTTTTAAACGTGCCCCAACTGCACCCCCCCCAAAAAAAAAGTATAGCGTGGCCGTTCAAAAATAAAAAATGGTTGCATATTTTATTTTGTTTTTAAATTACTGCAATAGGCAGTTTTTGGGGCAAAAGTTGGTGGCTATGGGGTGTTAGAATAAATAACGGCACTGAAAAGTACCCTTGCATTGAGGTCTATGGGAACTGTGTTTTCCCTATAAATATATATATATATATATATATATATATATATATATATATATATATATATATATGTTAGAATAAATAACGGCACTGAAAAGTACCCTTGCATTGAGGTCTATGGGAACTGTGTTTTCCCTATAAATATATATATATATATATATATATATATATATATATGTGTGCTAATATGCGTATATAACTGCAAGAATAAATAGATTTGTGAACTGAAAATTAGTTTAATTATGCCAAGGAAGTTGGACTTTCTTATATTATAATTATATAAAGTGAACGTTTATTATTGCAGATGTTTCTGTATTGCTGTTCTGTAAAAGTATTGTTTAATTTTTTCCATATTTAATTTTCTTATTTTCATAACTTCAGACCTGGGGAATATTTATTTTGATGTGAAGAGAATCATTAATATATAGATTGGTACGCAGAGAAGAAATGTAATCTATAATGTTTAGGTACATTTCTGGCCGATAAGTAGACTGTGTCTGTACCTGGCATCCGAAGGCAAGATTGTTTAGCATAAATTGTGTAAATCAACAATATGACTGAACTTCCTCAGATACTAAAAACTACATAAATAAAAAAACAGAAACTTCTTAAATTGAAAAATCACTTTTTTTTTGACCCACCAGATATTAATATATGGAAATAAATATATTATAATATTTAATAAAATACTACTTGAATAAACCATTTACATCTTTTATTTCATTCTATATACCTGAATCATACTTGCAGGTAACTGGGGAAACTTATCAACCTTGGGGGAAACAAAGTTCCCAGGTTGCAAATATATCAGTCGAGGTTTCGGATGTGTGGGGAGCATCCACTGCTCGTATTTCTCATTACACAAGTAAATGACCACGCAGCTCTGCCCCCCTTCTCTAACACAACCAATTGCTACAGAGAAGGGCTTGTGAATCATCCCAGACAAACTAGTCTGGAAAGATTTCACTCTGCCTTTAGAAAGTCATGGTCTTACAAACACACGGCTAGATTACAAGTTTTGGGGTAAGAGCAACTCGGTGCTAACTTGCAAGTTATTTCCACCGCTCACCTCCCTATAGCGCTGCTATTACAGGTTTTCATAAACCCAGTGTTAGCAGGCAATATTGCAGTGTTGAGCAAAATTGTGCTCCATACCGCACCCAAATACCAGCGCTGTTTTGAGCTGGTTTTACGTGCTCGTGCACGATTTCCCCATAGACATCATTGGGGAGAGCCGGCTAAAAAAAAAGCCTAACACCTGCAATAAAGGAGCGTAAAGCTCCGTAACGCAGACCCATTGATTCCTATGGGGAAACAAAAATTATGTTTACACCTAACACCCTAACATAAACCCCGGGTCTAAACACCCCTAATCTGCCACACCCGACATCGCTGCCACCTACCTACACTTATTAACCCCTATACTCCCACCCCCAATGTCGCCACCACCTTCCTACACATATTAACCCCTAATCTGCTGCCCCTAACATCACCGCCACCTACATTACACTTATTAACCTCTAATTTGCCGCCTCAAACATCGCCGCCACCTACGTTACACTTATTAACCCCTAATCTGCCTCCCCTAACATTGCCGCCAACTACATTACACTTATTAACCCCTAATCTGCCGCCCCAACGTCGCTGCCACTATAATAAAGTTATTAACCCCTAAACCTAACCCTAAGTCTAACCCTAACACCTACTAACTTTAATATAATTAAAATAAATCTAAATAAAAATTACTATCATTAACATTAACTAAATAATTCCTATTTAAAACTAAATACTTACCTGTAAAATAAACCCTAAGCTAGCTACAATATAACTAATAGTTACATTGTAGCTAGCTTAGGTTTTATTTTTACTTCACAGGCAAGTTTGTATTTATTTTAACTAGGTGGACTAGTTAGTAAATAGTTATTAACTATTTACTAGCTATCTAGCTAAAATAAATACAAATTTACCTGTAAAAAAAACCTAACCTGAGTAACACTAACACCTAACCTTACACTACAATTAAATAAATTACATTAATTAAATACAATTAACTAAATTACATATAATAAAAAAACACTAAATTACACAAAATAAAAAAGAAATGATCAAATATTTAAACTAATTACACCTAATCTAATAGCCCTATCAAAATAAAAAAGCCCCCCCAAAATAAAAAAAACCTAGCCTACAATAAACTACCAATGGCCCTTAACAGGGCCTTTTGCAGGGCATTGCCCCAAAGAAATCAGCTCTTTTTTTTCCATAAGAGCTTTATTGAATGAACAGATGTAATGTTACAGCATCAATCACATCGATAATTAACAATACAATCAGTATATCAAGTGCAGTATATCGTCAACGTGAAAAAACTTTCTTAACAATTACAGAGGTATTATTTGACAACAGAACACCTGTCCATTTTTATCATACAGAATAAGTGCATCATGTACATGTCAATGATAACTTTTCTGGCTAAATGTGCCTAAACAGAGCCACTGCACACAGTAGAGCCTTACAAAATGGTGGTATTTAAATTGACATGTCATATAGCAGCTAGCTATGTATCCGAAACATTCCGCATGGTATGGACTTTGAGGGCGTGAAAGGAGAAAAGGGTGAGGGGGAATAAGGGGGGTGAGTAGGTGGGGCGGGTAGAAAAGGGATGAAGGAGAAAAAAAAAAAACACACACACAACAAGCACCAGACCAACACTACCACCCAATGCAATACTAACATCGATTATTCAATGGGGGTCTCAACTAGTTATAGGTCCCTACCCTCCCAGATCAAGGTCATGTACTCGTGTGTTTCAGTCTTCCCAGTCTTAAGGTAATGGTACCTTTCCAAATTTAGTAAGTCCCGAACCTCCACCCTCCATTCCTCCAAATTTGGTGTCTCGGTATGAGTCCCTTGGCCCTATTTAACATTAGGAGAAACAGGTGGCGTTTAGCCTCCATGGCTATTTTTGGGAATTCATGGTAGATCAAGTATTTAGGGTTAGGTGGGAGAATAATCTGGAGAAGTCTGCCAGCTTCGCGAAATATGCTCACCCAAAAGGGCTGTATAAGGGGGCATTGCCACCATATATGTAGTATGGATCCCTCCTCTCCGCATCCCCTCCAGCACTCCCCACCTGCATGAGGGTACATTTTTTTCAATCTCTGTGGGAAGAGATACCACCTGCTCAAAAATTTAAAGTGCATTTCCTGGAGTCTTGCCGACACCGAGACACGTTTTGCTTTGTTAAAGATAGGTTGCCAAATTTTCGCGCCAGGCTCGATGCCCAAGTCTGTCTGCCAAGCAGTCACGTATGAAGGCACCACCTCTCCACCTCCTTCCATAAGTAGTCTATATAAGATGGAAATCAAGTGTTGCAACAGGGTCTCTGACGTGCATAGAGTTTCAAAGTGCGTTCTCTGTCTGTCTAAGGAGTCTCTTTCCCCAAGGGTATTGACATAGAGGTTCAGCTGAGCCACTCTGAACCATGAGGAGAATAGGTCACCATCCCACTCGGCCAAATCCATCTGTGTTTTGACTCTACCGCGTGTTAACGCGTTAGATATGGTGACTTCCGATAATGGGTAAGAAGAGCCAGAGGAGTATGCTTTGTTCGCAATTCCATTGTCTGGGTTTTCGCAGACTGGTATAACTGGAGAGACCGCTATGGAAACATGACTGTCCACTTTGAGTAGTTCATCTCAGCTCTGTAATACGTCCCCAATCAGGGGGTATTGAGCAACCCAACTAGGGCGGAGACTAGGTCTAATCCATGCAAGTGCACTGACGTTTCCCCTCTGGAGAATCTCCCTGTCCAAGCCTATCCATGCTTTGTTCTCTGAGCCGTGACACCACTCCACCAATCGCTGGAGTAATATTGCTTTAAAGTAATCACTTAGATGCGGGACACCTGCCCCTCCTCTGGACCTGGGAAGATACATTGGTTTTTTTTGTATCCTCGGCTTCTGACCCCTCCAAATATATGCCTCTATTTCCGACTGTATTTGATGGATTATATGGCCTGCTGAGGCCAGAGGGATTGCTTGCATTATGTACAAGACTCTAGGCAAGATATTCATTTTTGTGACGTGTATACGTCCCATCCAAGAGATGGTTTTGTTCTTCCACGTCTCGAAGTCCCGCAGGGTGTCGTCTCTAATGCTTTTATAGTTCACATTAACTATTTCTTTAACTGAAGAGGAGAGAGTGATGCCCAGGTATTTCAGGTGTCTTGTTGCTATTTTCAGGAACAGCAGAAGCCATGTGTCACAAAGCTGTCTTGAGGCATGGAGATATTCAGAATTTCGGATTTTGAGAGATTAAGTGAAAAATCCGATACATGGCCAAATGCCTCAAATTCTTCTAATGAGGTCTGTAGAGACCATGCATTATCGGCCAGGGTTAGTAGAACGTCGTCGGCGTACATTGCCAACTTATGTTCCACTCCTCCCGTCCGGATTCCGCTGATGTCGGGGTTAGCTCGGATGTGGCTCGCTAAGACCTCCATAACTAGAGCAAAGAGCAGGGGTGACAGGGGACACCCCTGCCTTGTACCGTTGGAGATGAGGAAGGACTCCAAAAGCAAGCCATTCACTCGGACCCTAGCATTTGGGTTGGAGTACAGTGAAAAGACAAAATTTATGAAGCGCGCCCCAAAGCCCATTTTTCCCAGTGTGTGTCTCATGAAGTTCCAGTTTACCCGGTCAAAGGTTTTCTCCGCATCCGTTGACACAAGTATCAACGGGGCGGAGTTGGCCTGTGCGTAAGATATCAGCTGGACAACCCGAAGGGTATTATCCCGGGCCTCTCAGGCCGGGACAAATCCTGCCTGGTCTGTATTGACCAATTGGGGTAGGAATTTTTTGAGGCGGTTCGCTATGACTTTGGCCAAGATCTTAACGTCACAGTTAAGCAAAGAGATAGGTCTACAGCTGCTAGGTTGGTTTTCCGGTTTGCCAGGCTTCGAAATAACCGAAATAAAAGCTTCCAACATGGAGCGCGGCAGTACAGGGTTCTCGGATAGTTGGTTAAACATATGGAGCAGGTGGGACACCAGAACGCCAGCAAATTTTTTATAATAGCGTGTCCCAAACCCGTCCGGGCCAGGACTTTTGCCCATCGGGATGCCTTTAATGGCAAACAGGATCTCCTCGGAGGTGAAAGGTGCATCAAGTTGCTCCGCCTCTTCTGTGGACAGACATGGTAGATCAGCTCTTGAGATATAATCTAAGATCTCTTGCTCAGAAGCCTGTCGATCCCCAGGATCCCCCTGTCTTCCTGTAGAAGTATGTAAATTATATAAGGATTTTTAGATGTTCCCGAACGTGTTAGCGATAGACTGGCCGTCTCTATGTTTCCTGCCCATCTTATCAACTATCTCATAAACGTATGAGCACAGCAGTTTTCGAGAAAGAGCATGAGCCAACCACCTGCCCGCCTTATTGCTATGCTCGAAGAACTGTTGGTGCAGAATAAGCACTTTTTTGTGTTGTTCTTCCTGTAGATGACACAGCAAGGCCAATCTGGCAGCCGCCAGACTCTCCTGTTTCTCTTGATTATTAGGCTGTTCTTTGTGTGCTGATTCTGTTAGAGCGACTTGAGCCAGCAAATTATTATAAGCATTTCTTTTGGATCTACGTAACGTCACGCTATGTCTCATCAGCAAGGCTCTGGTCACGCACTTGTGAGCCTCCCAGACAACAGAGTTGTCCATAGTCTCATCAGTGTTTAGACGAAAGTATTCCTCAATACCCCCATGTAGTTTTTTGAGTTAAAAGTTTGTTGTCTAGTAAGTATTCATCCAATCTCCAAATATAAGGTGTTATCGGGGTATTGGGCCAGTCAATTGTACATCTAACTGGAGCATGATCAGACCATGTGATCGGATTAATGGAACAACTCGTCGTGACCACGAGACCCACCGAATCAGTGAGGAGATAGTCAATCTTCGTGTATTTTTTGTGAGGGTACGAGTAAAAGGTATAATTTTTATCTGTTGGATGGAAAGTCCGCCAGATATCGTGGAGGACCAGATCTTTGAGGGATCAGACCAAGTGTTTTAGCACCCTGTGGGGAGCGCTGGAGAGGCCATCAGAGGTGTCTAGGACAGGATTCAGAGAGACATTAAAATCTCCCCCTACATAGAGTGTTCCCTTCTGTATCTCTAAAAGTTTAAGTTCTATATTTTTAAAAAAATAAGTCATGTGCTCTGTTTGGGAAATAGAGATTGGCCAGGGTCATGGGTCTCCCATAAAGTTTGCCTGTCAATATTATGTACCTACTGTTGGGGTCTTTTAGTGTCTGCTCGAGTTGGAATGGTACAGTATGACAAAACACTATCCCAACTCCATTCTTTTTGGAAGGTCCGGAGGCGAAATGAGCTACTGGGTATTGTCTGTTGAACCACTTGGGTTCTCTCAGCTTCGAGAAGTGCGTTTCCTGGATGAATATAATATTGCCTCCCAGTCTATGCAAATCTCGGGTGACAATTGAACATTTTCCCGGGCTGTTGAGACCCTTGACATTTACTGTAAAAAGATCAAGGGTGTGAGTCTTGATCCGAGGACCCATGCTTAAAAAAAAAAAGGGGGGGGGGAGAGGGGGGGGGGGTGAGGGGAGGGTAAGACTTGTGTAGAGGGAGATGAGGGTTATGTAATAGTGAGGGGGTTTCAGAGGGAGAGCAAAGAAATAGAGGGGTAGAGATAGGGGAATATGGAAAGGGATCCTTAAGTAGCCTAGAAAGCTGGAGTCAGAGCTCTTCCCTGCTATCTCAGTTGGGTCTAGGGGTTAGAGGTGGTAAGAAGAGGAAAGACAATCTGTAATAACAAATATGAATAGACAATATGAGGTAGTAACCTCAGCACTCTTATGCAGAATGATAATGAAAATATTAAACTGTGTAATAAAGTAACCCGAAAACATTGCATACATTCATTGTCAGAACTTGCATGTGAACTAATAGTGGACAACTTTAGAGGCAAACAACAAAACATGGCCCACATTGAAATATATTGAGCAACACAGGATTCCCAAACCACCTGTCTGCAATACACACAAACTAAAGATGTGTGTTTGGTCATATTTTCCCTCCCACCTTCATTTATTTGTTTGTTTATTTATTTATTACCCTTGCATATATAAGCATTGTTTTTTTGTTTTTATTGTTATGTTAGTTTTGGTTGGGGATACCCTGTCCCATTAGTCTGTTATAGTCAATCTGCTCACTGGCCTACTTAAATGAGACCAAGATGGCTGTAAGATGGGATTATGTCAAAAATCTGCCACATTGACACGTATAAAATGACAGCCATTTGTTCCACTATTGAGGGCAAGTTCCGCTAGTCACAGGGTCAATCTGTCCTATCGGCTACTGCCTCAAAATAATATAGTGTGTTGGTTTTGAACCCTAGTGTTCAGTTAGATAAGTCTCTGACTAGTCTATATGTGGAGTAAACATCAAAGCAACAATTATAGTTAAGGTGGGTAGGTAATTTTAAACTTATCTGTCCAGAAGAACAACTGGGCTGCTGAAGTAGAGCACAAAGGCATCCTTCTTCTGAGGTCTTCCAGACAGGGTGAGATGTGTCAGTGAGTCCGGACCCCGCATGCTCTTTACTGAGATCAGTGATCATTTTCCATTCGAGCTTCCTCAGGTCCAGGCTGTAGTGGTGCCGCTGCGGCTCCCAGTAGTCTTATCTGCAGGCCAAGGCCTGGTTAAAAGTAGGGAGATCAGCCGGTGATCTGAAGATTGCTGAAGTACCATCTTTAGAGGCAATGATGCAGATGGGGAACCCCCATCTGTATTGGATTTGTTGCTCCTTGAGTGTAGAGGTGATATAGCGTAAATCCCTCCGCTTCTGGAGGGTAGCTAGACAGAGATCTGTGTAAACTTGGATTTCAGAGCCCTCAAAAGTAAGGGGTTGTTTGTTTCTAGAGTGTCATAGAATGTCCTCCTTGTCTTTGTAGGATAATAGCTTAATGATAATGTCCCTGGGTGGGGCTCTGGCTGGTGGCTTGGGCCTAAGGGCACGATGTGCTCTTTCCACTGAGATTTCAGATACGTTAGGGGCATTTTTGAGGAACTTGAATAGCTCCTGTACATATTGGCCTATGTCAGGCGGGTTCACTGTCTTGGGCACCCCAAGGAGCCTCAGGTTGTTGCGCCTGCTCCTATTTTCAAGATCTTCAATTCTATCGGTGAGGTTTTGTACTGTTGCATCCTGCGATTGTATGCAACTTGCCTGATGTTGAAGGTCTGATCGCATAACCTCCTGTACTTCCTCCATTTGAGAAACTCTGTGGTCAACAGCAGCAATGTCCTTCTTTAACTTGCCAAACAGTAGTTTCACATCTAACATGGCCTCTTTAATGTCATTCTTGGACGAGAGGTGGCTAATATCCTCCTTGGTGACATAGTTGGTTAGTAAGGGGTCTAAATTAGCTGTCTGTACCACTGCGGTCTGTCTGCTGGGTTCAGTGGTGTCCCTGCTAGCACTTGGAGCTGCGTCCGCTGCGATAAGATAATTTTCAATGTTGGAGGTCTGGGACCCTTTGAGGGGCTTAGATATGCGTCTATTGGCCATATTAAGGGCTTATGAAGCAGCAGAAGTCCGCTCCTCACCTCTCTCAGTTTTTATCTGCAGGGAGAGTGGCTCCAGTGACTAGATACTGATAAGTGCTAGTGTTCTGCTTATTTCCCAGGCTAGTGGCCCCTGCGAGGGTGTTTGCACAAATGCCCTCCCTTATATCAAATGAATATGGCTGTTTCAATTTAGTGGGGCTGTTTTAACTTTAATATTGCAGGGGCACCTGTATTTGTAGCTGGTCGTCTAGCGTGCCTGCTATGTCTTAGCTCAATTGTCTCCGGTTAGGCCCCAAAGTTCACCCCATGTGCTCACCCGCTCCTTGACTGTAGGCCTCCAAGTTGGTTCTAAATTCGACTGTGTCTCCGGAGTCATCCGATATCCTACTGCCACTATGGAGCCCAGAATCTCCTCATCCGGACCTTGACCTGTGTGTTGGTGAGTCTCCCGGCCTGATAGCAGACGGCCTTTCCGGGGCTGGTTCAGAGGTCTGCCAAACAACTACTGTGTCCCGGGGGAGGTGCGGCCTAAAATGGCATACCGCTGCAGGATGGCCGCTTGATCCGTGTCCCTAAGTGAGACTCGCAGCCTCTGTAAATCAGCGACCAAGCATGGGGTCCAGAGCAGTGTGCTTACTGTGTTAGGGCTGGTCGGCAGTTCAGTTGCGGCAGACTCCGCTCCAGGCCTCACTGCGCACCCCTTCACAATGGAGCCTCCGGCTCACCAGACAGGTCCCAGGAGCAAAGATCTGTGTCCACTCGGTTCTTAGGAGCAGTGTTTAATTTTATATAAGTTCCGACAGGCTGTGGGTTACTTTATCTTATCATAAGATTACTGAGGTTTCAGAGCTAACTCAAAATGCGGCCATCAGCTAGCGCGGCCAAGCTCCACCCCCAGAAATCACTAACCCCCGAAGATCCACTTACAGTTTTTGAAGACCGGACATCCATCCTCAATGAAGTCTTCATCCAAGCGGCAAGAAATCCTCAACAAAGTCGGGAGAAGTCTTCATCCAAGCGGCAAGAAGTGATCCTCTAGACGGGCAGAAGTCTTCATCCAGACGGCATCTTCTATCTTCATCCTTCCGACACGGAGCGGCTCCATCTTCAAGACATCCGGCGCGGAGCATCCTCTTCTGACGACGGCTCTTCAAGAATGAATTCTCCTTTAAATAACGTCATCCAAGATGGCGTCCCTTGAATTCCGATTGGCTGATAGAATTCTATCAGCCAATCGGAATTAAAGGTGAAAAAATGCCATTGGTAGTTTATTGTAGGCTGTTTTTTTTTATTTTGGGGGTGCTTTTTTATTTTGATAGGGCTATTAGATTAGGTGTAATTAGTTTAAATATTTTATCATTTCTTTTTTATTTTGTGTAATTTAGTGTTTTTTTATTTTTTGTAATTTAGTTAATTGTATTTAATTAATGTAATTTATTTAATTGTAGTGTAAGGCTAAGTGTTAGTATTACTCAGGTTAGGTTTTTTTACAGGTAAATTTGCATTTATTTTAGCTAGGTAGCTAGTAAATAGTTAATAACTATTTACTAACTAGTCTACCTAGTTAAAATAAATACAAACTTGACTGTGAAGTAAAAATAAAACCTAAGCTAACTACAATGTAACTATTAGTTATATTGTAGCTAGCTTATGGTTTATTTTATAGGTAAATATTTAGTTTTAACCTCTTAAGGACCAGCGACGTACCCTGTATGTCGCTGGCCTTTTTTTGGGACTTGATTGTTTTATAGCGCGGTCTTGCCACCAGCTTTAAGACTGCTCTATTCCACAAAGCCTGCTGGAGGGAGGGCATTAATAGTGTGTTCCTGCTAGACTTGTGCTATTATGTCCTGAAAAAAACCTTAACGACCAGTGACATACAGGGTACATTGTGGTCATTAAGGGGTTAAATAGGAATTATTTAGTTAATGATAGTAATTTTTATTTAGATTTATTTTAATTATATTAAAGTTAGGGGTGTTAGGGTTAGACTTAGGGTTAGGTTTAGGGGTTAATAACTTTAGTATAGTGGAGGCGAGGGGTTAATAACAGTGTAGGTTGCAGCGATGTTAGGGACAGCAGATTAGGGGTTAATAATATTTAACTAGTGTTTACGATGCTGGAGTGTGGCAGTTTAGGGGTTAAAATGTTTATTATAGTGGCGGTGATGTCCGGAGCAGCAGATTAGGGGTTAATAATTTTATTTTAATGTTTGCTATGCGGGAGGGCTTCGGTTTAGGGGTTAATAGGTAGTTTATGGGTGTTAGTGTACTTTTTAGCACTTTAGTTATGAGTTTTATGTTACTGCTTTGTGACATAAAAGCCATAACTACTGACTTGCAGTTTACTGTATGGATCCTCACTTTTTGTCCTCCCAGGCAATCTCGTAATGCCGGCGCTGTGGAAGTCCCGTTGAAAAAGGACTTTTTGAAAGCTGCGGTAGTTATGTTGTGTTACGGCCAAAAAAGTGAGCGGGACAGATATACCTGCAAGACTCGTAATACCAGTGGTAGTGAAAAAGAGCCATAACGATGCTTTTTCACTCATACCACAAAACTCGTAATCTAGCCAACATTATCTTAACTAGTGGTGTGAAGGCTTGCAAGGGGTAGCAGCTGCTTCCATAGCTTGGTTAGCATTAAAGGGACAGTATACAATAAAATAGTTTTTCCCTTAATGTGTTTCCAATTACTTTTTTTTACCAGCTGCAGACTATAAAATGTATGAGATTTGCTTTTTTAAGATTTATCTGTGTATATGAATGAGCTGATTTTGTGTTTTGAAGTCACAACCTAATAAATAGAGTTGAGCTTGTAGGTATAATCAGATCTCATTACTTTATCACATTGTGTACATATATATGCTTCTTTATCTTATATCTGTCCATAAAGCAATCACCAATACTTGGAGAGAACAAAGGAAAATTAACATATTATTACCTTATCTCTTCTATAACCCACTGGGAGTGTAATTTCTTCTACTGGCTGTGTTAACACAGCTTGGCCTTGAGGCCAAAAACTTTCAGGATGGGTGGGGATACCACAGGCTAAATAAATAACTAATTAAAAATGCCAATAGGAGGTTAATGGAAATACTTGTTAACAATTTAATACACTCCAGCAGGTAAAGTGGATCATTTAGAACAAATTAAAGGGGAGAACATTTTTGAGTAAACTGTCCCTTTAATATTAGTAAATGAGCACTGAAATAAAGGGTTTGTATGTATATATATAAAATTATCGTACATTTTCTGATCACTCTGGGCATAATATACTCTGAAAAGCGTATTAAGAATATTTATCAAATTTTCTATGCTTTGGATTGTTACAACCATATGTAAATGAGCCTTTGGGGGATATTTATCAAAGCGTCAATTGAAAATATGCTGGAATTCTGCTTTGTAATTGTCGCAAGATTGATCCTCAGTAGTTATAAAAGCGTCAATATCGGCAAATGAAATTTGCAACGTAACATACAATCCCGCAATCTCAATCCGACGAAGATCGATGCGAGTTGAAAACCTGTGGAAATCGAGCGGAATAGTGTTCATTTGCCCTCCTATTCGACACTATTTGAAGCTCTCACAAAGTTATCAAAAGTTCTACAGTTACGCTCGAGTCTTTTACCCTTCAGGTAGCGGATGCTATAGAACTCAATGGGAGTCGGAAAACACAGAAAGCTTATGTTAGATGCTGCAAGAGAATGAAGCATATGACATAATAAAAGTAAATTAGAAACTTTATTAAATATGCATACACTTCAAAAATCAAACTAAATTATTGCTACACATTTGGTGCACTAGTAGATATAGAGATAAAAATGAAAAATACATTACTACTGATATATAATGCTACAAGTTTGTCTCTCATTACAAAGCAACCGGACAATATCCAAATTTATTTAAAATTTTTGCACCAAATATGTCGCTACTTGCTATATTCACAATTAGTCCTGCTCAGAAAAAGCATACATTTACACTATATACAATAATGGGCTAAAGAGAAATGTGCTTGTTCGTGGACAGTAATGAAATAGTATAAATAAAGTTTGGAAAAACCTGAATAGACGTGAGATCGATGACTGCTAGTTAACAACAGTCCAATGCGCTTTGCACCGTACTTGACGCACATGTTTTTTATGGCTTTTTTTATATAAATAAAGAAATGGTATTCAGATCCGCAGCTGCAATGTTTGGCGAGCGTATTGATACCCGCAAATGCAACATACTTGACGCTTTGATAAATATCCCCCTTTGTACGGATCTTAGAGGACAGGAAACGCATTGTAATTACAAGATTATTTTGCAGTCTTGCAATAAATTAACAGTGGATGAGTTAAAAATATTTTGAATGCATAAAAACCTTGTTCGCTGCAATTAATTTTTTTTTTTTTCAGTAACCTAAATAAGCTCACCACTATCCTGTTTTTGAAAGAACTAATCAGGACATGGTACTGGAGTCGACTTTTCAAAGAGTCAATCTGGGGCAGATATTTGACATGGATAGGCTTTAAAAACCTGACATGTGCCCTTCTGTTTTCTCAGAACTGCAAATCTGTTACTTTTAAGACTTAGATTACAGGGAAATATGTAGTTTTACTACTCATAATTAAATACTGTATATTAAAATCTTGTAGTGTTTACTCTACCTTTAAATTAACATGAATTGCATTTGTTTTACAATTCTTAAAAAGGTTATAATTTTTTTAATTTTGAATTTAATGTCCTTTTTAAAAAAAAAGAAAGAAATATTTCAAAAGAAACTCTTGTTGAAAGCCTAATGCATAAAGCAGGGTTGCTCCATTATTGAAGCGGAATGTAGATCATTATTCTAGATGCACCGAAGAATACCAAATTGAGTCCATTATAATAAAACATTACATTAACGTTGATAAATTGAGAGGTGATAAGATGACAAATTACACTTAAGCCATCATAGATCTAGGTTAGGGCGTAATGATAGTGCTACTTCCATTTATTCAAATGTGTGAATGTCTCTTATCTGTGAAGCACTGCTTGAATATTTGCACGTAATAGTGCTCATACTATGACAGAGTTAGGTTATTTCATACCACTGATTCCAGGATTCATTCAAAGTTTAATAACTGCATCCAGTATGAAGACAAATTCTTAAGCTATATATTGCTATGGATGAATATATATATACATATAGTCATTTGAAGACGATAGCACTCACTGGATTCGTAGTATAAAACATAGCTTTTATTGCGGCATCAGATAAAAAAGTCCCATGACGTTTTGGTGCCTGACTGGCACCTTTTTCAAATGGATTCAGCCACAAATCAGGCAGATGATATGTCCTGACTAGGGATGGGCGAAAGTGTAAATTTTCGAATTTCGAATGTAGAACGAATGTTATTACCAAAATTCGAATTCTAAATCCGAATGTCGATAAGAACGAATATTCTTAAAAATTCGAAAATCAAATGTTATTTACAGTTTTCGAATGTCACTTTCGAATTTGAATGTTTATAATTATATCTAATGTCCACATTCGAAATTTCGAATTTAACATTCTATTTCAAAAATACTATTCAGAAGTTCAATAGTTCATGTGGTATGGGGAAGAATCTAGTAAATTGTTACATAATAGATACAAATATATCATTTCGAATGTTTCCATAGAGAATATTGCATAATTCGAATATTACATTTAAAGAAAGCATTAGAAATACTATTACAAACATATAAATTAGAATTTTTTGAATTCGAATATAAATTCGAATTTTTTGAATTCGAATATATATTCGAATTTTTCGAATTCGAATATTGCATAATTCGAATATTACATTTAAAGAAAAAGCATTAGAAATACTATTACAATCTAAATTCGAATTTTTCGAAAAGAATATTTTCGAATGTAATCGTAAAATTCGAAACCGAACATTCGAAAATCGAATGTTAGAATGTTATGTAAACATTTGAAATTCGATTCAAATGAACGAATGTGTTAAAATTTGTGCCGTTTTTCGAATGTTGCGAAACATTCACCCATCCCTAGTCCTGACATCAGGGAGTCTGTTTAAAAACCAGGAGCTGCAGCCTTAAATACCCTGTATATCCATAGAAGTACACGGAACGGAACAGAAGGGGCGTGGCTTCACGGGCACGTGCGTTTGTGATTCAGGATTGGAGCTTACATAATATACAGGGTATTTAAGGCTGCAGCTCCTGGTTTTTAAACAGACTCCCCGATGTCAGTACTTATCATCTGCCTGATTTGTGACTGAATCCATTTGAAAAAGGTGCCAGTCAGGCACCGAAACATCTTGCAACTTTTTATCTGATGCCTCAATAAAAGCTACGTTTTATACTACAAATCCAGTGAGTGCTATTGTTCTTCAAATTACTGTGTTTACCCCTGATTGAGCACCCTGCTGAATGTTTTCTCATACTTGAGGATTGGTGTGCAGGTCCTTATTTTTTGTTTTGTACATATATATATACAGTATATAGTAAAAGATGGGAGAGATATACCAGTGCAAATATCCCATAGGGGGCGCTTCCTAAACAATTCTACCACAATACAGAGAATACAATATACAAAATACGAATGAAAAACACAAAAAATTATAATATTGAAAATAAAAAACAAAAAATATATAAAAATCCAAAATCCAAAAATATGCAATATAAAAGCAGCACTCTGTCAAAGGATGACCGGATCCTGGAGAGATGACCTGTAAAAGAAAGTATACAGAGGTGCCACAATGGCCTAGTACCACCAACACAAGTGAAAATGGTAACAAAACAAATGGTTACGCACAAATGTGATGCACCCAATGGTGCTAATGGGACAGGCTGGAGCGTCACAGTAGTCCAGCTCACTGTATGGAAACAGGCTGTAGTCCAGAGCAGGAAAGTTCTAATGGGGTCATCACCAACACCTATTAGGAAATATAAAACGGACCGCCATAGCCTAGTACAGTATGGTAAGGCAGAGTTGTAAGATATAGATACACTTACAAAATGGAAAGCACCTCCAGGTGCAATACAGGCAGACTTGGACTTCTCAGCCGCCCAGCAGACTGAAATCCACAGCCTAACAGGTTACAATCCCAGATCCAAGGTATAAGATGATAGAATCCAAAAAACAGCAGCAAGTGTATGTAATAAAAACAGTGTCTTTATTAAAAGCAATACATATCTCTGCTTCTATAGGGCTGTTTCTTCAGGCTATTGTATAAAAAAAATTGCTGCTGTTTTTTTTGGATTCTATTACCTTGGATCTGGGATTGTAACCTGTTGGGTAGTGGAGTTCAGTCTGCTGGGCGGCTGAGAAGTCACAGTCTGCCTGTATTGGGCCTGCAGGTGCTTTCCATTTTGTAAGTGTATCTATATCTTACAACTCTGCCTTACCATACTGTACTAGGCTATGGTGGATCATTTTATATTTCCTAATAGGTGTTGGTGGTGACTCCCTTGAAACTTTCCAACCAGTTACCATACAGTGAGCTGGACTACTGTGAAGCTCCAGCCTGTCCCATTAGCACCACTGGGTGCATCATGTTTGTGAGTAACCATTTATTTTGTTACCATTTTCACTTGTGTTGGTGGTACTAGGCCATTGTGGTGCCTCTGTGTCCTTTCTTATATATACAGGGAGTGCAGAATTATTAGGCAAGTTGTATTTTTGAGGATTAATTTTATTATTGAACAACAACCATGTTCTCAATGAACCCAAAAAACTCATTAATATCAAAGCTGAATAGTTTTGGAAGTAATTTTTAGTTTGTTTTTAGTTATAGCTATTTTAGGGGGATATCTGTGTGTGCAGGTGACTATTACTGTGCATAATTATTAGGCAACTTAACAAAAAACAAGTATATACCCATTTCAATTATTTATTTTTACCAGTGAAACCAATATAACATCTCAACATTCACAAATATACATTTCTGACATTCAAAAACAAAACAAAAACAAATCAGTGACCAATATAGCCACCTTTCTTTGCAAGGACACTCAAAAGCCTGCCATCCATGGATTCTGTCAGTGTTTTGATCTGTTCACCATCAACATTGCGTGCAGCAGCAACTACAGCCTCCCAGACACTGTTCAGAGAGGTGTACTGTTTTCCCTCCTTGTAAATCTCACATTTGATGATGGACCACAGGTTCTCAATGGGGTTCAGATCAGGTGAACAAGGAGGCCATGTCATTAGATTTTCTTCTTTTATACCCTTTCTTGCCAGCCACGCTGTGGAGTACTTGGACGCGTGTGATGGGGCATTGTCCTGCATGAAAATCATGTTTTTCTTGAAGGATGCAGACTTCTTCCTGTACCACTGCTTGAAGAAGGTGTCTTCCAGAAACTGGCAGTAGGACTGGGAGTTGAGCTTGACTCCATCCTCAACCCGAAAAGGCCCCACAAGCTCATCTTTGATGATACCAGCCCAAACCAGTACTCCACCTCCACCTTGCTGGCGTCTGAGTCGGACTGGAGCTCTCTGCCCTTTACCAATCCAGCCACGGGCCCATCCATCTGGCCCATCAAGACTCACTCTCATTTCATCAGTCCATAAAACCTTAGAAAAATCAGTCTTGAGATATTTCTTGGCCCAGTCTTGACGTTTCAGCTTGTGTGTCTTGTTCAGTGGTGGTCGTCTTTCAGCCTTTCTTACCTTGGCCATGTCTCTGAGTATTGCACACCTTGTGCTTTTGGGCACTCCAGTGATGTTGCAGCTCTGAAATATGGCCAAACTGGTGGCAAGTGGCATCTTGGCAGCTGCACGCTTGACTTTTCTCAGTTCATGGGCAGTTATTTTGCGCCTTGGTTTTTCCACACGCTTCTTGCGACCCTGTTGACTATTTTGAATGAAACGCTTGATTGTTCGATGATCACGCTTCAGAAGCTTTGCAATTTTAAGAGTGCTGCATCCCTCTGCAAGATATCTCACTATTTTTGACTTTTCTGAGCCTGTCAAGTCCTTCTTTTGACCCATTTTGCCAAAGGAAAGGAAGTTGCCTAATAATTATGCACACCTGATATAGGGTGTTGATGTCATTAGATGACACCCCTTCTCATTACAGAGATGCACATCACCTAATATGCTTAATTGGTAGTAAGCTTTCGAGCCTATACAGCTTGGAGTAAGACAACATGCATAAAGAGGATGATGTGGTCAAAATTATATATATATATATATATATATATATATATATATATATATATATATATATATATATATATGTGTGTGTGTGTGTGTGTGTAAACAACAGTTTGAGCCAATGATTGCTGATGGACTCTGAAAGAGTAAACAGTTACGGAAGAATGATTAGTGAACAGCCAAGTAGTTTATAATAGATATAATACAGCATTTCAAGTATTAATATATTTTGTTCTCTGATTGCAGTGGTAACTTTAGTTATGGCAGACTGGCGTAATGTGATTATTTCAGTCCTTAATCAAACAAGTATTAAACTTTGATATAGAGATGATTATGCATCGGTTTGTGTGCATTTTTCTGTTTTATGGCAATATATTAAAGAACAGCAGTCTCCCAAGCTTGTTTTAATAACGGTGGTTAAACGGTTTTATTAATCTCTCATAAAGCTAAATGACCCACTGAGAAGCTCTTTGTGGATTGTAGCTATTTTATGCTTGTTGTATACTGTACTGTGAAAGTGAAAACTGGTCTATTTATTGAGGCTGAAGTGAGTATTTTATACTTTAAACTTTGTTTTTGTTGAAATTATAATTATATTAATATAATTTTAGATTAATTGCACCTGTAACAAATTACAACCCCTTCTATTATTGATGAATATATCAAACAATTAAAAAATGTTATATGCCAATGATGTTTTAGAACATGGGAGTAAAAATGAACTTAGTGAGAAATTATAATCAACCAAAAACGTGAAGTGTAATCACTGTTACGTTTTTAACACACAAACATTAAACACAATTCCTGGAATGTCCCTTGTCATTCTCCTTTGCCTGAGCTTGCATATGTTGAAGCGCACACATGTGCTCAAATTTATCAAAAAAAAGGGGGGGGGGGTTGCACCTTTCCAGGGGCAATCTCAGTAGGAGCAAAGATAAATGTATCCAATCTAATTAATGATATAAAAATGCGCCCTTTTTAATTTCATAAGTGGACTGGAGACTGCCTGAAATGAGCCGGTTGCAAGGAAGTGAGCCAGAAGCAAGAAACTTTGATTTAAAGGGACAGTTCACCCAAAAATGTTCTCCCCTTTATATTGTTCCCAATGATTCATTTTACCTGTTAGGTTGTTTTAAAGTGTTTACAAGTAGCTCCTTTACCCCTATTTTGGCATTTGAAATAGCTGATTTAGCCTGTGGTATCCCAACCTATCCTAACCTATACTGAAAGTTTCTATACTGGAGTATATTCTATTGAATGGCCTAAGTAAACACAGCCAGCAGAAGAGATTACACTCTCAGTGGGGGGCAGGATAGTTAAGTAATACAATTATAATTTTCCTTTGTTCTCTCTAAGTATTGAGCTTTGGTTTTCTAGACAAATATAAGATAAGGAAGCAAGTCTGTGTACATAAAGTGATAACATAATGAGATCTGATATTACCTGAAGCTCAACCCATTATAATAGGCTGTGGTTTAAAAGCACAAAACCAGCTACTTCATATACACAAATAAACCCGAAAATGCAATTTCTCATAAATGTTATACTCTGCAGCTGGTATAACAAGTCATTGAAAATACATTCATATAAAAACAATTTTACAGTGTACTGTCCCTTTAATCACTTGATTATAGCAGAGTTAGATTGCAGAGGGTAAGCATGGATAAAATTATTTATTAACTTATTAAAAATAGAGTGATTTTCCCTGACATGAACAATCTGCTACAGATGGATAATATAGATTACGCATACTGTAGGTCATATAAGTTATTCATGCCAATAGTATAACAATCCTTATGTGATAAAATTCTCTTCTATCTCAGGCCTTTCTACTCAATGAGAAAAATAAATACTAGAAAATATTAGAAATTATTCCATGATGTGCTCACAACACATGCTCATAGATAAATGATTTATTAACTACTGTTCTCCACAGTATCTATGGAGAACTTTCTTGTAGGTAGATGAAGGAGAATGCAAAGGATGCTCTTGGAGCAAAAAAATAATATATATGTTACAAATAAAATACCAGTTGAAAATGTGACTAAAGATTTCTAATTTAACCCCTTTTTGGGTGCACAGGTGAGCCTAGTTGAACGCAATGCACCAGGTATGAATTAACTGTAGATTTCCAACATTTTAAGGTGCATTTAAAGGGACATAAAACAAGTTGGGATAGAGACAAAATAATATAATATGTACTTTAATTACTTTACCTGCAAATTTATACTGCAGTGCCTCACCATTAACCCTTTCTTTTTATCTCTAACTCCCCCCACACAATTCCTTTTATGGCTGTATCTATGTTTGTTGTTCTTTAGGTAGAATGCAAAAGTGAATAGGGATTATCTGCTGGAGCATGCCTAGAAGCTGTGAACTCAGTTGAAATACAATGCCTGTGCCTAAACACTGATAAGAGGGGTGGCATTAGCTGCTCCAGGCAGCTTAGCTATGTAATTAATTTTGCTTATTTTTGAAAATTATTTTAAATACTTGCCAGCAAGTTAATTAGCCCTTTTAGGATATGCACAGATCTCAACCTGTTTTATGGCACTATAAGGTTAATAAATATGAGGACAAGTTTGTCTGCACATTTTAGGCGCAAATATAAGAGAATTTGCTTAATAAATCTTGCTCTAAGAGATGAGGTTAAAATTCATTGGTCAAGTTTTGTTCTCTCCGTAATTACTAAGCTAGGGCGTGAATGTTAATGAATACTATATGTTCTGATGGATTTAAAGGTGCTGATTACACAGATGTTTGTCTACAAACTGTTAACATCTGAAAAGCAGCTGGTGGGCTTCACATACAATTAAATACTTCAGATATATGTTAATATGTTTATATCTTGATCTTCATTTTATCTTCTTTATATTATTATTATTATTATTATTATTATTATTATTATTAATATTATTAAGACTAAAGTAGCCTAAACTCAATTTTTGATGGCTAATTAGGTAAATTATTATGGAATGTCACATCCAGAGATAATCAATGGTTACTAATTTGTACAAAATCTACTAGGATTTTATTTTTTTAAAACTCTGATGACAATTGTGCTTATTATGAGGGGCTAACTGTGTGTTTGATGATTTACACTTGTTTCAACCTCTTTTTAGTCCATCTTTAATAAAGAAAATAAAGTTGTATAACTTTATCTCATTTCAACTCAGGCAAATGTAATGTTAAATGGACAATCTAGTCTATTTTGAAATGCATCAAAGGCTCATCTGAAGCAGCATCTATCAGAGACTCCAAAAAAGACACACACCTTGATTACGAGTTGTGCGTTCGTGTTTTAACACTGAAAAAATTGTAATTTCAGCGTTAAAACAGCACCGCAGCCATTACAAGTCTTATTGGTATAGCTGTACCGCAAGCCTTTTAGTCTGTAATGCAATGTCAGTCCCGCACTCGTAAAAAATGATTTTTTTTTCATGGGACTTCCATAGCGCAGCCATTACGAGTTTTGCGGTGAGGCTAAAAAGCTTGCGTTCCAGCCTATACCGACAAGATCCGTTCCGCAATCTAAAAGCAGTAGTTATCAGTTTTACGCTACAAAACTGTTACATAAAACTCATAACTAAAGTGTTACAAAGTACACTAGACACCCATAAACTATCTATCAACCCCTAAACCGAGGCGCTCCCGCATCGCAAACACTATATTAAAGTTATTAACCCCTAATCTGCCGCTCCCGACATCGCCGCCACTAATAAAATGTATTAAGCCCTATTCTGCTGCTCCCCAACATCGTATAACTACTATACTAAAGTTATTAACCCCTGAACTGCCGCCCTCTCGCATCGCAAACACTATTTAAATATCATTAACCCCTAATCTGCCGTCCGCCCACAATAATAAACCTATTAACCCCTAAACCGAAAGCCCCCGACATCGCAATATACTAAATTAAACTAGTAACCCCTAAACCTAATGCCCCCTAACTTTATATTAAAATTACAATTTCCCTATCTTAAATTAAATTAAAATTTATCTGTCAAATTAAAAAAAATAAGTTTAAACTAATTAAAGTAATATAACTATTAAACTAAAATTAAACTAACTACCAATTAAATAAACTATATTACACATTAAAAAAAATCCTAACACTACTGTAAAAACAAACACTAAATTACAAAAAAAATAATAATCTTCATCCAGACGGCATCTTCTATCTTTATCGGGTCCAGAGCGGGTCCATCCTGAAGACATCCGGTGCGGAGCACCCTCTTCATAAGGTCGCCGCCATATACTGAATCTTCAATGCAAGGTACGCGATTCAAAATGGCGTTCCTTGCATTTCTATTGGCTGATTTGATTTTGGAAATTCAAATCAGTCAATAGGATGAGAGCTACTGAAATCCTATTGGCTGTTCATATTAGCCAATAGGATAAGAGCTACTGAAATCCTACTGGCTGTTAAAACAGCCAATAGGATGAGAGCTTCTGAAATTCTATTGGCTGTTCAAATCAGCCAATAGAATTTCAGAAGCTCTCATCCTATTGGCTGTTTTAACAGCCAGTAGGATTTCAGTAGCTCTCATCCTATTGGCTGATTTGAATTTCCAAAATCAAATCAGCCAATAGGAGTGCAAGGGACGCCATTTTGAATCGCGTACCTTGCATTGAAGACGCCGCATGGATGAAGACTTCTCGCCTCCTGGATGAGGAGCTCACCGCCTGGATGAAGATAGAAGAGGCCACCTGGATGAAGACTTCTCATCGCCTGGATGAGGACTTTGCTGCCTGGATGAAGATCGTTCAAGCGGGACTTCAAAAACTGTAAGTGGATCTTTGGGGGTAGGTGATAGGTTTTTTTAAGGGTTTTTGGGTGTTTGTTTTTTTTTAGTTTAGGGTTTGGGCTATTCCTAAACAAGCTAAATGCCATTTTAAGAGGGATGACCATACAAATGCCCTTTTCAGGGCAATAGGTAGCTTAGGTTTTTTAGATAGTTTTTTTTTTTTTATTTTGTGGGTTTGGGGAAGTGGGGCTTTGTAATGTTATTGGGTCTTTGTATTTTTTTTCTTCAGGTAAAAGAGCTGTTTAACTTAGGGCAATGCCCTACAAAAGGCCATTTTAAGGGCTATTGGTAGTTTATTCTAGATTAGGTTTTTTATTTTGGGGTGTTTTTTTTTAAATGGTTATTAGAATAGGAATAATTTTTATTATTTTTGATAATTTGTTTGTTATTTTGTGTAATGTATTTTTTTTGTTTTGTGGTGGGTTTTTATTTTTAGATTAGGGTTTGGGCATTTTGTAAACAAGCTAAATGCCCTTAAAGGACAATGCCCATACAAATGCTCTTTTCAGGGCAATGGGTAGATTAGGTTTTACTTTATTTTTATTTTGTTGGTTTGGGGGGGGGTGGGGGTTGTATAATGTTAGAGGGTGTTTGTTTTGTAGCAAAATAGCTGTTGACTTTGGGGCAATGCCCTACAAAAGGCCCTTTTAAGGGCCTTTGGTAGTTTATTCTAGATTAGGCTTTTTTATTTTGGGGTGTTTTTTTTTTAAAGGGTATTAGAATAGGAATCATTTTTAATGTTTTAGATAATTTTGTTTATTTTTTGTAATGGTAAGTTTTTTAATTTTTGTAATTTTTTATTTTTTTATTTTTTGTAATGGTAGGTGTTAGTGTAAGGCAGCTTAGGTTTTATTTCACAGGTAAGTTTGTATTTATTTTAACTAGGTAGTTAGTAAATAAGTTAATAACTATTTACTAACTAGTCTATCTAGTTAAAATAAATAAAAACTTACCTGTGAAATAAAATTAAAACCTAAGCTAGTTACAATATAACTATTAGTTATATTGTAGCTAGCTTAGGTTTTATTTCACAGGTAAGTATGTATTTAGTTTTAAATAGGTATTATTTAGTTAATAATTGTAACTTTAATTTAGCTCTATTTTAATTATGTTAAAGTAAGGGGATGTTAGGGTTAGGGTTACGTTAGGGTTATGTGTTAGGGTTACGCTAGGGTTATGTTAGGTTTAGGGGTCAATTGTTTAATTTTGGATGTTTGCGATGTGGGGGGCTGGCAGCTTAGGGGTTAATAGGTTTATTTAGTGGTAGTGATGCGGGAGGCCAGAGGTTTAGTGGTTCACAACTTTATTTAGTGGAAGTTGGGGAGCGGTGGAATAGGGGTTAATATATTTATTATAGTGTGGGCGATATTGGGGTAGAGGGGAATAGGGGTTAATAACTGTAGTATAGTGGCGGTGATATCGGGAGTGACAGATTAGGGGTTAATAGCTTTATTTAGGTGGCGGCGATGTCAGGGGCAGCAGATTAGAGGTGTTTAGATTTAGGGTTTATGTTAGGCTGTTAGGTTTAAACATAACTTTTTTTTCCCCATAGACATCAATGGGGCTGCGTTACGGAGCTTTTCATTCCGCGCTTCAGGTGTTAGGTTTTTTTCTGACACATTCTCCCCATTGATGTCCGTGGGGAAAGCGTGCACGAGAACATCAAAACAGCACTTGAATTGTGTGCGGTATGGAGCTTAAAACCACCATATTGTACACACAAGCCGGCTGTTTGAAAACTTCTAAAAGAGGGTTAAATAAAGAGGGTTAAATAACGCAACTTTTGTTGTGTTTGTTAATTTCCCTATAGCCTGCATAACTTGTAATCTAGCTGACATACTTTACAGTAACTGCAAATGTTATATCAAATTAGAGATAACTTTTACTTGAAGCATTTTTTTGCTGATAGTACTGGATTAAATCTTAGCTAGTTGATCAGATAGTCCAAATTCTCAGGAGTAGTTTTGAATCTGTTTTTGCAAAAACTTAATCCCAAGCAAATCCAGCTTTAGAGAGAATAGGATAAATTATATATTGCTGTAGGTGTTCTTTATAATAACTTTATATTCACATTCTGTTAGTTAAGACGAAATGTAGCACCTGCTCTGAATTTGCTAACTTTTCCAGTCGTGGAACTCAAAATGGAAGCGGAAACCTTGATTTTCATGTCTGGGGTCAAGTAGTATGAGAGCCCCAGGCCTTCTCATATGTGTCATGTGACATGTATACAGCCTAATACCTACCACTGTATTAGTAGCTGTTCCTTTAAGACGTTATAACACTTAGAAGAATTTTGCAGAGAGCAAAACGTTTCAAAAGGTACAAGAAATTTCAATTAAATAAACTATTTAATTACAACTTTAAATGAACAAATATCCTCTTTTTCATAACCTTGCCAGCACTAATTTGGCTGCAATGTGATATATTGTAGCATCTTGTAGGTGTTTGAATATAGTAAGGAAAACATGTAAGAAATTTCTTTCTTTTGAAATTAAGCACATTTTTTTATGATATAATCAGTTACTTTATTAACATTTATACATTTTTGGACCACATTTGAAAACTAGAAAAAAGTCAGTAGTTAAGAGCTTTCTGGGCTAACGCTGGTTCATAAAGCTCTTAACTACTGTGCTCTAAAGTACACTAACACCCATAAACTACCTATGTACCCCTAAACCGAGGCCCCCCACATCGCCGACACTCGATTAATTTTTTTTAACCCCTAATCTGCCGACCGCCACCTACGTTATACTTATGTACCCCTAATCTGCTGCCCCTAACACCGCCGACCCCTATATTATATTTATTAACCCCTAACCTGCCCCCCACAACGTCGCCGCCAGCTACCTACAATAATTAACCCCTAATCTGCCGACCGCCACCTACGTTATACTTATGTACCCCTAATCTGCTGCCCCTAACACCACCGACCCCTATATTATATTTATTAACCCCTAATCTGCCCCCCTCAACGTCGCCTCTACCTGCCTACACTTATCAACCCCTAATCTGCCGAGCGGACCGCACCGCTACTATAATAAAGTTATTAACCCCTAATCCGCCTCACTAACCCTATAATAAATAGTATTAACCCCTAATCTGCCCTCCCTAACATCGCCGACACCTAACTTCAATTATTAACCCCTAATCTGCCGACTGGAGCTCACCGCTATTCTAATAAATGTATTAACCCCTAAAGCTAAGTCTAACCCTAACACTAACACCCCCTAAATTAAATATAATTTTAATCTAACGAAATTAATTAACTCTTCTTAAATAAATTATTCCTATTTAAAGCTAAATACTTACCTGTAAAATAAATCCTAATATAGCTACAATATAAATTATATTTATATTATAGCTATTTTAGGATTAATATTTATTTTACAGGTAACTTTGTATTTATTTTAACCAGGTACAATAGCTATTAAATAGTTAAGAACTATTTAATAGCTAAAATAGTTAAAATAATTACAAAATTACCTGTAAAAGAAATCCTAACCTAAGTTACAATTAAACCTAACACTACACTATCAATAAATTAATTAAATAAACTACCTACAATTACTTACAATTAAACCTAACACTACACTATCAATAAATTAATTAAATACAATATCTACAAATAAATACAATGAAATAAACTAACTAAAGTACAAAAAATAAAAAAGAACTAAGTTACAAAAAAAAATAAAAAAATATTTACAAACAGAAAAATATTACAACAATTTTAAACTAATTACACCTACTCTAAGCCCCCTAATAAAATAACAAAGACCCCCAAAATAAAAAAATGCCCTACCCTATTCTAAATTACTAAAGTTCAAAGCTCTTTTACCTTACCAGCCCTGAACAGGGCCCTTTGCGGGGCATGCCCCAAGAAATTCAGCTCTTTTGCCTGTAAAAAAAAACATACAATACCCCCCCCCCCCAACATTACAACCCACCACCCACATACCCCTAATCTAACACAAACCCCCCTTAAATAAACTAAGCCCCTGAAGATCTCCCTACCTTGAGTCGTCTTCACCCAGCCGAGCCAAATTCTTCATCCAAGCGGAGCAAGAAGAGGTCCTCCATCCGGTAGAAGTCTTCATCCAAGCGGGGCAAGAAGAGGTCTTCCATCTGATTGAAGTCTTCATCCAAGCGGCATCTTCTATCATCATCCATCCGGAGCAGAGCGGCAGCATCCTGAAGACCACCGACGCGGAACATCCATCCTGGCAGACGACTGAACGACGAATGACGGTTCCTTTAAATGACGTCATCCAAGATGGTGTCCCTTGAATTCCGATTGGCTGATAGGATTCTATCAGCCAATCGGAATTAAGGTAGGAATATTCTGATTGGCTGATGGAATCAGCCAATCAGAATCAAGTTCAATCCGATTGGCTGATCCAATCAGCCAATCGGATTGAACTTGATTCTGATTGGCATCTTCTATCTTCATCCATCCGGCACGGAGCGGGTCCATCTTCTTCCCGACGACTAACGACGAATGAAGGTTCCTTTAAATGACGTCATCCAAGATGGCGTCCCTCGAATTCCGATTGGCTGATAGGATTCTATCATCCAATCGGAATTAAGGTAGGAAAAATGCGATTGGTTGATTTAATCAGCCAATCGAATTGAAGTTCAATCCGATTGGCTGATTGGATCAGCCAATAGAATGCGAGGTCAATTCTATTGGCTGATCCAATCAGCCAATCGGATTGAACTTCAATCCGATTGGCTGATTAAATCAACCAATTGGATTTTTACTACCTTAATTCCAATTGGCTGATAGAATCCTATCAGCCAATCGGAATTCAAGGGACGCCATCTTGGATGACGTCATTTAAAGGAACATTCATTCATCGCTAGTCGTCGGGAAGAAGAGGATGCACCGTGTCGGATGTCTTGAAGATGGATGAAGATAGAAGATGCCGCTTGGATGAAGACTTCTGCTGGATGGAGGACCTCTTCTGCCCCGATCGGATGAAGACTTCTGCCGGTCCGGATGTCCTCTTCTGCCCCATCGGATGAACACTTCTGGACGGATCGGATGACCAGTGGTGCCCGGCTGGGTGAACACGGCTCAAGGTAGGGTGATCTTCAATGGGGTAGTGTTAGGTTGTTTTAAGGGGGGATTGGGTGGGTTTTAGAGTAGAGGTGTGTGGGTTGTAATGTTGGGGGGGTCTAGTATTTTTTTACAGGTAAAAGAGCTGATTACTTTGGGGCAATGCCCCGCAAAAAGCCCTTTTAAGCTGATTACTTTTGTAATTTAGTATAGGGTAGGGAATTTTATTATTTTGGGGGGCTTTTTTATCTTATTAGGGGGCATAGATTAGGTGTAATTAGATTAAAATTCTTGTAATTTTTTTTTATTTTTTGTAATTTAGTGTTTGTTTTTTTTTGTACTATAGTTCAGTTTATTTAATTGTATTTTAGTTTAGATATTTGTAGGTAATTTATTTAATTAATTTATTGATAGTGTAGTGTTAGGTGTAATTGTAATTTAGGATTTATTTTACAGGTAATTTTGTAATTATTTTAACTAGGTAGCTATTAAATAGTTATTAACTATTTAATAGCTCTTCTACCTAGTTAAAGTAAATACAAAGTTGCCTGTAAAATAAATATAAATCCTAAAATAGCTACAATGTAATTATTAGTTATATTGTAGCTATATTAGGGTTTATTTTATAGATAAATATTTAGTTTTAAATAGGATTAATTTATTTAATTATTTTAATTTTATTTCATTTTATTTAAATTATATTTAAGTTAGGGGGGTGTTAGGGTTAGGGTTAGACTTAAGTTTAGGGGTTAATAAATTATAGTAGCGGCGACGTTGGGGGCAGGAGATTAGGGGTTAATAATTTTAGTTAAGTGGCGGCGATATTAGGGAGGGCAGATTAGGGGTTAATAAAATGTATTATAGTGTTTGCGAGGCGGGAGTGCGGCGGTTTAGGGGTTAATACATTTATTATGGTGGCGGCGATGTCCGGTCGGCAGATTAGGGGTTAATAAGTGTAGGTAGGTGTCGGCAACGATGGGGGCAGCAGATTAGGGGTTAATAAATTTAATGTAGGTGTCGGCGATGTTAGGGGCAGCAGATTAGGGGTTCATAGGTATAATGTAGGTGGCGGCGATGTCCGGTCGGCAGAGTAGGGGTTAAATAATTTTATTATAGTGTTTGCGATGTGGGGGGGGCCTCAGTTTAGGGGTTCATAGTTAGTTTATGGGTGTTAGTGTACTTTGTAGCACTGTAGTTAAGAGCTTTATGTTCCGGCGTTAGCCCATAAAACTCTTAACTACTGACTTTTAAATGCGTTAGGAGACTTGGAGGTAGTGGGTGTACCGCTCACTTTCTCCAAGACTTGTAATACCAGCGTTAGGCAAATCCCATTAAAAAGATAGGATACGCAATTGACGTTAAGGGATTTGCGGTATGGAAAAGTTGCGGAAAAAAAGTGAGCGGTACACCTGTACCTACCTGACTCGTAATACCAGCGGGCATTAAAAAGCAGCGTTAGGACCCCTTAATGCTGATTTTTAAAGCTAACGCCAAACTCGTAATCTAGCAGTATGTAACCGAGGTTTCAAACTGCTGCAAATTGCCAAAATAAGATTCGATTTGCAGCTTTTTTTTTTTTTTTAAGAGAAAAGCAAGTTATGTTTCATTTAATGGGTTCCACTTACTACCAATCGTGACAATTGACAACCCCTCTCTTGCATGCAATTGGCCATTCTCTACAAAGCTGGTCAGACAAGAATCATGATTCATGAACCTCGTCCGCCTGTCTGATAATAAATGAGCCCATTTTCACTTTGCGTTTTATGATTGTTTCCATTCTAGAACTGATTTATTTTTCCCCTTTTAGTTCCTTGTAAAAAGAAGACAAGTCGGGTTTCACCTTCCATTTTTTTGAGCACATTTACATTTATCCAGCATGTTCTGTCTATAATACCCAAGAGAAAAGTCTCTAAGAAGTAAGACATTTTAACCTAATACTGGGGTATTGTCAGGGTGCCAGGAATCAGACTGAGACGAGAAGTGCAAAAATAATCACACCTTTATTAATAGCAAAAAATAATAAAAAGTCCACAAGTCAAATAAGAAGCCAGGAGTCAAAACCAGAGCTGGTAGTCAGACGAGCCAAGTCTGGAGCCAAAGTGAATAGTCAGACGAGCCGTGGAAAAAAGGCTTATTGGGGAAACGGGCATGGAAGGCACGGAGGAGGGCGGGAGCATGAACATCAGAGGAGGGAACCCATGAACGCTCCTCTGGACCGTAGCCCCTTCAATGAACCAAATACTGTACGCGACCCCTGGACATACGAGAGTCAATAATGCTGCTGACCTCATACTCCTCATGGTTGTCAACAAAGATAGGATGGGGACGAGGCAACACAGTGGTAAACCGATTACAAACCAATGGTTTCAAGAGGGAGACATGAAAAACATTGGAGATGCGCATTGCGGGAGGAAGGTCAAGAGCGTAGACCACAGGATTGACCCGTCGGAGTATTCGAAAAGGACCAACATAACGGGGAGCCAGTTTATTGGAAGGCACACGAAGGTTGCGGGAGGACAGCCAAACTCTCTCACCAACCTGGTAGGAAGGTGCAGGCAGATGCCTACAATCAGCCTGGAACTTTTGGCGCTGCATAGAACGATGAAGGCAATCCTGAATCTACACCCACGGGGAACGGAGTTGCCGGAGATGCTCCTCCAAAGCCGGAATACCCTGAGACATGAATGAATCGGGCAACAAGGATGGTTGAAACCCATATTTCGCCATGAACGGGGATAACTTGGAGGAAGCATTAATAGCACTATTACGAGCAAACTCTGCCCAAGTTAACAGTTCAGACCAATTATTGTGGTGATCTGAGACATAGCAACGGAGGAACTGTTCCAGAGCTTGATTAGACTGTTCCGCAGCCCTATTGGATTGAGGGTGATATGCCGAGGAGAAGGAGAGCTGGATCCCCATTTGAGCACAAAAGGAACGCCAAAATCTGGAGACAAACTGGCTACCATCTCCTTGGGTAACCCATGTAAACGGAAGACCTCACGGGCAAAAATTGAAGCAAGCTCCTGAGCGGTAGGCAACTTCTTCAAGGGAATGCAATGTGACATTTTAGAAAAACGGTCAACCACCATAAGGATAACAGTATTGCCATTGGAAACAGGGAGCTCGACAATGAAGTCCATGGAAAGATGTGTCCAAGGACGCTCACCATTAGCAATAGGTTGAAGAAGACCCACAGGAAGACGTCGAGGAGTCTTATTCTGTGCACAAACTGAGCAGGAGGCAACATACGCAGCAACATCAGAACGAAGACCTGGCCACCAGAATTATCGAGTGACAGACCAAATCATTTGGTTCTTGCCTGGGTGATCTGCAGCTTTAGGATAGTGGTAAGTGTGCAAAAGTTTAGTTCGAAGATTCTCAGGAACAAAACACTTACCACTAGGTTTCTCAGGAGGTGCATTGGTTTGTGCAGCCATGATCTCCTCCCCCAAGGGAGAAGTCAAATTAGTACGTATGGTAGCCAAAATATGGTCAGGAGGTATAACTGGAGTAGGTACAGACTCCTCCTTGGACAGAGGTGAAAATTGTCGAGAGAGGGCATCAGCCCTAACATTCTTACTACCAGGCAGGTAGGAGACCACATAATTAAACCGAGACAAAAATAGCGCCCATCTGGCCTGTCGGGCGACAAACGTTTTGCTTCAGATAGATAAGTTAAATTCTTGTGGTCAGTAAGAATGAGCACTGGAACGCTAGTACCCTCGAGAAGATGCCTCAATTCCTTGAGTGCCAAAATTATGGTCAGTAATTCCCTGTTGCCAATTTCATAATTGCACTCCGCTGGAGACAATTTCTTAGAGAAGAAACCACATGGATGCAAGAAACCGTCAGGTGTAGGACGTTGAGACAAGAGAGCACCGACTCCAGTCTCAGACGCATCAACCTCAAGAAAAAAAGGCAGGACAGGGTTAGGATGAGCCAGAACTGGAGCAGCAGCAAAGGCAGTCTTAAGACTATCAAAGGCCTTAATGGCAGTAGGTGACCAATGGAGTGGATCATTCTCTTTACGGTCATGTCTGTGATAGGTTTGACCAAGGAAGAAAAGTTTTTAATAAACTTTCTATAGTAATTGGCAAACTCCCAAAAAACGTTGAATAGACCAACTGAGCGAGGCCACTGCAGAACTGCAGATAACTTGTCAGGATCCATGGAGAACCCTGCAATGGAGATAACATAACCTAGGAAGGTTATTTGAGTCTGATGGAACTCACATTTCTCAAGTTTACAAAACAGGCTGTTCTCACGTAGTCTCTGAAGAACCCGTGTAACATCAGAACGATGAGCCTCAAGTGTGGGTGAGTGTATGAGGATGTCGTCTAAGTAAACCACAACACACTGTTGCAACATATCTCGTAGGACATCATTAATAAATTCCTGGAAAACAGCAGGAGCATTACATAGGCCAAAGCGCATTACAAGATACTCATAATGCCCGCTCCTGGTGTTAAATGCTGTTTTCAATTTGTGGCCCTCCTTGATCATAACGAGATTGTACGCTCCTCTCAAATCAAGCTTAGTAAAGACCGTAGCTCCCTTGAGGTGGTCAAAGAGTTCCGTAATGAGCCGAATAGGTAAAGCATTCTTAATGGTAAGACGATTAAGACCCCTATAATCAATGCATGGTCTTAACTCGCCACCCTTTTTCTTCACAAAGAAGAAGCCAGCCCCTGCAGGAGAGCATAATTTGTGGATGATCCCCCGCGACAGAGCATCAGCAAAATACTCTTCCATAGCACAATTCTCTGCAACAGACAGAGGGTAAACCCGGCCCCGAGGAGGAATGGCTCCGGTTGCAGGTCTATGGCACAATCGTAAGACTGGTGAGGAGGCAACGTACTGGCACGCAGCTTGTCAAAAATGTCTAGGAACTCTTGGTACTCCTCTGGCAATTGAGATACTGAAGAAGTGCACAAGACTTTAACTGGTTTCTGAAGACAAGTGGAAATACATTGCGGAGACCACGACAAAATTTCGGACCTGCGCCAGTCAAGACTGGGATTGTGCTTTTGGAGCCAGGGATAACCCAGGACAACCGGAAAATGCGGAGAGTTTATCACCTGGAACTGGAGGGTTTCAAAATGGAGAGCCCCAACAGCCATGGTCAACGGAGCGGTTTAGTGAGTAACGAGTGTGGGCTGAAGGGGCCTGCCATCAATGGCCTCAATAGCAAGCAGAACGGACCAAGGCAAAACAGGAATGGAGTGCTTTGATACAAAAGCACTGTCAATGAAATAGCCCGCAGCACCGGAGTCAACAAGAGCCTGGGTGACTATGGAGGAGTCCACCCAGGAAAGGACAACCGTGACCAAAGGTTTCTCCTTTAGTGGTTCCGGGGACAAGGATAAACCACCTAAGGTCTGCCCCCAACAGGACCTTAGGTGTAAGCGTTTCCCGGCCGTGTAGGACAAGACTTCAAAAGGTGGCCCTGTAACCCACAATAGAGGCAGTGCCCCTCCCTCCTCCTAAAGGCCCTCTCTGCCATGGAGAGATGTGTGAATCCCAACTGCATTGGCTCAGCAGTACCTGGTGACTCGGGACCAGGAGGCATGGGAGGAGAAGGAGGCATGGGTGGGAACGAACACGTAGGAGACAACGGTACAGGAGGCTTCCGCAAGCGCTCCTTGAAAGAAGGCCTCTCACTTAGTCTGATGTCAGTTAGGATCAAAAAAGACACCAATGCCTCGAGATCTTCTGGTAAATCTCTGGCAGCAACTTTGTCTTTAATCGCATCAGAGAGCCCATGAAAGAAGGCGGCAACAAGGGCTTCATTGTTCCAGCCTACCTCTGCTGCAAGCGTACGGAACTCAATGGCATACTGAGCAACAGATCTTGTACCTTGCTGAATGGACATGAGTCATTCAGCAGCAGAGGAGGAGCGAGCTGGAACATCAAATACCCTTCAAAAGGAGGCCACAAATTCAGGGTAATTTGAAATCACAGGTTTATTAGTCTCCCAAAAGGGATTAGCCCAGGCAAGAGCTGTGTCAGAGTAACAAGATGAGAAATCCCACCTTAGCTCTGTCAGAGAGAAACGCCTGACCCTCTGCTCTGATTGGGATCGCTGAGGTAGAGGTGCAGAACCGGACAAGCTCCTGGTAGGACTAGGTGCATCAGTGGAAACAGGAGCAACCATAACTTGCGGGACACTTTGGTCCAAATGTGCAGTGCGAGTCAGCAGGGTTTTCAGGGCTAGTGCAAATTGATCCAAGCGGTGATCCTGTTCATCCATCCTGGAAATTATGGCAGGTAAAGGTGGATTATTAGCACCATCAGGATTCATGGCCCTTGCGTAATGTCAGGGTGCCAGGAATCAGACTGAGACGAGAAGTGCAAAAATAATCACACCTTTATTAATAGCAAAAAAATAATAAAAAGTCCACAAGTCAAATAAGAAGCCAGCAGTCAAAACCAGAGCTGGTAGTCAGACAAGCCAAGTCAGGAGCCAAAGCGAATAGTCAGACGAGCTGGAATCAGAAACAAGGAAAACAGCAGAGTCAGGAACCAGGAAGGACTTCAGATAGCCAGGTAATGCACAGGAGCTCTCACAAACAGGTCTGAGACAACCCAAGGACAAAGCATACTGAACAAAGGCCCTTTAAATAATAAGTGATGACATCACAATTCTGAGACTGCATCCTGTCTCACATGGATGATGTAAACCAGTCTGGCCATAAAAGGAAGTGCAGGAAGTGAGCAGCATCTCCCAGAATGCACCAAAGTCAGCAAGAGAGGTGAGTAAAATGGCTGCCAGCAGCACATGGCAAACAAGTCAGGAAAAAACCCTGACAGTTATAGTATATCTTGCTGATTAAATTTTTTGCACAGGTTAAGGATATCTGATAAATTCTTTCCACATTCCAATCAGTCTGATGTTTTGCAAAATATTTAGTACCTAAAAGGACACTGTAGAAAATAGCATGTTTGCATTTATCACATTTTGATTTTATAAATATTTCCAAATATCATTGTTGTCAAGATTTCTATTTTGCTCTGTAGCTCTCAATAGTATTGCATTGAATTCCCCTTGTTCTCCTGCACCACCTAAACATCAATAACCATCATTGCCCTGCCCATGAAGCCTGTCACTCTGAAAATCAAAATAACAGCTAGTCCCTCAGCAATCTGATAGCTACTACTGTGACACTCAGCTCTCCGCTAGACAGCACTTTGACCAACACTGCTCTAACAGTTGGCATTTTATAATCTGTGACATTTCATGTGTTCTATTTATGGGTTGTCTGTAAGGTAAACAGTTGATACAGGTGCTGCTATTATTATGAAATATGGCACTTCCATGGTTTAATAAACATTTGAAGTAACCTTGTCAAAGGTTCTCAGTAAAAATTGAGCTTTGAAAAGTAACTGACAATCATCCAATTTATAGGAAAGATATGTCAACATTAATTTTTCCTAATCTTTCAGGAGCATCCCCTACAGTACCACTGTCAAATTAATTCCCCATCAACAATACACCAAAAATAATTAGCCCTGTGTCCATGTATACCCCTATTACATTAATCCCATTGTCATAATAAAGTAATCCATGCCACCCTTGAAGGCAGCTGCATCCATCTCTGATTACCCTGTGCAACTTTCAAATGCAAATCTTCAAAACACCTTCCCTTTCTTACACTCTTTATGGTCTATAATACAACCCCCTTACCATAAAGAACTCTGGCACTCACTAAAATGTTATTCCTACCATAAACTTTATTCTAGCAATGTCTCAGTAAAAATAACATGGAAAGTGGTTAAACACACAATAGAAGTACTGCTCAGGATACTGCTGGTCCCAAATGGAAACCACAGCTGATCCAATCAGCAGCGCTAGTTACATATCTGAGTCATGTGACTAGTGCTGCTGATTAAAACAGCTGTAATTTCCGTTCGAGATGTTTGAAGATCGCAAATAGAACTTCTACTGTGTAATTAACCCATTTTCTGGGGTTAAACACACAGCAGTGCAGGGTTGATAGTCTTAAAATGACATGACATTCTACCAACTTAAAAAGTGTAATTATTCAATTATTATGGCCCTTTAAAAGAGAATTTTGTATTTACATTTTGCACAAGTTAAACTACAACTGCTTTAAATTGCTTGCGATATATGTATAGGGTGTGTTAAAGAAAGTTTGGGTATAAAATGATACCTGCAGCTTGTAAAACTCCATCATACATTATTGATTGCCTGACGGCAAGCACACAGTAATACACTGTGTGTATTTAATTGTGCTCCACTTGTAATCTAGACATTATGGGCCAGATTACAAGTGGAGCACTAATTAATGGTCCAGTTCAAGCGTTAATTGCGCTAGAAGAAAGCTTTTTGCTCTTGTTGGTTTGCGCTTGTATTACGAGTCAAAAGTAAACTTTTTCATTTAAATGCTAACCCAATGAGCGCAAAAAGCTGAAGTAAGTATATTGCCTACATGTTCACATATTCCCCTACAGCAGTCAAATGGAAAAAAAGTGGAAAAAAACGTGTAAACCCAATCGCAAATTCTCATGTGCGCTAACCCGACATGAAAATATTGGTATTTCACATTCCAATGTTCTTCACATAGCAGAATTGAAAGACCTTGAAAGAAAGATATGGACAAAACTGATCATCTTCTTTATATCCAAAAGTAAAGGAATTCAGCATTCTTTTTATTTGAAAAAATAGGGCTTTTAATTTTGTGATTTAAATTTCAAACATCCACCTGTTTGCAAGATATCCTTCTAAAAGAGGTTGCTACAAACCCATCACAACATAGAAGTCAGAATATTAAAAATTTGATACATAATCATCATAACATCCTGAAATAATCTAAACTGCTAAGAAGACTAGTGCCCTTAAGACCTTAAAGGGACATGAAACCCAACATTTTTCTTTCATGATTCAGATAGAGAATACAATTTGAAACAAATTTACAATTTACTTCTATTATTTAATTTGCTTCCTTCTCTTGTTATCCTTTGCTGAAATGTTTATCTAGGCAATCTCAGGAGCAGCAGAGAACCTAGGTTTTAGCTGTTGATTGGTGGCTGCATATATATATTGATTGTGATTGGCTCACCCATGTGTTCACTCAGTTAGAACCCATTAGTGCATAGCTGCTCCTTCAACAAATGATACCAAGAGAATGAAACATATTAGATAATAGAAGTAAATTAGAAAGTTGTTTACAATTGTATTCTCTATCTGATTCATGAAAGAAAATGTTTGGGTTTCATGTCCCTTTAAGTGCGGTGGAAACCGCGGTCAGCAGGCTAAATGTCTCTAAACGTACCCCAGCTTAAAAATTCCTTAAGAGTTTCAAACATAAAATGAGGTGCACCTCTTTATTTTCATGGGACTGCCTTTGATGAAAAGAGAACATTTCCTTTATAATGTGCATCAAAGTTTTTTGCTTTCTTTAAAGTGATAGTATGCTAATATTGCTTGCAACAAAGTAAGATTGTTTAGTATCAATATGCATACACTTTTTAAGGGATGTTATGGTATGAGGATTATGTATCAAATGTTGAATATTCTGACTTCTATGTTGTGATGGGTTTGTGGCAACCTCTTTTAGAAGGATATCTTGCAAACAGGTGGATGTTTGAAATTTTAATCACAAAATAATAAGCCCTATTTTTTCAAATAAAGAGTGCTGAATTCCCTTACTTTGGGATATAAAGAAGATGATCAGTTGTATCCATATCTTTCTTTCAAGGTCTTATTCATAATTATTCTAAGGTTCTGCACCAGTATTCTCCTTTACTGGGAATTTACCTTAGGGGCTTTTTCAATATAATATAGAAAGATTATAGGTCTCTTCCCAAAATTCAATATTGTCTATATATATATCTATATCTATATCTATCTATCTATCTATCTATCTATCTATATATATATAATTATTTAAAGGTATAGATATATACAGATATGCATAGGAATATCTACTTATAAATGCTTAGAACATATTCTGCTATGCGCAGAACATTGGAATGTGAAATATTTACAGTAAATACACAGTTAAAACCTTTATTAAAAATCAATATTGCAGAAATATTTTTTTTCATGTTTTCATCTACTTAACTGCAAAGGTATCCTATATATATATATATATATATATATATATATATATATATATATATATATATATATATATATATATATCAATTTATGTGCTTATATGGTTATATATGTCTGTAAATACATCTATGCATATCAATAAATGAAATGTTCAAAGGAATGAGCGAGTCTCTCTATTATTATGATATATATAGTCTGTTGTTATCTATGTAGTAACATTACATGCACTTAAACTACCAACAATTGCTGTATAATATGCTTAGTATTATATTATTTTAAGAATTTAAAACATTTAACAATAAATCATATGCAGCATATGGTGTAGACTCTCTCTAGAAATAGACATTTTTTAAAGTATTTTTTTATTGAAATTCTTTGCATGAACCACCAAAACAAAACAAAAAAAAGTTGTAACCTTTTTGCATTTGTTTTTCTTTTGAGAATCTTGATAATTGCTATTTACCAATCAATCCTTAATACAATTCAATAAGAATAATGTAATTATAGGTTGCTTTGAAAAAAAAAAAATGTTTACCCCAAAAGCTAATACTGGCATCTCCAGCTAAGGTATTTGTTTTCTTTATAGGCCATCCAAGATTCTTCAATCAGTTATATGCCGGCATGGATCATTATTCCTTAGCTGCTCGCTTCATTACAGAAGCACTGAACCCAAGTGTGTAAGTAACATTGAACAAAATAAACTGTCAACTTCATCATTTAATACTTTTTTTCCTAAATAATTTTTGAATATTATATTTTTAATTATTATATTCATTCTGAATCAGTTATGTATTATTGTGTAATCTAATAAAAATGCACCTAAAATATGTTGAGCACCCAAGGTAAGAACTTAATTACATTTTTATTAAATTTCCCCAAGATATGTTAGATATAAACCTATCACCAAGATTGGTTTAATAAGTTGCCATTTTTGATAGTATTAGTGTTGACGTGTTTACTTTTATGGTGACTTACAAAGCAAAGATAGTAGATTAAAGTACTTAAAATGTTTTAAGTGTGTGCTGTTCTTAAGCACATCTAAATGAAGTTGTGTATATTTTTATAGATATACTTATGAAGTATCTCCTGTTTTTATACTAATTGAGGAAGCCGTTCTGACGAAAATGATTGAATTTCTAGGCTGGAAGGAAGGTGATGGGATATTTAGTCCTGGTAAGTAAACCACATCTATTAATAAGTAAAATAAATAATAATTTTAACTTCACATCTTCCACTTATTGTTTCAGTCTGTTTTAAAAATATAGGAATGGCTATGCATTTAATAACTATAATATAGAAAGTATGATGCATGTAATAAAACTAATAATATTTGCAGGTATGTTAGCCATATTTAACTACCAATTTGCAGACTTTGGGGTCAATTTATTAAACCCCGAGCGTACATTATTTGCTATAGTGAATCATGTTCGCCCTGCATATGCTGTCGGCATTTAATATTGCACAAGCATTTCATAAGAAATGCTTGTGCAATGCCGGCCTCTTCACACTCACAGCCAATCAGCCGCTAGCAGGGGTGTCAATCATCCTGATTGTATCTGATCTGGATGATTGCAGTCCGCCACCAAAAAGTTGGCGGACAAGTTAAGGAGCAGCAGTCTTATGACTGCTGCTTCTTAATTTAGGTTTCCAGCGAGCCGGAAACATCGGGCAGAAAAAGCATCATCCGCTTCTTATTAAATCTCCCCCTTTTTGTTCAAAGCAGATTATTTTCATTCAGCCTCACAAACACCTTTATACAAAATGATATTTAGTGATGAAAAAAAACATAAATTAGCTTTTATTTTTTTGTTTTTAATTTTTTTTCTGATTATTATATTTTTTATATGAGATACCTTACTCAAAGCACCAGTTGCTTTGAAAACACAACACAAGTTGTGAAAGTGGGGAAAGTCATAGGGGAATTGTGCTTCCTAGCAGATAGTATTGATCTCAAGCACACGGAACAAGCAGATTGCTTTATACTCTGAAGTTCTAAGCTAATATCTATCTACTTCTGTAACCAAATGCTCATACTCTATTACAAAAGCTCTCCTACGTAGACAAAAATAAAATAACACTTCTTATGTTGAACCCCCTATTAAGGGCATTTTCTTTTTTTAAACTTTTTACTTTCATTCTCCTTTAGGGCTAGATTACAAGTGTAGCACTAAATTATTGCACACCCACGAATGTGCACGTTTGCGGGCGTGCAATAATTTACCAGCCATAACAAGCTTGCGGTAGCAATTAGCGCTCAGAAAATTAATTAGCGCTCAGAAAATTAACCAGAGATCCGATCAATCGTTAATTTTCTAAAAGTGCCCCAAATGTCCTCAAAATAGAGGGCATTTTAGATTAATATTTTTAAAAAAATGTAGCATTTTTTAAAAAATAAAAAACAACTGCACTAGGCAGTTTTTGGGGATAAAGTTGGCGGGTGTGAGTTGTTAAGAAGCAATTAAAAAAAACAGCACTAAAAAGTGCCTTTACTTTGTGGTCTATGGAAACTTTATATATATATATATATATATATATATATATATATATATATATATATATATATATATATATACGTACTTGTTAATATGTGTATACATAAATATATATGTATATCAGCATATAAATATATATTTAAACATGCTGCCATCACTGCACTTTTTACCCCTTCGCTGCTGGTGGTGAAAAACTGTCAACATGCTTTCAGATTAGAGGTGGCCTTCAAGGTCTAAGAAATTAGCATATATACCTCCTAGATTTAGCTTGCAACTAAGAATACCAAGAGAACAAAGCAAATTTGGTAAAAAAAAATAAATAGGAAAGTTGTTTAAAATGACATGCCCTATTTAAATCATGAAAGTTTTTTTTTTACTTGACTGTCCCTTTAACCTCATATTGTTTTACAATTGTGTTCAAATTATGTTATTGACAACAGTATTTAAAGGTGTGCAAGGTTAGATATTAGTTATAACATTATACTATGGGTTGATTTACTATATGTCAAGCGGGCATGATTCGCAATAGCTCAAAGGGTATATATATACTAGTCTGTGATTGGCTGATATCTGGCACATGATACAGGTTGGCAAATGGGAGAAAAAAATAATTTGTCAGAAAAAAATCCAATTCTTTTGTGAACTTGTTAATTATGCAATTTTACTGTATTTAATGGTCTGGCAAAGGGCAAATGTCAAGTAATTCCTCACTTTTATATCTTCAAATTACTTTCTTCAACCTTACAATGCATCTATTTTTAAACTGTTATAACCCAAACTATTTCTTTTCATCAAATCTTTTACGTTTATAGAAAAATGTGTAACTTACTTGTTGCTTTAACCTATTTTCTGTCATTGAATGTTGCAGCACTTTGCATAGCAATGTATTGCAGTTTTCTCTGATATCTAAAAGGTTAAGATGCATTTAGATAAACAAGCTATAATACTAAAAGGATCTAGTTATATTTCATTTGCTGTAATAATTATGCATTTTAAAGATGCAAAATTCCATTTAGGATTGCAAAAATATGAAAATAAAATTGAAATGCCTAAATAAAAATTACTCAGTATTCCCAACCATACAGATGGGGAGAAACTAAGGCCTAGATTTAGAGTTCGGCGGTAGCCGTCAAAACCAGCGTTAGAGGCTCCTAACGCTGGTTTTGGCCGCCCGCTGGTATTTGGAGTCAGTGATTAAAGGGTCTAACGCTCACTTTTCAGCAGCGACTTTTCCATACCGCAGATCCCCCTACGCCATTTGCGTAGCCTATCTTTTCAATGGGATCTTTCTAACGCCGGTATTTAGAGTCGTTTCTGCAGTGAGCGTTAGAGCTCTAACGACAAGATTCCAGCCGCCTGAAAAAAGCAGGAGTTAAGAGCTTTCTGGATAACGCCGGTTTATAAAGCTCTTAACTACTGTACCCTAAAGTACACTAACACCCATAAACTACCTATGTACCCCTAAACCGAGGTCCCCCCACATCGCCGCCACTCGATTAAAATTTTTAACCCCTAATCTGCCGACCGCCACCTACGTTATACTTATGTACCCCTAATCTGCTGCCCCTAACCCCGCCGACCCCTATATTATATTTATTAACCCCTAACTTGCCCCCCACAACGTCGCCGCAAGCTACTTAAAATAATTAACCCCTAATCTTCCGACCGCAAATCGCCGCCACCTACGTTATCCCTATGTACCCCTAATCTGCTGCCCCTAACATCGCCGACCCCTATGTTATATTTATTAACCCCTAATCTGCCCCCCACAACGTCGCCGACACCTACCTACACTTATTAACCCCTAAGCTTCCGAGCGGACCTGAGCGCTACTATAATAAAGTTATTAACCCCTAATCCGCCTCACTAACCCTATCATAAATAGTATTAACCCCTAATCTGCCCTCCCTAACATCGCCGACACCTACCTTCAATTATTAACCCCTAATCTGCCGACCGGAGCTCACCGCTACTCTAATAAATGTATTAACCCCTAAAGCTAAGTCTAACCCTAACACTAACACCCCCCTAAGTTAAATATAATTTTTATCTAACGAAATAAATTAACTCTTATTAAATAAATGATTCCTATTTAAAGCTAAATACTTACCTGTAAAATAAATCCTAATATAGCTACAATATAAATTACATTTATATTATAGCTATTTTAGGATTAATATTTATTTTACAGGCAACTTTGTAATTATTTTAACCAGGTACAATAGCTATTAAATAGTTAAGAACTATTTAATAGTTACCTAGTTAAAATAATTACAAATTTACCTGTAAAATAAATCCTAACCTAAGATATAATTAAACCTAACACTACCCTATCAATAAAATAATTAAATAAACTACCTACAATTACCTACAATTAACCTAACACTACACTATCAATAAATTAATTAAACACAATTGCTACAAATAAATACAATTAAATAAACTATCTAAAGTACAAAAAATAAAAAAGAACTAAGTTACAGAAAATAAAAAAATATTTACAAACATAATAAAAATATTACAACAATTTTAAACTAATTACACCTACTCTAAGCCCCCTAATAAAATAACAAAGACCCCCAAAATAAAAAATTCCCTACCCTATTCTAAAATACAAAAATTACAAGCTCTTTTACCTTACCAGCCCTGAACAGGGCCCTTTGCGGGGCATGCCCCAAGAATTTCAGCTCTTTTGCCTGTAAAAAAAAACATACAATACCCCCCCCCAACATTACAACCCACCACCCACATACCCCTAATCTAACCCAAACCCCCTTAAATAAACCTAACACTAAGCCCCTGAAGATCTTCCTACCTTGTCTTCACCATCCAGGTATCACCGATCCGTCCTGGCTCCAAGATCTTCATCCAACCCAAGCGGGGGTTGGCGATCCATAATCCGGTGCTCCAAAGTCTTCCTCCTATCCGGCAAGAAGAGGACATCCGGACCGGCAAACATCTTCTCCAAGCGGCATCTTCTATGTTCTTCCATCCGATGACGACCGGCTCCATCTTGAAGACCTCCAGCGCGGATCCATCCTCTTCTTCCGACGACTAGACGACGAATGACGGTTCCTTTAAGGGACGTCATCCAAGATGGCGTCCCTCGAATTCCGATTGGCTGATAGGATTCTATCAGCCAATCGGAATTAAGGTAGGAATTTTCTGATTGGCTGATGGAATCAGCCAATCAGAATCAAGTTCAATCCGATTGGCTGATCCAATCAGCCAATCAGATTGAGCTCGCATTCTATTGGCTGTTCCGATCAGCCAATAGAATGCGAGCTCAATCTGATTGGCTGATTGGATCAGCCAATCGGATTGAACTTGATTCTGATTGGCTGATTCCATCAGCCAATCAGAATATTCCTACCTTAATTCCGATTGGCTGATAGAATCCTATCAGCCAATCGGAATTCGAGGGACGCCATCTTGGATGACGTCCCTTAAAGGAACCGTCATTCGTCGTCTAGTCGTCGGAAGAAGAGGATGGATCCGCGCTGGAGGTCTTCAAGATGGAGCCGGTCGTCATCGGATGGAAGAACATAGAAGATGCCGCTTGGAGAAGATGTTTGCCGGTCCGGATGTCCTCTTCTTGCCGGATAGGAGGAAGACTTTGGAGCACCGGATTATGGATCGCCAACCCCCGCTTGGGTTGGATGAAGATCTTGGAGCCAGGACGGATCGGTGATACCTGGATGGTGAAGACAAGGTAGGAAGATCTTCAGGGGATTAGTGTTAGGTTTATTTAAGGGGGTTTGGGTTAGATTAGGGGTATGTGGGTGGTGGGTTGTAATGTTGGGGGGGGGGTATTGTATGTTTTTTTTTACAGGCAAAAGAGCTGAAATTCTTGGGGCATGCCCCGCAAAGGGCCCTGTTCAGGGCTGGTAAGGTAAAAGAGCTTGTAATTTTTGTATTTTAGAATAGGGTAGGGAATTTTTTATTTTGGGGGTCTTTGTTATTTTATTAGGGGGCTTAGAGTAGGTGTAATTAGTTTAAAATTGTTGTAATATTTTTATTATGTTTGTAAATATTTTTTTATTTTCTGTAACTTAGTTCTTTTTTATTTTTTGTACTTTAGATAGTTTATTTAATTGTATTTATTTGTAGCAATTGTGTTTAATTAATTTATTGATAGTGTAGTGTTAGGTTAATTGTAGGTAATTGTAGGTAGTTTATTTAATTATTTTATTGATAGGGTAGTGTTAGGTTTAATTATATCTTAGGTTAGGATTTATTTTACAGGTAAATTTGTAATTATTTTAACTAGGTAACTATTAAATAGTTCTTAACTATTTAATAGCTATTGTACCTGGTTAAAATAATTACAAAGTTGCCTGTAAAATAAATATTAATCCTAAAATAGCTATAATATAAATGTAATTTATATTGTAGCTATATTAGGATTTATTTTACAGGTAAGTATTTAGCTTTAAATAGGAATCATTTATTTAATAAGAGTTAATTTATTTCGTTAGATAAAAATTATATTTAACTTAGGGGGGTGTTAGTGTTAGGGTTAGACTTAGCTTTAGGGGTTAATACATTTATTAGAATAGCGGTGAGCTCCGGTCGTCAGATTAGGGGTTAATAATTGAAGGTAGGTGTCGGCGATGTTAGGGAGGGCAGATTAGGGGTTAATACTATTTATGATAGGGTTAGTGAGGCGGATTAGGGGTTAATACATTTATTATAGTAGCGCTCAGGTCCGCTCGGCAGATTAGGGGTTAATAAGTGTAGGTAGGTGTCGGCGACGTTGTGGGGGGCAGATTAGGGGTTAATAAATATAACATAGGGGTCGGCGATGTTAGGGCAGCAGATTAGGGGTACATAGGGATAACGTAGGTGGCGGCGGTTTACGGAGCGGCAGATTAGGGGTTAAAAGTGTAATGCAGGGGTCAGCGATAGCGGGGGCGGCAGATTAGGGGTTAATAAGTGTAAGGTTAGGGGTGTTTAGACTCGGGGTACATGTTAGAGTGTTAGGTGCAGACATAGGAAGTGTTTCCCCATAGGAAACAATGGGGCTGCGTTAGGAGCTGAACGCTGCTTTTTTGCAGGTGTTAGGTTTTTTTTCAGCTCAAACAGCCCCATTGTTTCCTATGGGAGAATCGTGCACGAGCACGTTTTTGAGGCCGGCCGCGTCCGTAAGCAACTCTGGTATCGAGAGTTGCATTTGCGGTAAATATGCTCTACGCTCCTTTTTTGGAGCCTAACGCAGCATTTGTTTGAACTCTCGATACCAGAGTTAAATTTATGGTGCGGCCAGAAAAAAACCCGCGGAGCGTTAACAGCCCTTTTACCGCCAAACTCCAAATCTAGCCGTAAGTATCTGAATTTGATAAAGCATAAATCTTTTTCAAGATGTCTTTGCAAAGAAAGGAGCTGATACTCCCTCTCCTCAAAGAGAATGTAACTGCACAATTGATCTACTCCCTGGGGTTCAAATTCCCTTCTGCTGCATCTATCCACTATCAGAACAAGAGTTAAAAATGTTAAAAGAATATTTTGAAGGCAATCTACAAGAAGGGTTTATCAAACCATCCAAGCCACTTGTTGGGGCTGGTATATTCTGTGTCAGCAAAAAAGATGGAGGACTTTGTCCATGCATAGACTACAGGGACCTTAATGCCATCACTGTGAACTCCAGGCAGTACAATAGCCATTCAATGCTCTGTTTCTTTTTATAGAAAGTTTATAAGGGACTTTTTTGTGTTATTCAGCCTATTACAGCCCTCACTAAGAAGACCATCAAATTTCACTGGGCTAATAGAGCAAACAAATGTTTGATAACTAAAGTAATTGTTCACCTCCTCACCCATTCCGATTTTCCCTGAACCAAGACAGCCCTTCTAAGTCAAAGTTGATGCCTGTGAGATTGCCATTGGAGCAGTATTGTTTTAAAGAGCTGGTGACAATGATTATCTCCACCCTGTGGCCTTTCTGTCTTGAGTTCTCTTCCCAGCAGGAAGAAACTATGACGTAGGGGATAGAGAACTACTCACCATAAAAACAGCTTTCGAGGAGTGGAGACATGTACTGGAGGGGGCTGATCATCACATTACTGTTTTCATGGACCACATAAATCTGGAATACTTACGTTCAGCTCGTAGACTCAAAGTCAGACAGGCCCGGTAGGCATTCTTCTTCAGGCACTTTCATTTCTTCATTACATATTGTCCAAGAGCCAAAAATGGTATAGTGGCTGCCTAAACCCTTATTGGGGAAACTGAGCCAACTACTATTCTCCAACCTGGACATTTTCTATCTAAAAAAGCTTCCTCATGGGCACTATTAGTCTAAAAAATATGCCCCCAGTTCCCCAGAAACTATTCAGCATCCAGAGTTCCAGATTCAGATAACAAAATGGTAGTGCAATCCTCTGTAGTTCCTGTGGTACTACATTATTTTCATGACACCCCTCTGGGAGAACATGGGGGAATCCATAAGATTCAAGAGTTAATAAGCCAACAATTCTGGTGGCCTGGCATGCAAAAATATATAAAGCCTATGTAGTCTTGTCCTGTGTGCATAGTTGACAAAGACTCATGACAACCCCCTTCAGGTCTGTTACAACCACTTTCTGTGCAAAGCAGACCATGGGCTGAAATAGCCAAGGACTTTATTGTTGATTTACCCCTGTTCAAGGCTATATTTCAGTTTAGTGGTAGTAGATAATTTTTCTAAAATGGCTCATTTAGTTGCCACTAAGGGTGTACCCAATGCAGATCACACAGCAGAGCTGTCATCTTCCTGCAAGACATTTTCTGGATGCATGGATTACCAGTGATCATAGTGTCTGATAGAGGTCCCCAATTTATGTCCAAATTTTGGTCAGCCTTTTACAAAGTACTGCACATTCAGCTGGCCTTATCTACTGCTTTTCATCCCCAAACAGGTGGCCAAACTGAACGCACAAATCAATCTTTGGAGCAGTACCTCAGATGTTATACTAGCACTTTGCAAGATGACTGGACTCAATATCTTGCTTTGGCTGAATTTGCCTATAATAATTTAGTTCATAGAACTACATCAATATCTACTTTCCTGTGTACCTATGGGTATCATACAACTGTTACCTTGGTCAGCCCTCCAAAACTCAGTCCCTGGTGCTCATCAACGTTTACATGAGGTTCACAATATGTTATCTGTATAAAAGAAGTTATTGTTTTAGGGTCAACAAGAATATAAACATTATGCTGTCCTTCTCCTACTTATCATGCTGGAGACAAAATATATTTATCCACTGCTCATCTCTGACTTTCTCTTCCTTTCAAAAACTAGGTCCCTATTTCATTGGACCTTATTTCTCCAGTTATAATTCATCTTCAGTTGTCATTTTCCTATTGCATCCATCCAGTTTTTCATTTCTCCCTTCTCAAACCTGCAGTGCCAGACCCCTTCCCTTCTTAAAAGTCACCTATCATGGTGGATGGGTCAGAAGAATATGAGGTTAAAGAAATTCTAAATGCCAGGTTTTGCAGAGGGAAATTGGAATACCTCATCCATTGGAATGGATATGGTCCTTATGTGAGAAGTTGGGTACCTACATCTGAAGTGAATGCTCCTGCACGTATCATAGACTTTAAGAAGAAGTATCCCAACCATCCTGTTTTCAGTTATCCCCAGAGGTTACTCTAAGGAGGGGGCACCCTTAGAGACCTACCAGGAGCTCTGGCTCTGCTTCTCAGTCTTGGCAAATGCTGAGAGTGACTGCTTCAGCCTTGGCATTGCACTTGGAAGGACACTGAGACCCAACTCCTCCTGCTACTGCCTGCAGCTCCCCTATGTGCATGCGGCCGCATGCTGCCAGAATTTATAGGAGCCATGTCCAAATTACTGGATCTCTCACCTGGAGGACTCATGTGTGGGACTTCTTATAACAGCTCCCTTTGCCCTTCACTCTAGGCTACCTGTGTATGCTCACCTTGTTCCAGAGACTCATGCTTACTTACCTTGTACCTGTATATGCTCACTTTGTTCCAGAGATTCATGCATACTTTCCTGATACCTGTTTATGCTCACTTTGTTTCAGAGATCAATCATACTTACCTTGTACCTGTGTATGCTCACCTTATTCCAGAGACCAAGAATACTTAACTGATACCTGTATATGCTCACCTTGTTCCAGAAACCAAGCATACTGACCTTGCACCTGCATATGCTCACCTGGTTCCTGAAAGCCAAGCAGACTTGCCTAAAACCTGTGTATGCTCACCTTGTTCCTGAAGCTGTACCTATCTTGTATCCTGTGAAAGTCTCATCAAATGTACTTGCTGGGTATCCTGTGCCTGCTAAGAAACCTGTTTTGACCATACCAGTGGCAGCCTTCCTCAAACCAGCTGTGCCTGCTGTACCTATCTAGTATCCTGTGACACTCTCACCAACAGTACCTGCTGGGTATCCTGTGCCTTTTTCAAACCAGCTGTGCCTGCTGTACCTATCTGGTATCCTGTGACAGTCTCACCAACAGTTCCCGCTGAGTATTCTGTGCCTGCTGAGAAACCTGTGTCTGCTTTCCTCTCACCAGATGTGTCTGCCATACCTACCAGGTATTCAGTGACAACCTTTATTGTTCAATTCAAGCAGCAGTGTCCATTGGACTTTGTTACTGCCAACTACTTAACGACCAAGGATGTGCAGGGTACGTCCTACAAAAAACGGTGCATGTACTCAGGGTTTTCAAGCCCTAGAAGCAATCGTGATCGCTTCCAGCCAATTTCAGGGTATTGCAGTGATGCCTCGATATTAAATCATCCTGCAATATCCTTTTTAGCATCCGACACAGAGGGAGGGAGGGGTTTAGGGGGCGAGATGTGTCAGGTAAGAGGCTGATCTCTACACTGCCCTCACTGCCCCAATGGATTAGCCTCTACTAGTGATTTCTCTCCTTGCTGGCAAGACTTTGAGTATCAGGGTACCACTCTTAACTTTCTATCATACTTCTTATTTTATTTCACAATATGTACAGACGTACCTCGGAAATATTGTGGGTTCGACCACCACAGTAAAATTAATATAGCACGTGTTTTGTTTCCATGTGCATATAAAAGTTATATTTACACTTTACTGTAGTCTATTAAGTTTGCAATAGCATTATGTCTAAAAAAATGTTTAATTCAAAAATACTTTATTGCTAAAAAATGCTAACAATCATCTGAGCCTTCAATGAGTCAATCGTTTTGCTGGTGATGTGTATATATAGGTGTGTAAGTATGTGTAGAAAAATGGCGAGAAAAAAATTTGCTCGACACAGGATTTCCACAAACCTTTAATTAGTAAAAAGAGCAATATCCGCAATAAAATGAGGTATGCCTATACATAGTTTTCTGTAGATTAAGGTGTTGTCATGAAATATTTTGTGCATTTATAGCGATGTTCATCACATTTACTCAAGGTGTGTTTCCAGGCCATGGGCTATGTACCCAGCCTGGACAGTAAGTGCAATATCTTTAGATGTGTATATATTATGTGTGGAAACTACATACCGTCTAAAGTAGAGTTAACCTCCAAAGAAGACTACCCACTCCTGATAATTAGGTTTTTGATTGAAATTTCATGAAACGCTTTGCAACAAATAATTTAGTTTTTGTATCCGAATGGATAATCAAAATTGTGGTTATTTTAAATCTTATACAAAAAAGGAAAACAGAAGGTTCAGTTACAAAAAATGTTAATGCCACAGATCAAGTTTTCACATAAATGCATACAAATATGTAAATTCCTTTAAGGATACAGCTCTAGTTTGCTCAATTGTTCCATGATGGAATAATTATATCATCGCTCATTAAAGGGTTAAAGATCTTATGTAATGGAGTTATCAAGTAAAAAGGAAGTTAAAATATGTAACTTTTATGATTAAAGCAATAAATAGTGATCAAGACTCATATGCACTGCTTATCTGATCTCTGCATGCAGTCATGGAAAGGATCTAAGCTTTAACAAAGGAAACCATGTGAAAGAGATACATTTACAAAATAATATCCATAAATATAATTATTTTAGTATCTGCATTCATAAAGATTTAGGAGGAAAATATTAAGCGGGGATAAAAACAATATAATTTTGTTCACACAGAATAGGAGTCTAGTACAAATTAAAAAAATAAATAATATTATATATATATATATATATATATATATATATATATATATATATATATATATATATATATATATATATATATACAGTATATATATAGATAGTTATAGATCTTTTCATCTATGGAGAATAAATGTCCTAATTTCCAGGTTACTAGTCTTTCCATTAAGAGAGTAACCCAATAAAGGTATCAACAGTTTTAATATTAATAATTCAAAAGCACTGTCAGAAACAGTATAGAAACCTATAGAGTTTTGGTAAATATTTTATTTTATCGACCTGTTGTCTTTTATGTGAAATAATTCCTAAGAACCATTAAAAACAGTTGAGTTGTAGCTTTCTTTATAGCAGTATAAATACTTAAATTCTAAACAGTGTATTCTTTTTTAAGAAAACAACATTTTTTTGTCTTTTTTTAAATAAACAGGTGGCTCAGTATCCAATATGTATGCTGTAAATCTTGCCAGGTACAACTATTGTCCAGACATAAAAGAGAATGGACTCTCAAGGGCTCCACGGCTCATCATGTTTACTTCAGAAGAGGTATGAGACTCAGATTATTATTAAAAAAAATGGTGATTTAGATCAATAAATGCACTTTTTTCCTTCTGTTGTTTTATTGACTGTCATACTTTAAAATGAATTACTATGAGGCTTTACAGTAAACTTCATGTCACTTCAAAGAAAGTCTCTCAGGTATTTGCTATGGTAACGTCCATTTTTGTGACTTGATTAGACAAGTGAAAACTCTTGAGAGTGCACTGTTTTTTTTAATAGTTGTTCATGTTAGAATATGTGAGGAACAAGTCTGTTTTGTAATTGACCATCTATTGTTTGCACAAGGGATCAAACAAAGAAAATTCAACTAAGTGCTAAATGGAAGTTATCTTTTTTAGAAGAGTTGTTTGACATGATGCATTTTAAAGTATATTTTTTCATCGTTTAAGGAGCATGCTATTTATCTTGCTTACAGAAATTTCCTGAGATAAAAAAAGGGATTGGTAAAATATTTGGACTTCATATTTTTCTTTCAATTCTTTAGTTTCATTTCAGAAACTGTAACCCTCAATGCAGACGTATCCAACATACTTTAAGTGAATGAAAAAATTATGGATAGATGCCATGTAGCCCACTATTTTGAGGCAATAATAGATCCAAATAGTCAGTTAATTTTAGTTTTTTTTTAACTTAAAATTGCTTTTCACCCAACCTTAGCATACTATATTCTTCTCTAAGGCAAAAAAGTCTTTTTTATTTAAGCATAATATGTATCAGCAAATAAGCACCTTATTGCAACATATCTACATACAAAATAAAAAATTTAAAAGCACATTTAAAACCATAATTGTATTAGCATATTTTGCAGTCCAGTTAAATACCACCTGAAAAACACTTCACTATCTTTATCATGTGTCCTTGGATGTTGCTGGTTAGGGACAGATATAAATGATCAAGCAGAATTGGGTGTGGTTGAGATGGATGATAGGCCTAGAATTGATGGATCCTCTTACCAAATATTGGGGTGAACACAAAGTTCTGGGAGGTTGTTTAAGTGATGGGGCCAATTTATTTAGGTCTTATCCCGATAATGAGGATACAAGTACATTTTTACTGGAAGGCTTGTTTCTCAGAAGTAAATGTCCATCCAGGTAAGGACCAAAGACCTGCGAGATGAAGAAGTAACAGTGCCTTTACACACTATGACACAGGATGTTTTTACCAGACTCAGATTAAATGTAAAACAGAGTAGTCCCTGAAGGCAGCAGGAGTGAAGAGTGGACTTCAGGAGAACCAGGAGACATTGGGAAGGTCAGGCAGGGCAGAGGTCAAAACCACATGAGAAAAGTCAGAACCAAATCAGTAGTCAGAGTAGCCAAAGGCTATCACATAACAGGCAGGAACAAACTCCAAAAGACGATCCAGTAGAATAGTAAGAGAACAAGCTGATGTTGACAACAAGATGTCAAGTTTAGCAACAAGTATCAGGCTAAAAAGCAATCCAGTAGACAATTATCAAGGTGAAGCCAAATGGCATACACAGTTTAGAAACAATTTCTATAGCACACCTAGAACACAGTTTAAAATACTGTATGAGCCAAAAAGGCTACTGAACATTACAATAAATAGATACCATTGTAGGAACAAAATACACAGATGATGCCAAAAAGGACACAATGCAGCAGCAAAAAATAACACAGTTGGCAAAAGGAAACAACGCAACAATGCTATTGTGATGAACAAGCAAACACATTGTGGCAAGACAGGGCCCCCTTTTTAAAGGACCCCTCAAGGGGAAATTCAACAGGGGTTCTATGTATTGGCATGGTTAAAGTTTGACACAGGGTTAGGGTCATGAAAATTTCAGGTTGTAATCCCAGAGAGCTCTATTATTGGGTAACCTTTCTAGTCTATAAGGCAGAATTAGCCTCTACCTCTTCTCTTAGCAACCTAATATTTAGGTTGGCCATCTACCTCTACAGGAGCCAGGTTGTGAAGAGTAGGAGAAATGTATTTAGTTTAAAGAGCTTTAGTAATGAAACATGAGACATATGTTGAATTTAGAAGCAGAAGGGTAATAAAAGCTGGTAGGTTACTGTAATAATCCATAGTGTTTTTGGAGGGGATCAACATCCCGTGGTCCAAGTTTAGCTGATGGCTTTTTCAATCTCAAATATTTAGCTGAAAACCAAACTCTATTGCCCAGATGAAAGTCAGCTGTTTTTCCTCTTACAAAAAGCCACACGCTTATATCAATGTCAACCCCCAAGGAGAAAATGAAAAATGTCACTAATTTATTTGAAAAAAAATTACATGATGATTAGATTTCTGCATTCCTGAAGTAGGAATATCAAATGCAAAAGTATAGGTTGATAGTCAAAAGCAATAAAAATAAGGACATACCATGAGAAGAGTGATTATGGCTAATTTGGCTAAGGGAAGAAGAACAGATGAGTTAATTTGAAAGGCTGAAGAGTCAATTCAGAGATAAGACTCTAATAATTGATTTGTTAGTTTGTTTGAGAATAATAGGCTGAAAAGAGTGACACAGAAAGTACCAATGATACATGCACAGCTATCCAAAATTAAAGGGGCACTAAAGTGACATAGTAACATTGTAGATTAGGTTGAAAAAAAGACAGGAGCCCATCGAGTTCAACTTACACAAATCTTAATTGATCTGCAATTAAAACTCCAGTTGATCTTAAATTAATCCCATTAAAAAGGGGGACCAATTTCACACCAGCAATCATAACCCGTTATTCTGTTTCTACCCAGAAATGTATAAAAAACATTTTAAATGTATCTACGGAATTGGCAGTTACTACCTCCTTAGGTAATGAGCTCCACAATTAATTTGCTCTTACAGTGAAAAACATTTACGTTGCTGGAGATTAAATCTCTTTTCCTCCAGCCTTAAATTGTGACCTCTTGTCACAAAAATTTTCTTGGAATAAACAGAGCTTCTGCCATTATATAAAGTATTCATGTAACCTCTCAAGCACCTTGAGAGGAAACAGACCCAGTTTAGCTTACCCCTCCTCATAGCTTAAAGTCTCTATTCCCCTTATTAGTTTTGTGGCCCTTCTATTAACTTTTTCTAACTCTGCAATGTCTTCTTTGGAGATTGGTCCCCAGAACAGCACTCCATACTCATAGTGAGGTTTTACCAGGGATTTATAAAGTGACAGAATTATGCTTTCCTCCCTTGCATCAATGCCTCTTTTAATACATGCTAGTATCTTATTAGCCTTAGAAGTCACTGCCCGGTAGTGTGCACCCATCTTTAGCTTGTTTTCTATAAGTACTCCCAAATCCCTTTCCTCATATGTTTTGCAAAGTCTAGTCCCATATAAACAATCGGTTGACTGTTTTTTTTTACTTTCAAAATCTAGAACCTTAAATTTTTCCAGTTTTAAATCTAATTTTACATTAACTTCAACATTCTTCTAATTTTTTTAATCCCCTTGTAAAGCAATTTCATACTTCATTGACCTAATGACCTTACGCAACTTTGTATTGTCTACGAAATTCTATTTAACCCTAGCTCCAAGTCATTAATAAAAAAAATATTAGAAAGATTAGGGCCAAGTACTGATCCCTGGGGACTCCACTGATTACTTTTGTCCAATACGAGTTTGATTTGTTTACTAATACACATTTCTCCCTTTTTTATCCAGCTATTTATACATGAGCTAACATTTTCATCTATTCCCTTTCTCTTAATTTTGTACATTAATCTCTCATGTGAAACTGTATCAAATGCCTTTGCAAAATCCAAGTATATCACATCAACTGATCCCCTTTATCTACATTTTTACTTGCTTCCTCATAGAATCTAATTAGATTAGTTTGACATGATCTATGTCTCATAAAACCATGCTGATTTGAACTCATAATTTTGTTTATACATTACATTCATTAATATAATCCCTTATTATCCCTTCAAGTATCTTCCCCACTATTAATGTAAGACTAACTGGCCTATAGCTTCCTGGATAGAACCTGTTATCCTTTTAAAAAGTGGCACCACATTAGCTTTATGCCAGTCCTGGGGTACTATGCCTGAGGATAATGAGTCTTGAAAAATTAAGAGTAGAGGTTTGGCTATAACATTTCTAAATTCCCGTAAAATCTCTGGGTATATTCCACCTGGGCCTGGAGCTTTATTTACCTTAATATTATCCATGTTTTTTTCTAATATAATCTAAAGATAACCCAGTTAATGGTATGGGCTTGTATGTTCTAGTTTGTTTCAACATATCTCCCATTGGTTCCTCTCTTGTGTATACTGAAGAAAAGAACTGGTTTAGTACCTCAGCCTTCTCCCTGTCACTGTTAATCATGCTACCCTTCACACATTTTAATGTATCTATATATTCCTTCTTAGATTTTTTTTTGCCATTTATGTACAGTACTTATAAAACTTTATAGGGTTTAACTTAGAATCCTTTGCAGTTATTTATTTATTTTTTGGCTGATTTGATTGCTTTTTTGCTGGCTTGTTACAGTCTTTACTATTTCCTTTGAATAATCTTAATGCCCTACATTTTTTTTCTAATTTCTCTTAACACATTTTTATTTAGGCACATTGGATCGATGTGTATATTTATTTTACAAAGTTTTAAATGTTATCCATTTATCCTATGGCCTCTATTTATCAAGCCGTCGACTTTCTTGCATTTGACGGCTCCAATACGCTTGCCTAACATCGCCGCCACGGACCTGAATACAGTCTCTAAAATTATCAAGAAAGCTGTCAAAAAGCCGCGAACCAAGTACAGAGCGATTACCAGCGGACTGTTAACTAACAGTCATCGATCTCGCTGCTCTTCGGCTTTCTAACAACTTTCTTGCTATACTGTCACTAAGCACCCACACTATACTATACTGTTTACCCCCTAAACCACCGCTCCCGGAGCCCCCCGCAACTGAATAAAGTTATTACACCCTAAACCGCCGCTCCCGGACCCCGCTGCACCTACATAAAGTTATTAACCCCTAAACCGCCGCTCCCGGAGCCCACCGCCACCTACATTATACATATTAATCCCTAATCTGCCGCCCCCTATGCCGCCGCCACCTACATAAAGTTATTAACCCCTATCTTGCCGCTCCCGGACCCGCCGCAACTAAATAAAATGTTTAACCCCTAAACCGCCGCTCCCGGAGCCCACCACCACCTACATTACATTTATTAACCCCTAATCTGCCCCCCCCTACACCGCCACCACTATATTAAATGAATTAACCCCTAAACCTAAGTCTAACCCTAACACCCCCTAACAAATATTATTTAAATAAATATAAATAAATTTACTATTATTAACTAAATTATTCCTATTTAAAACGAAATACTTACTTGTAAAATAAACCATAAGCAAGCTACAATATAACTAATAGTTACATTGTAGCTATCTCAGGGTTTATTTTTATTTTACAGGCAACTTTGTATTTATTTTAACTATTTAATAGCTACCTAGCTAAAATAAAGACAAAATTACCTGTAAAATAAATCCTAACCTAAGTTACAATTACACCTAACACTACACTACAATTAAATAAATTTAATTAACTACAATTACCTACAATTAAATACAATTAAATAAAATTAACTAACGTACAAAAAAAACAAACACTAAATTACAGAAAATAAAAAAATAATTACAAGAATTTTAAACTAATTACACCTAATCTAAGCCCCCTAATAAAATAAAAAGCCCCCCAAAATAATTAAAATCCCTACACTATACTAAATTACAAATAGCCCTTATAATGGCTTTTGTGGGGCATTGCCCCAAAGCAAAGTAATCAGCTCTTTTACCTGTAAAAAAAGAAATACAACCCCCCCAACATTAAAACCCACCACAAACACACCCAACCTTACTCTAAAACCCACCCAAACCCCACTTAAAAAACCTAACACTAAGCCCCTGAAGATCACCCTACCTTGAGCCGCCTTCACCCAACTGGACCTAAGTCCTCAACAAAGCCGGGTGAAGTGGTCCTCCAGATGGGCAGAAGTCTTCATTGAATCAGGACAGAAGAGGTCCTCCAGATGAGCAGAAGTCTTCATCCAGACGGCATCTTCTATCTTCTTCCATCCGACGAGGAGCGGTTCCATCTTGAAGACATCCGACGCAGAGCATCCATCCAGACCGAAGACGAATGACGGTTCCTTTAAATTATGTCATCCAAGATGGCGTTCCTTCAATTAAGGTATGAAAAATCCTATTGGCTGATGCAATCAGCCAATTGGATTGAATTTCAATCCGATTGGCTGATCCAATCAGCCAATAGAATGCAAGGTCAATCCTATTGGCTGATTGCATCAGCCAATAGGATTTTTCCTACCTTAATTCCGATTGGCTGTTAGAATTCTATCAGCCAATCGGAATTCAAGGGACACCATCTTGGATGATGTCATTTTAAGGAACCGTCATTCATCGTTAGTCGTCGGTCTGGATGGATGCTCCGCGTCGGATGTCTTCAAGATGGAGCCGCTCCTTGTCGGATGGAAGAAGATAGACGATGCCGCCTGGATGAAGACTTCTGCCCGTCTGGAGGACCTTTTCTGACTGGATTCGATGAACACTTCTTCCCGTCTGGAGGACCACTTCGCCCGGCTTCGTTGAGGACTTAGGCCCGGTTGGGTGAAGACGGCTCAAGGTAGGGTGATCTTCAGGGGGTTAGTGTTAGGGTTTTTTAAGGGGGGTTTGGGTGGGTTTTAGAGTAGGGTTGGGTGTGTGGGTGGTGGGTTTTAATGTTAGGGGGGTTGTATTTCTTTTTTTACAGGTAAAAGAGCTGATTACTTTGGGGCAATGCCCCGCAAAAAGCCCTTTTAAGGGCTATTAGTAATTTAGTGTAGGGTAGGGGTTTTTATTATTTTGGGGGGCTTTTTTATTTTATTAGTGGGCTTAGATTAGGTGTAATTAGTTTAAAATTCTTGTAATTATTTTTTATTTTCTGTAATTTAGTTGGGGTTATTTTTTGTACTTTAGTTAATTTTATTTAATTGTAGGTAATTGTAGTTAATTAATTTAATTTATTTAATTGTAGTGTAGTGTTAGGTGTAATTGTAACTTAGGTTAGGATTTATTTTACAGGTAATTTTGTTTTTATTTTAGCTAGCTAGTTATTAAATAGTTAATAACTATTTAATAAAAATTGTACCTAGTTAAAATAAATACAAAGTTGCCTGTAAAATAAAAATAAATCCTAAAATAGCTACAATGTAATTATTAATTTTATTGTAGCTATCTTAGGGTTTATTTTACAGGTAAGTATTTAGTTTTAAAAAAGAATAATTTATTTAATTATAGGAATATTTATTTAGATTAATTTAAATAATATTTAAGTTAGGGGGGTGTTACGGTTAGAGTTAGACTTAGGTTTAGGGGTTAATAAAATTAATATAGTGGCAGCAGTGTAGGGGGGCAGATTAGGGGTTAATAAATATAATGTAGGTGGTGGCGGGGTCCGGGAGCGGCGGTTTAGAGGTTAACTTTATTTACTTGTGGCGGGGTCTGGGAGCAGTGGTTTAGGGGTTAATAACTTTATTTAGTTGCTGCAGGGTCCGGGAGCGGTGGTTTAATAAGTATAATGTAGGTGGCGGCGGTGTCAGGGCGGCATGTTAGGGGTTAATAAGTATAATGTAGGTGGTGACAGTGTAGGGGGGGCAGATATGGGGTGTTTAGACTCGGGGTACATGTTAGGGTGTTAGGTGTAGATATTTCCCATAGGAATCAATGGGATATTGGGCAGCAGCGATCATGAGCATTTGCTTCTGTCAGACTTCCATTGATTTCTATGGCATCCACCGCCTCCAGGGCGGCGGATTGAAAACCAGGTACGCTGGGCCGGAAAAGTTGATAACTAGCAAAAGTAGTCAGATTGTGTCGAACTTGCGTTTGGAACATCTGTAGTGACGTAAGCATCGATCTGTGTCGGACTGAGTCCGGCGGATCGTATGTTACGTCACTAAATTATACTTTGCCGGTCTCTAGCCTTTGATAACTAAGGCGAATCAGGCTCGCCACAAATACGCTGCGGAATTCCAGCGTAATTGCGGTTGACAGCTTGATAAATAGAGGCCTTTGTATTTTTATTAAAGAATAAGTTGTCCCAATATATGTAATTTAACAATTTCCTTAAATAATTGAATTTTGCTTTATTAAAATTAAAATTCTTAGTTGAACCCTTATAACATGGCCTATAGAAACTGATTTCAAACATTACCATGTTATGATCACTGTTACCCAAATGTTCTTTGACTTCTATGTTTAATATTATTTCTGTATTGTTTGACAGCACCAAATACAATATAGTTTTATTCCTAGTTGGCTCCTCTATTAACTGTGACATGAAATTATCTTTGAGAACCTTTAAACATCTATCTCCCTTAGCTGTATTACTAGTTTCATTGGCCCAGTTTTTGTCGGGGTTGTTAAAGTCTCCCATAATTGCAGCATTGGTATTATTAGCAGCCTTTCATATTTCCATTAGTCGTTGAGTTTTCTCCATGTCACTAATGTTGGGAGACTTGTAACATGTTCCTAGTAATATTTGTTTAGGAATTTTTTCCACACTCTTAATTTCAACCCTCAGTGTTGCTACATTATCATCTGTATCATCATAAATATCTTCCCTTACTGTTGGTTTTATGTCTAATATACATGCAGATTCCCCCACCCCTTTTATTAATCTTGTCCTTCCTAAATAAAGTATAACCCTCTAAGTTAACTGCCCAGTCATGTGAACCATCCCACCAGATTTCAGTTCTACTGATAATATCATAGTCCTCTCCTGCAACTAAGAGCTCCAGCTCCCCTATTTTACCTCTCATGCATCTTGCAATTGCTGTCATACATTTAAAGGAACATAAAACCTAAATATTTTCTTTCATGATTCAGATAGATCATACAATTTTAAATCATTTTCCAATGTACTTCTATTATCAAATTGTCTTTGTTTTCTTGTTATACAGAAACAGGAAGGTAAGTTCAGGAGTGTGCACGCCTGCAGCACAATATGGCAGCGGTTTTACAACAATGTTTTACATTACTAAGAGCACTAGATTGCAGCACTATTTCCTGTCATGTAGAGTTCCAGAAATGTTTATACTACCTATCCAGATGTCTCTTCAGCAAAGAATAATATGAGAACAAAGCTAGTTTGCTAATAGAAGTAAATTGGAAACTTTTTTTAAAATTGTATTCTCTATCTGAAAAATAAAAGAAAGATTTTGGGTCCATTTAATCTTTGTGTGCTTTCTGCTGCTACTAGGTGCGCTTACCTCCCAACTTTCTAATGTTTTATTTCCTATGTGTACCATCCTGTCATCCATTTCTTGTGATATTCTAGGTCTATCATATTCACAAACTGATCTGTCTATTCTATTATGTTTGGACTGACCCTCCTCCCTTTGCCCAGTTTAAAAGATTCTCTAAGCATGCTACCATCATCTTCCCCACACACACCTGCACCCAAAATGTACCCACCACATGATTAAGGGGCATTGCTCCCCGAAACGTCGTGGCTGTATGACTCTGCACTTATTCCAATAAAGCATTAAATAATTGGGCATTTTGGAGAGCTTCATCCTCATTTTCCCATTTGAAAAGTCTGCCAGTGCTCTAAAAAGTCAAACTCCTCATTTTTACACTATGTTTTTAATCAGGACTTAACTGCCTATAGCTCTTTCTGCCTTACTGGGTGTCACGCCACGCCATTGCTAGCCTGGACTCTTGCTTTCAGGAGAGACAAGCCGAGAGAGATAGAACAAGGAGGGTCCTTCGAACCCCTAACCAAACTGCCTTCTACTCAGGAATTATTGTCCCTTTTTCTCTTGCATGTGGTGCGACTTCATGGAATTCCTGTGAATATTGTTTCCGACAGGGGTCCACAGTTTATCTCTGCCTTCTGGAGAGCCTTTTGTAAGTTGATTGGAACCACTGTTTCCTTGTGGTCTGTCTACCATCCTCAGACCAATGGACTAACTGAGAGAGCAAACCAGTATCTTGAAGCCTATCTTAGAGCCTTTGTCAACACTTGTCACACCAACTGGTCTGAATTGCTACCCCTAGCTGAACTGGCAAGAAACACTCATTGGCACTCTTCTCTTCGATACTCTACGTTTCAAGCTGCAGCAGGGTATTAACCTCATATCTTCCCTCTTTCAGCTCAGTCCACAGGGGTTCCTGCCGCAGACCGACATGTCACTGAACTCACCACTTATTGGCAATGTATTCGCTCTCAGCTGCGTTCAGCTGTCTGTAGATATAAGAAGTTTGCTGATCATCATAGGGCTTCTGTACGTGCCATTCCAGTGGGTGAACATGTTTGGATCTCCACTCGACATATACATCTACATCAACCCTGTCACAAATTGGGGCCTAGATTTATCTGTCCTTACAAGGTCCTGAAAAGACTGTCTCCTGTTGCCTACAAAGTGGCCTTGCCAAGAATACTACGCATACATCCTGTCTTCCACATCTCACTACTCAAACCATATATCAAGAATAGATATACCTGGCTCCTCCTCCTCCGCTCTTGATCCGTGGTGACCCCGAATATGAAGTGGCTAAGATTCCGGACTTCAGGTACAGGCGCAGACAGCTGCAGTATCTGATACATTGGAAGGATTTCTCTGTAGCTGACCATTCCTGGGTCCCTGCCCGTGATGTGCATGCTCCACCTCTAGTCTCCAAATACCATGCTGCTCACCCTTTGAAGCCGACTCTGGTTCCCGGAGGGAACCCTTGAGGAGGGGGCTATATCACGCCGTGCCGTTGCTAGGGGCACGGCGTCTACCTCTTGCTAGTTTCCTAGGGCTGTGTTGGCTCTGGGTGCGTGCGGCGCTGACGTCATCGCCGCACACTCCTGATGCCGGTCGGTCATGTGACGTCAATCCTCTGCTTATTTAAATGGGCAGCGAGCGATCTGTCACTGCCTAAGTATAGGTGCTACTTCTTATACTCCTGGAAGTGATAGATCGTTTGCTGGAGCATTATATATTGTTACTGAACCCTGCCTGTCTCACTATGCTACCTGGTTAACCCCTGCATTACTGTCTGATACATTGTTGCTGAACCCTGCCTGTCTGACTACGCTACCTGGTTAACCCCTGCATTACTGACTGATATATTGTTACTGAACCCTGCCTGTCTCACTACGCTACCTGGTTAACCCCTGCATTACTGTCTGATATATTGTTGCTGAACCCTGCCTGTCTCACTACGCTACCTGGCTAACCCCTGCATTTCTGACAGATATATTGTTGCTGAACCCTGCCTGTCTCACTTTGCTACCTGGTTAACCCCTGAATTGCTGGACTGATTTATTGTTGCCAACCCTGCCTGCCTGACCCTTCTAGTGGTTTGTCCTTGGACTGTTTTACTGTTGCCAAATCCCGCCTGCCTGACCATTATCGTAATTTGTGCTGTCCTGCCTGTGGTGAGTGCCGCTCTCCTCATTTGTCTAATATTTTCTGCTCTGGGATATTCCGTATCTTTCCGGCTCAACGCCGGGATAACAAGACTACTGGCTGAGTTCGGTCTGATAGAGGAGTATTCCATGAGCATTACAGAGTGTAATTTATTTCCTCAAATATCCAGAAATATAAAAATTGCTTTTAAGTGGATTTCCCACATAGAATTCAATGGAGAGCACAGAAGAAAAAAAATCCCAGCACTTATCGCTCGCTACCCAACAGGAGTTATTGATATTTCACATTCAAAATTCTTCACATACAGGACAATGTTATTTTTAAATTTAAATATATGTATATATATATATATATATATATATATATATATATATACAGGGAGTGCAGAATTATTAGGCAAATTAGTATTTTGACCACATCATCCTCTTTATGCATGCTGTCTTACTCCAAGCTGTATAGGCTCGAAAGCCTACTACCAATTAAGCATATTAGGTGATGTGCATCTCTGTAATGAGAAGGGGTGTGGTCTAATGACATCAACACCCTATATCAGGTGTGCATAATTATTAGGCAACTTCCTTTCCTTTGGGAAAATGGGTCAAAAGAAGGACTTGACAGGCTCAGAAAAGTCAAAAATAGTGAGATATCTTGCAGAGGGATGCAGCACTCTTAAAATTGCAAAGCTTCTGAAGCGTGATCATCGAACAATCAATCGTTTCATTCAAAATAGTCAACAGGGTCGCAAGAAGCGTGTGGAAAAACCAAGGCGCAAAATAACTGCCCATGAATTGAGAAAAGTCAATCGTGCAGCTGCCAAGATGCCACTTGCCACCAGTTTGGCCATATTTCAGAGCTGCAACATAACTGGAGTGCCCAAAAGCACAAGGTGTGCAATACTCAGAGACATGGCCAAGGTAAGAAAGGCTGAAAGACGACCACCACTGAACAAGACACACAAGCTGAAACGTCAAGACTGGGCCAAGAAATATCTCAAGACTGATTTTTCTAAGGTTTTATGGACTGATGAAATGGGAGTGAGTCTTGATGGGCCAGATGGATGGGCCCGTGGCTGGATTGGTAAAGGGCAGAGAGCTCCAGTCAGACTCAGACGCCAGCAAGGTGGAGGTGGAGTACTGGTTTGGGCTGGTATCATCAAAGATGAGCTTGTGGGGCCTTTTCGGGTTGAGGATGGAGTCAAGCTCAACTCCCAGTCCTACTGCCAGTTTCTGGAAGACACCTTCTTCAAGCAGTGGTACAGGAAGAAGTCTGCATCCTTCAAGAAAAACATGATTTTCATGCAGGACAATGCTCCATCACACGCGTCCAAGTACTCCACAGCGTGGCTGCCAAGAAAGGGTATAAAAGAAGAAAATCTAATGACATGGCCTCCTTGTTCACCTGATCTGAACCCCATTGAGAACCTGTGGTCCATCATCAAATGTGAGATTTACAAGGAGGGAAAACAGTACACCTCTCTGAACAGTGTCTGGGAGGCTGTGGTTGCTGCTGCACGCAATGTTGATGGTGAATAGATCAAAACACTGACAGAATCCATGGATGGCAGGCTTTTGAGTGTCCTTGCAAAGAAAGGTGGCTATATTGGTCACTGATTTGTTTTTGTTTTGTTTTTGAATGTCAGAAATGTATATTTGTGAATGTTGAGATGTTATATTGGTTTTACTGGTAAAAATAAATAATTGAAATGGGTATATATTTGTTTTTTGTTAAGTTGCCTAATAATTATGCACAGTAATAGTCACCTGCACACACAGATATCCCCCTAAAATAGCTATAACTAAAAACAAACTAAAAACTACTTCCAAAACTATTCAGCTTTGATATTAATGAGTTTTTTGGGTTCATTGAGAACATGGTTGTTGTTCAATAATAAAATTAATCCTCAAAAATACAACTTGCCTAATAATTCTGCACTCTATACACGGTATATATAGACAATATATATTTCTGATAATGTTAAAGTAAAATATATATCTATACCTATATATCTATAGGAATAGCTATAGAGGTATATAGAGGTATATTCAGATATATATATATAGAAATATTTATTTAAATGTATAGTAAAAGTCAAAAATTTTACATTAGTCTGGACTATGTGCAGAATGATGTAACATTATCTTAGCCAAACCTTGGAGAAAAAATAAGATTTCCCAGATTTTAGCACCTAAAGTTATAGTTTCCTTGCCAGCCTCTTACCAGAGTGAGAGCGAGCTACATTTAGTTCAATAGCTTAATCATGCATGCTCGTGACACGCTTTTGAAAAGAATACCAAATCAGAAGAGGCTGGTGAGGAAAGCAAGGTAAATATAACTTTGGTGGCTTTAATTTTGCAAACATTTTTTTTTCCAAGTGCAAAATTTGAAACATATTTTTTTACGTTTACTGTCCCTTTAAAATAAAAAATAAAACTTTGTCCTGTATGTGAAGAACTTTGGAATGTGAAATAGTCACAGTAAATACACAGTAAAACACATTATTAAATATTTTTATGGAATTTTTACTTAGACACACACACATATATATAAATTTATAATATATGTATATATATATATATATATATATATATATATTTATATATATATATATATTTATATATATATATATATATATATTTATATATATATATATATAATTTATATATATATATATATATATATATATATATATATATACACACACACACACACACACAGTATATACAGGTGAAACTCGAAAAATTTGAATATCGTGCAAAAGTTCATTTATTTCACTAATGCAACTTATAAGGGGAAACTAATATATGAGATAGACTCATTACATGCAAAGCAAGATAGTTCAAGTCGTGATTTGTCATAATTGTGATGATTATGGCTTACAGCTCATGAAAACCCCAAATCCACAATCTCATAAAATTAGAATATTGTGAAAAGGTGCAATATTCTAGGCTCAAAGTGTCCCACTCTAATCAGCTAATTAAGCCATAACACCTGCAAAGGGTTCCTGAACCTTTAAATGATCTCTTAGTCTGGTTCAGTAGGAATCACAATCATGGAAAAGACTGCTGACCTGACAGTTGAGCAGAAAACCATCATTGACACCCTCCATAAGGAGGGAAAGCCTCAAAAGGTAATTGCAAAAGAAGTTGGATGTTCCCAAAGTGCTGTATCAAAGCACATTGATAGAAAGTTATGTGGAAGGGAAAAGTGTGGAATAAAAAGGTGCACAAGCAGCAGGGATGACTGCAGCCTGGAGAGGATTGTCAGGAAAAGGCCATTCAAAGTGTTGGGGTCTTTCACAAGGAGTGAAAGTTACTGCTTGAACTATCTTGCTTTGCATGTAATGAGTCTTTCTCATATATTAGTTTCACCTTTTAAGTTGCATTAGTGAAATTAATGAACTTTTGCACGATATTCTAATTTTTCAAGTTTCACCTGTATGTATATATATATATATATATATATATATATATACAATTTAAAAAAAAAAAAATATGAATATTTATATGACTAATTTTTATCACATAGGGGTCGAATGCTGCTTCCGCCCCACTCTGCTTCAGTTCCGCCTGAAGCCAAAGTTAAGAAGCAGCGGCCCTAAGACCGCTGCTCCTTAACTCGTCCGCCAAGTCTGAGGTAGTGGACAGCCATCAGCCCGATCGAATACGATCGGGGTTGATTGACACCCCCTACTAGTGGCCGCAAATCTGCAGGGGGCGGTATTGCACCAGAAGTTCACAAGAACTGCTGGTGCAATAAATGCCGACAGTATATGCTGTCGGCATTTATCGGTGTGCGGCAGACATGATTCGCTATAACGGATCATGTCTGTCCGCACCATGATAAATTTACCCATAGAGTTTATATGAGTGTAACTGTTTATGTTTTGTTTGTTCCAGCTTTTTTTAGCCCTAACATGTTACGTGCGGTTTTCAGTCACACTAACCAGATGCCCATTAAATTTGATTGCGCTCGAGTGAACGCGTTTACTTTTTATGTCCACAACATAATTATATAGCACGCGATAACACTAGTTAGTTGTAATCCAACCAATCATAAATCAGCTCAGGCTTGGAGATTTGTTTTGGAAAAAATAGTAACTGGTACTCGGGTCTCTTGCAATAAGACACAATTATTATTATCGGTTGTTTGTAGAGCGCCAACAGATTCTGCAGCGCTAGAGATTCTGCAGACATACAACATTGGAGGCATCTACCCCTGGAATAAACTGAAGATCTGGGTTATGTGAAGTCCTGCATTCAACCCCTGCCAAAATCCTTGTTTTCTGTTTGAAATGTACTCTTAAGTCTCTCTTTTGGTATGTGTATGTAGTATGTGAAATGTTATTTATTTACTCTGCCGGTATCTTGTCTTTATCTATTTGTTGTTCAAACCTTGTCAATACTTGTGATACTTCCTAAATTTATAATTTAACTAATTGTATAACCCCAGCCTCCTCCAAATTATATTGTCTGTTTTTAAAACTTATCTCACCCTGAATCAAATTTTCCCAATTGGCCTTTTGACTATCTTTGATCATGTCATTATCTAATTTATTGCAATCAGCTGAATGCTCTGGACTATACATTTAACACTGCTATGGGGAAAGCATTGGTGGGGTGAGCATTGCAGTATTGTAACATTATCAGTTCACATCTCTTAAGTGAACATTTATAAGGGAGACACTAAAAATTGGGCAAAATAATTATACAAGAATTGAACAAGGATTGTACAAGGGACAAGACAAGTTCTGTTGTAATTCTGTGTTTTATCCACTGTTTTGACTATCTTGTAAAAATGCTCAATATCTTTATATTCCTTTTTGTCACCTTTTGTCTCTACAACAAACTACTTTACTCAATTACTTCTTCCCCCTCACCACCTGCACTGCTCATTAGCCCATCTCTCTTAACCTCACCTTACTTTTGTATTCATGAACATCACACAATCCTAAAGACCTTCTCTCCCCCTTGCACCTCATCCCCAAAACAGTATCATTACTGCAAATCTGCATCTCACGTCACTCTCCCTCTTGCTCATACTATCCTCCACTCCCTTCACTTGTGCACTCTGGAACTCTCGCTCTGTTTGCAACAAGCTAATTTCTATCCATGGCCTCTTTAGCTCCCACTCTCTCAATCTTCTGGCTCTCACAGAAACCTGGCTCTCTCCTTCAGACACAGTTTCCACTGCTGCACTGTCACATGAGGGTCTTCACTTCAGCCACACTCCTAGGTCTGACAATAGACAAGGAAGTGGTGTTGGTATTTTACTTTCCTCTCATTGCACCTTTCAACAAATACAGCCCTTCTCTTCACTCACATTTTCTTTATTCGAAACACACACAATTCACTTATTCTCTCCCCTCTCTATTAGTGTTGCAGTCATATACCCCCTGTTGACAATCCCACTGCCTCCTCTGCAAAAAAGCTTATGCAACTCACTTCCTCTTTTGGCCTGTCTTAATGGACTGACTCTCCCACTCACAAAGATGGTCACTTCCTTGATCTGATTTTCAGCTATCTAAGCACTATCTCAAACTTCACAAACTCCCCTTTTGTTCTTTCAGACTATCAACTCCTCACTTGTAACATCACATCCCTTCCTACAACTCTCCCTCCTTCTACCCCTCATACCAAACTTCACAGAAGCATCAAGTCATTATATCAGATACAGCATGCTAGCTCTCTCAAACCTCTTCTCTCTTCTACCCCTTCCTTTTCCTGCCCTGATGAATTTATTTGCCACTATAACTCCACCCTTACATCAGTCCTTGACAATCTGGCCCTACGTGCTATAGCTCGGAAATCATACACTCATCCTCAGTCCTGGCTTACTCCTCTGACAGGATGCCTACATAGATGTTCCCATACTGCTGAGCAACACTGGAGCAAATCTCGAAGTTCAGCTGACTTTCTTCACTACATGTTCATCTGGAACTCTTACTATTCTGCCCTTAATCTATATAAGTAACATTAATTTGCTACTCTTATCTCTACTCTTTCTTCAAACCCAAACTGTCTGTTCTTCACATTCAATACACTTATCTGCCCACTCCCACCTCCTACTACAACTTCTCTCTCAGCTCAAGATTTTGGAGGCTACTTCAATAACAAAATAGACTCCATCAGAAATGAAATAAGCTCTCAACATGCTACTGGTCTCAGACCCCCTCAAAACCTCACTATCATCCAAAACCCACGTAGCCATACAGGTATCTCTTTTGCCCCTGTTACAGAGGATGAAGTTTCTGCCCTTATACTATCCTTTCACCTCACTACCTGTCCCCTCGACCCCATTCCCTCACAGCTACTCCTCACCCTCTCTTCTACCCTTATCCCTATACTCACACACATCTTCAACCTCTCCCTCAGCACTGCTATATTTCCCTCATCTCTTAAACATGCACTGGTCACACCTATCCTCAAAAAACCTTTGGTCGACCCAACCTCCCCATCCAACTTCTGCCCTATTTCCCTACTCCCTCTTACCTCAAAGCTTCTCAAAAAGCAAGTATATGTACGTCTATCCCATTTCCTTACACTAAACTCCCTCCTTGACCCACTGCAATCTGGATTTCGCTCCCACCACTCCACTGAGACAGCAACTGTTAAGGTTACCAATTACCTACTTACTGCAAAATCCAAAGGCCACTTCTCTCTGCATATCCTCCTTGATCTGTCTGCAGCCTTTGATACTGTCAACCACCCTCTTTTGCTCCAAACCCTCCAATCTTTCGGCATTAGCGACACAGCTCTCTCATGGTTCTCTTCCTATCTGTCTAACTGTACCTTTCGTGTAGCCTTCTCTGGGGCATCCTCTCCCCCGTTACCACTTTTTGTTGGGGTACCGCAAGGTTCTGTCCTTAGTCCCCTTCTCTTCTCAATTTACACATCACCTTTAGGTTCCTTAATAAAGTCCCATAGGTTTCAATATCATGTTTATGCCGATGACACCCAAATCTACCTCTCTGCACCAGACCAATCTTCTTCCTTGCAAACCCGTGTCACTAACTGTCTTTCTCATATCTCATCTTGGATGTCCCCTCACTACCTTAAGCTAAATCTCTCCAAAACTGAGCTTCTTTATTTTCCCCCCTTCTTCATAAATCTCCACCCCCAACTTCTCTAACTGTCGATAACTTGGGCTTCCTCTTGCCTCCAGGCGTAAACACAAAATTCTTACTCTGACATACAAAGATGTGAGGATTCCACTCCATGTTTTATCTTTCTCTCTCCTCATCACATGGTTTCCCTACCTTTCCTGTACTTAAGTGATCACCTGACAACAAACAGGTGCTTAGTTATGGCACCTAGTAGCTGAACCTTGCTGGTTGTTTTCCCTGCTACTTGGATTTCTTAAGCCTATTTGGTTTACAAAGATCTTCTCCCACATCCTGACTTACAGAAAATCTCTCAAGACCAGCTGTTCCTGATAATCTGAGCGGAAGCTACAATACTTGCTTTTCTGAACTGCAATTGTTTTCCTTGCTCATCGCACAAGACTGACAGGCTGCTGCATAATAAGACTGCTGTGAGTTCCCTGCATTCGTCACCACTAAGAGCGCGCAGCTCACTCCTACTGCACAGTCTTCAAACAAAGCTTCATTGCGGATAGGAATCTGCTCTCACCAAGTACCTGTGTGTTGTATCGGTATACTTAGGGGTTTTTCCAGGATTGTGACTTTCTCTCATGGCTCCAGATCTAAGCAACAGCTTCTAACAGGCTTCACCCTCTGCCTCCAGCTCACTGCAAGCCGAAACCGCTTACGCTCATTCTGTTCAAGACTGTGGTGGTGATATAAGCCTTAAGACTTGCTACCGGTAAAGACTCTGTACCTACCTGACAAGCTACTTTATAGAAAATAAACACTGCTCCTTCAACATCTGAGTTGTGCAGTACCTCTTGCCTGCTGGAAGAGCTTGCAGCTACGGGCAAGAAGATAAATAAGCCCTTACTACTTATACTTGCATAGTAATTCTTAAAGTGTTGGCAGAAGCTATTCTTTTACACTAGATAACTCTGTTTACCCCACACTGTGCCACATAAACATTTTTGGGAGTTCAGTGTTAAGTCTAAATTATTTCTGTTTTCTTGTAGCAGCATCCTAACTACACTTATTATTTTTCACTAAAGGCTACCTGGTCTATGCTTATACAATAGCCCTTCTGCCCTGGTGATACAAAGTTTTGATTCCTTCATCTGCAGTTGCGATCCATCCTTCAATGTAATCACTGACTCTTACAGAATAACTAAGCCTCTTAGTAAATGGATCCAGCAGACCTTCCTAGCATTGTGTACAATCTCTCTCAAAGTGTGGATGAACTCAGCCAGGGTCTTAGGTACTTAAAAGTCGAAAATGAGACCCTAAGGAAGGTAATAAAAGATACGGTCTCTAGCAAACCTATTGCTGGGCAATCGACAGAGCCAAAAACAGCATCTGCGGATCTATTTAATGGCGATATACATTTATATCGCCAATACAGGAATGCATGTCTCCTCATCTTCACCCTGCAGCCTATTACGTATCCGAATGATAGGACCAAGGTCCTTACTATGATCTCTTACTTGCGTGGTGAACCCCGCATCTGGGCCGGCACACTATTTGAATCTAACAGCCTATACTCTCCTCACTACAGTCCTTTCTAGCTGTTATGGACGAATTATATTCTGATTCCAACTTACAACTTACTGCTTAAAATAGAATGAGAAAGTTAAAACAAGGTAATCATCCTGTTGAAACCTACATTACAGAGTTCAAGCAACATGCAATAGATTCCCAATGGAACGCTATTGCCTTGAAGAATCAATTCCGATTAGGTCTCTCGGATCCGGTGAAAGACGAGCTTGCCTGTACAGATCTCCCAGAGGCCCTAGAAGCTCTTATGAGACTAGTCATGCACATCGATCGGAGATTAAGAGAACGAAAGTCTGAACGCCAGTATAGTGATTCTTCAAATAAAAAACCTGCCCATCCAATACAGGTTTCACCTCCTTCACACCCATCCACTAACAGTCCTGAGACCATGGATATCGGCTTTATTCGAGGCCCATTGTCTTCCGAAGAACATTTCAGAAGAAAATCCAAAGGCTTCTGTATGTATTGCGGATCCGCAACCCACTCTGTTCGTGAGTGTCCATCTCTACGCAAGAACAAAAACAGTAAGTCATTCTCAAATTTGACTTCTTTGATTGTGCTTGATAAACCTGTTCACTGCATTATTCCCCTCTCTTTACAGTGGGACTGAAAACACCTGAAGAGAGAGGCCATAATTGATACAGGCGCACAAGGAAACTATATTGATGCATCTATTGTCTTCACTAATAAAATACCACTCATTAAGAAATTGTCTCCTGTCTCTATTCGTGTTGTGGATGGCTCTGAAATCTCTTCGGGACCTATCATGCATCACACCATACCCATTCTTGTAACTACCCACAGTTCTCATCAGGAATACATCACTTTTGACGTTATCACTTCACCACTATTCCCCATAGTTCTAGGGTTACAGTGGCTTCGTCTACATGAACCGGTTATTACTTGGAGTTCTTTGGACATCACTTTTGATTCAACTTATTGTCGACAAACTTGTTTACGTCATTCTGCTCTGCTACATTTGACCGAACAGCCCTCTATTCCAGATGTGTACACAAGGTTTGCAGAAGTCTTTAGTAAAAAGGAGGCGGACACCTTACCACCACACCGTTCCTTTTGACTGCCCTATAGACCTGAAACCCGGCACAACCCCTCCTTACGGCCATCTATATCCTCTCTGTCAACCAGAGCTAGACCATCTAAAGTCATACCTGGATGAAAACTTAAAGAAAGGTTTTATCCGCCCTTCAGTCTCACCAGCCGCTGCTGGATTCTTCTTTGTTAGAAACAAAGACAACTCACTACGTCCTATCATTGATTTCAGAAAATTGAACAAAATAACCATAAAAAATAGGTATCCTTTACCTCTCATCCCAGAACTCATCGAACATCTACAGCATGCAAAAATATTCACTAAAACTTGATCTAAGAGGGGCATACAATCTTGTTCGTATCAGAGAAGGTGACGAGTGGCTCACCGCTTTTCGGACCCAATACGGCCTCTTTGAATATCTCGTTATGCCTTTCGGACTGACCAACGCTCCCGCCACTTTCCAATATTTCATTAATGATGTGTTCCATGACCTCTTGGATACTTGTGTTGTGGTGTACCTTGATGCCATCCTGATCTATTCTAACACACTAGAGGAACATGTGAAGAAGTGTGTGTTCCATACCACTGAGATAGACTTCCTTGGATATATGATCGGTCCCAAAGGCATACAAATGCAGGAAAACAAGGTTGAATCTGTAAGAAATTGGCCACAACCCAGGAACAGGAAAGAGTTACAATGATTCCTTAGTTTTAGTAACTACTATCAAAAGTTTATCAGAAACTTCTCCCACAAAACCAAACCTCTTACCAGACTTACCAGTACCTGCATACCTTTCCGTTGGGATACATCCGCTAATGATGCTTTCAACTCCCTTAAAAGCTCTTTCACATCAGCACCCATTTTACAATTTCCAGATCCTACCCTCCAATACATCCTCAAAGTGGACTCCCTTGGGGCTATCCTCTCTCAGAGAAAGAGCTTAACACAACCCCTTCATCCAGTGGCTTTCTTCTCCAAACTCCTATCTCCAGCTGAGATTAATTACTCCATCGGAGAAAAAGAGCTACTTGCTATTAAACATGCATTTGACACATGGAGACATCTATTGGAAGGCACTATTTTGCCTATCATCATATACACTGACCATCGCAATCTCGAATTCTTCCAAAGGAATAAAACACTCTCCAGTAGACAAGTGAGATCGAGCCTATATTTCAGTAGATTCAATTACCTAATTATATACAGACCTGGCTCAAAAAACGGGAAAGCCAACGCTTTTTCTAGGAAATATCCCAGACCCCCAAACACCCAAGAAACCAGTCTGATCATACCTGCTGACAAATTTCTGGGACTGATGCCCTCTTTCAGGATACAACGCTAAGCAGCGCTGCAATCGGATAACCAGATTCCCCACCAAAGTCTTACACTTAAGGATAATCTCTATTATCATGACTCCAAGTAATATGTTCCTGAAAAACTCAGAAACGATTTGATCAAAAAACATCACGATCCTCCACTACTGGGTCACCCAGGTATCAAGAGGACATTAGATTTACTAACTACAAACTATTGGTGGCTGAACATGGGTGACACCATCGGTAAATAAATACATCCAAGCTTGTACGATCTGTATTACTTCCAAAAAAGACAGGAATAAGCCATACGGTTAACTCATACCTTTGGATATTCCCAAAAGACCATGGGTTCATATCGGCATGGACTTCATCGTCTAACTCCCTTTGAGTTCTGGTTTCAACACCATCCTGGTTGTTACAGACATCCTCACGAAAATGGCTCTGTTCATTCCGTTCCATAAAGTACCCACTTCCAGCGAAACTGCTCTGTTTTTTCTGAATACGGTTGTACGCTTTCATGGACTCCCTGATATCATAACAATGGACAGGGGCACACAATTTACCTCAAAGTTTTGGAAATGTCTGTCCCAACATCTACAAATTGTTCACTGTTTAAGTATAGCCTTCCATCCGCAAACTAACGGTCAGACCGAAAGGTTAAACCAATGGCTTGAGCAGTATCTCCACTGTTACTGCTCCTACCATCAATCAGATTGGGCTCAGTTTTTATATATGGCAGAATTTGCATATAATAATTCTAAAAACAGTTCAACCAACCTTTCTCCATTCTTCGCTAATGATGCTTATCACCCTAGTTTCTCTATACGAGACCTGGAAACTCCATACGCTCCTTCAGTTGATGACCTTCTTCGATCGATAGCAGAGAACTTCCAGTTCTTATGAACGAGTATCCAAAATGCACAAGCCATACAGAAAAAATATTATGATCTATGTAGAAGACCTTCTCCAATTTACCCTGTGGGTGATAAAGTATGGCTTTCGACGAAAAACATTAAAATACCTGTTCCTAGTAAGAAATTTGCAGGTTTGTTTATTGGTCCATTCACCATCACTCGTGTCATCAACCTTAACACAGTCACACTTGAACTTCCTCCATCACTACCCATTCATCCTACCTTCCACGTCTCACTCCTTAAACCAGCTACAGCTTCTTCGACCATGAAGACCATCCTCCCTCCTGACCCTGTACCCCTTGACACCGACTCCTTTGAGGTACAAGATCTTCTGGACTCTAGATTTTGCAATGGCGAGTTGCAATATCTGGTCAGATGGAAAGACTACTCACCGGATGATGACAGTTGGGAACCTTACACCCACATCAATGCCCCTAGACTGCTTTCTCATTTTCATAGGCGCTACCCTCATAGGCCTAAACATCAAGCCGAGGATCGGCTACCTTGAAGGGGGACATATGTGAGGATTCCACTCCATGTTTTACCTTTCTCTCTCCTCATCACATGGTTTCCCTACCTTTCCTGTACTTAAGTGATCACCTGACAACAAACAGGTGCTTAGTTTTTGCACCTAGTAGCTGAACCTTGTTGGTGGTTTTCCCTGCTACTTGGATTTCTTAAGCCTATTTGGTTTACAAAGATCTTCTCCCACATCCTGACTTACAGGAAATCTCTCAAGACCAGCTGTTCCTGATAATCTGAGCTGAAGCTACAATACTTGCTTTTCTGAACTGCAATTGTTTTCCTTGCTCATCGCACAAGACTGACAGGCTGCTGCATAATAAGACTGCTGTGAGTTCCCTGCATTCATCACCACTAAGAGCGCGCAGCTCACTCCTACTGCACAGCCTTCAAACAAAGCTTCATTGCGGATAGGAATCCGCTCTCACCAGGTACCTGTGTGTTGTATCGGTATACTAAGGGGTTTTTCCAGGATTGTGACTTTCTCTCATGGCTCCGGATCTAAGCCGTTTACTAACAACAGCCTCTAACAGGCTCCTCCCCCTGCCTCCAGCTCACTGCAAGCTGAAAGCGTTTACGCTCATTCTGTTCAAGACTGCGGTGGTGATACAAGCATTAAGACTTGATACAGGTAAAGACTCTGTACCTACCTGACAAGCTACTTTATAGAAAATAAACACTGCTCCTTCAACATCTGAGTTGTGCAGTACCTCTTGCCTGCTGGAAGAGCTTGCAGCTACGGGCAAGAAGATAAATAAGCCCTTACTACTTATACTTGCATAGTAATTCTTAAAGTGTTGGCAGAATCTATTATTTTACACTAGATAACTCTGTTTACCCCACACTGTGCCACATAAACAGTTTTGGGAGTTCAGTGTTAAGTCTAAATTATTGCTGTTTTCCTGTAGCAGCATCCTAACTACACTTATTATTTTTCACTAAAGGCTACATGGTTTATGCTTATACAATAGCCCTTCTGCCCTGGTGATACAAAGTTTTGTTTCCTTCATCTGCAGTTGCGATCCATCCTTCAAAATAATCACTGACTCTTACAAAAGACCTCAACTGCACTGCTCCCCCTTACATCTTAGAACTTGTCTCCAGATACTCTCCCTCATGACCCCTTTCGCTCTGCCCACGATCTCCTCCTCTCCTCCTCTCTTGTTAACTCCTCACATTCCCGATTACAAGACTTCTCCAGACTGGCTCCCATCTTGTGGAACTCTCTGCCTCACTCCACAAGACTCTACCCTAGTTTGAAAGCTCCAAGCGCTCCCTAAAGACTGTACTATTCAGGGATGCATACAACATACACTAACCTTCCCTTACTCCACTGCTATCCCCTCAAACCCCTAAGCATGTAAGCCTATGAGCCCAACTCATAGGCTTACAACAGTGCAACTCTCGGCAGGGACCTCTACCCATTTGACCCCCTATAAATATTACCTTGTATACCGCCTATGTTTATAGCATTGCGGAATCTGTTGGTGCTCTACACATACCTGATAATAATAATAATAATAATAATAATAAGATGTCACAAAATGGAAGTAGAAAGGAAATGTTCCATCAAAAAATGAAAAACAAATATTGCTTCCTTAGGTCATGATTTTAGCTTGTTTCCTTTAGTCGTTAAAGTAGTTAAGGTCTCAGAGATAGTGGTGAATCCTTATATAAACTGTCTGTAATAATTTTGAGAAGTCTAAAAATCTGAGGACCTTTAAGAATGGTTGGTTGTGGCCATTGAAGACCCTTTGAAGGACTATTTGTAATTTAGTTTTCGAATAGTTTTTTTTGGGGGGGGTATTTGAATAGGTTTTAAATGTATGTTTTTTTTTGGTAGTCTCTGTTATTTCTTGGAATGTTAGTTTTCTTGGGTTTTTATTTTTAAAGCAATGTAATTTTTTTGGTAATGTTACAATCTTATTAGTAATGTTTTTTTCTATTTTAATATTAATGTGTTTTGTTTTCTTTAATAGTATTGTTAGTTTTTTTTTATTTTAATAGTAATGTTTAAGGGTTTAAAAGGTAAGATAATTTTGTTTTTATTTCACTGGTAAGTTTTTTTGTTTTTTTTTTAAAGGTGTATATTTTTTTTGTTAAAAGTAGGGTTAGTTTATTTTGGGTTAACTTAGGGGTTGTTAGGTAAATGGGTTAATTGTTAGTGGGTTATCCTGAGGTGGGGGCTGGCAGATTAGGGATTAATAGTGTATCGTTTTACCTTGTGGTGGGAGGCTGAACGTTTAGGAGTTAAGTTTTACTTTGTGGTGTGGGTGTGGTGGTTTAGGGGTTAATAGTGTAAAGAGGTAGTTTGAAATGTGAGCGGGTGACAGTATAGGGGTTTGTAGTGTAGTTTAGTGCAACTGTTTTATCCAGACAAACTCTTTATGCGACCTGAAAGTTTTTAGCGTTAAATGCAATTGCGTTAACGCAATCTCATTTACTTTCAACTTGTAATATGAGTTCATATTAATGCCTTACACTCCCAATAAAAATATGGGGAGCATAAATTATTGCAAGATCACGCAAACTAGTTTGCGGTCATTTAAACAGCACGCCACTTGTAATATGGATTTGAGCGTAAAGGACACCATAATCTTGTGATTGCATTTACGCTCCTAGCACTAATGATAGTACTCCACATGTAATCTGGACCAATGTGGGTAAAGAAGATGGCCTGATAAACCCTCTAGCCAAGATTTATTTAAAGGGACAGTCTACCATAGAATTGTTATTTTTTTTTATTGTTTTAAAAGATAGATAATCCCTTTATTACCCATTCCCCAGTTTTGCATAACCAACACAGTTATATTAATATACTTTTTACCTCTGTGATTACCTTATATCTAGGAACCTTATTCCAGCCCCCTGATCACATGACTGTGACTGTTTATTATCTATTGTCTTAAATTTAGCATTGTTTTGTGCTAAATCTTAAATAACCCCCTGTGCCTGAACACAGTGTTATCTATATGGCCCACGTGTACTTTTTGGGGGGTAGTTATCAAGCCGTCAACCTCAAATACGCTGCGTATTCCGCAGCGTATTTGTGGCGAGGCTGATACGCCTTAGTTATCAAAGGCTCGAGACCGGCAAAAGTAGAATTTTGTGACGTCAGCTTCGATCCGCCGGACTCAGTCCGACACAGATCGATTCTTACGTCACTCCAGATGTTCCGCACACAAGTGCGGCACATTCTCACTACTTTTGCTAGCTATCAAAAAACTAGCAGGTACGCTCGGCACTTTTACGGCCCAGCGTACCTGGTTTTCAAAGCGCCAGCCTGGAGGTGGCGGATCCCATAGGAATCAATGGGAGTCTGACCATAGCGAAAGTACAAGTTCGCTGCTGACAGACATCCCATTGATTTCTATGGGAGCTGTCTACACCTAACACCCTAACATGTACCCCGAGTCTAAACACCGCTAATCTGACCCCCCCTACACCGCCGCAACTACATAAAGTTATTACCCCCTAAACCGCCGCTCCCGGAGCCCACCGCAAGCTACTCTATACATATTAACCCCTAACCCGCCGCTCCCTGAACCCGCCGCAACCTATATTAAATGTATTAACCCCTATCCTGCCCCCCCTACACCGTCGCCACCTATAATAAATTTATTAACCCCTATCCTGCCCCCCACTACGCCGCCGCCACTGTAATAAAATGATTAACCCCTAAACCTAACCCTAACGCCCCCTAACTTAAATATTAATTCAATAAATCTAAATAAATTAACTCTTATTAACTAAATGAATCCTATTTAAAACTAAATACTTACCTTTAAAATAAACCCTAATATAGCTACAATATAAATAATAATTATATTCTAGCTATCTTAGGATTTATTTTTATTTTACAGGTACCTTTCAATTTATTTTAACCATGTACAATAACTATTAAATAGTTATTAACTATTTAATAGCTTACCTAGCTAAAATAAAGAGAAATGTACCTGTGAAATAAATCCTAACCTAAGTTACAATTACACCTAACACTACACTATACTTTAATAAATTATTCCTATTTAAAAATAAATACTTACCTGTAAAATAAACCCTAAGATAGCTACAATATAATTAATAATTATATTATAGCTATCTTAGGATTTATATTTATTTTACAGGTAACTTTGTATTTATTTTAGCTAGTTAGAATAGTTATTAAATAGTTATTAACTATTTAATAACTACCTAGCTAAAAGAAATATAAAATTACCTGTGAAATAAATCCTAACCTAAGTTACAATTAAACCTAATACTACACTATCATTAAATTAACTAAATAAACTACCTACAAAGAACTACAATGAAATACAATTACATAAACTAACTAAAGTACAAAAAATAAAAAAAGCTAAGTTACAAAAAATAAAAAATTAAGTTACAAACATGTTAAAAATATTACAACAATTTTAAGCTACTTACACCTAATCTAAGCCCCCTAATAAAATAACAAACCCCCCCAAAATAAAAAAAATCCCTACCCTATTCTAAATTACATAAATTTCAAAGCTCTTTTACCTTACCAGCCCTTAAAAGGGCCATTTGTGGGGGCATGCCCCAAAAAGTTCAGCTCTTTTGCCTGTAAAAGAAAAATACAACCCCCCCCCAACATTAAAACCCACCACCCACATACCCCTAATCTAACCCAAACCCCCCTTACAAAAACCTAACACTAATCCCCTGAAGATCATCCTACCTTGAGTCGTCTTCACTCAGCCGAGCCACCGATGGAACTGAAGAGGACATCCGGAGCGGAAGAAGTTAATCCTCCAAGCGGCGCTGAAGAAATCTTCCATCCGATGAAGTCATCATCCAGGCGGCGCTGAAGAAGTCTTCGATCCGGCCGATGTCATCTTCAAAGAGGCGCTGAAGAGGTCTTCTATCCGGGCGAAGTCATCTTCCAAGCCGGGTCTTGAATCTTCCTTCCGCCGACGCGGAACCACCTTCTTCACCGACGGACTACGACGAATGACGGCTCCTTTAAGGGACGTCATCCAAGATGGCGTCCCCTCAATTCCGATTGGCTGATAGGATTCTATCAGCCAATCGGAATTAAGGTAGGAAAATCTGATTGGCTGATGGAATCAGCCAATCAGATTGAGCTCGCATTCTATTGGCTGTTCCGATCAGCCAATAGAATGCGAGCTCAATCTGATTGGCTGATTGGATCAGCCAATCGGATTGAACTTGATTCTGATTGGCTGATTCCATCAGCCAATCAGAATATTCCTACCTTAATTCCGATTGGCTGATAGAATCCTATCAGCCAATCGGAATTGAGGGGACGCCATCTTGGATGACGTCCCTTAAAGGAGCCGTCATTCGTCGTAGTCCGTCGGTGAAGAAGGTGGTTCCGCGTCGGCGGAAGGAAGATTCAAGACCCGGCTTGGAAGATGACTTCGCCCGGATAGAAGACCTCTTCAGCGCCTCTTTGAAGATGACATCGGCCGGATCGAAGACTTCTTCAGCGCCGCCTGGATGATGACTTCATCGGATGGAAGATTTCTTCAGCGCCGCTTGGAGGATTAACTTCTTCCGCTCCGGATGTCCTCTTCAGTTCCATCGGTGGCTCGGCTGAGTGAAGACGACTCAAGGTAGGATGATCTTCAGGGGATCAGTGTTAGGTTTTTGTAAGGGGGGTTTGGGTTAGATTAGGGGTATGTGGGTGGTGGGTTTTAATGTTGGGGGGGGGGTTGTATTTTTATTTTACAGGCAAAAGAGCTGAACTTTTTGGGGCATGCCCCCACAAATGGCCCTTTTAAGGGCTGGTAAGGTAAAAGAGCTTTGAAATTTATGTAATTTAGAATAGGGTAGGGATTTTATTTATTTTGGGGGGGTTTGTTATTTTATTAGGGGGCTTAGATTAGGTGTAAGTAGCTTAAAATTGTTGTAATATTTTTAACATGTTTGTAACTTAATTTTTTATTTTTTGTAACTTAGCTTTTTTTATTTTTTGTACTTTAGTTAGTTTATGTAATTGTATTTAATTGTAGTTATTTGTAGTTAATTTATTTAGTTAATTTAATGATAGTGTAGTATTAGGTTTAATTGTAACTTAAGTTAGGATTTATTTTACAGGTAATTTTGTATTTCTTTTAGCTAGGTAGTTATTAAATAGTTAATAACTATTTAATAACTATTCTAACTAGCTAAAATAAATACAAAGTAACCTGTAAAATAAATATAAATCCTAAGATAGCTATAATATAATTATTAATTATATTGTAGCTATCTTAGGGTTTATTTTACAGGTAAGTATTTATTTTTAAATAGGAATAATTTATTAAAGTATAGTGTAGTGTTAGGTGTAATTGTAACTTAGGTTAGGATTTATTTCACAGGTACATTTCTCTTTATTTTAGCTAGGTAAGCTATTAAATAGTTAATAACTATTTAATAGTTATTGTACATGGTTAAAATAAATTGAAAGGTACCTGTAAAATAAAAATAAATCCTAAGATAGCTAGAATATAATTATTATTTATATTGTAGCTATATTAGGGTTTATTTTAAAGGTAAGTATTTAGTTTTAAATAGGATTCATTTAGTTAATAAGAGTTAATTTATTTAGATTTATTGAATTAATATTTAAGTTAGGGGGGCGTTATGGTTAGGGTTAGACTTAGGTTTAGGGGTTAATCATTTTATTACAGTGGCGGCGGCGTAGTGGGGGGCCGGATAGGGGTTAATAAATTTATTATAGGTTGCGGCGGGTTCATGGAGCGGCGGTTTAGGGGTTAAACTATTTATTTAGTTGCGGAGAGGTGCGGGATCAGCAGGATAGGGGTTAATAATTTTATAATAGAGGGCGACGGTATAGGGGGGGCAGGATAGGGGTTACTAGGTATAATGTAGGTGGCAGCGGTGTCCGGGAGCGGCGGTTTAGGGGTTAATACATTTATAAGAGTTGCGGCGGGGTCTAGGAGCGGCGGTTTAGGGGTTAATACATTTATAAGAGTTGCGGCGGGGTCTAGGAGCGGCGGTTTAGGGGTTAGTAACTTTATTTAGTTGCGGGGGGCTCCGGGGGCGCCGGTATAGGGGGCAGAAAAGTGCAGTTTAGTGTGAGTGCTTAGTGACAGGCTAGCAATAAAGCTGGGAAAAAGCCGAAGGGCAGCGAGATCGGATGAGTGATAACTGTCACAGTCCGCTGCTCATCGCCCCGCGGCTTTTTGACAGCTTTATTTGATAACTTAGGCGAACGTATTCAAGGTCCGCGGCGGCGAAGGTAGGCGAGCTTAGGCGGACGTATTGGGCCGGCGAAGCCAGAAAAGTAGACGGCTTGATAACTAGCCCCCTCAGTCTCTTTGTGATAAGAGGCAGCCCTCAAGTGCTTAGACATTAACATATGGGTCTGTCTAGGTTTAGTTTCAACTAAGAATAACAAGAGAAAAAAGCAAATTTGATGATAAAAGTAAATTGGAAAGTTGATTAAAATTAAAAGTCCTATCTGAATAATGAAAGTTTAATTTATACTAGACTGTCCCTTTAATTTATTCTTCAAGGGCCCCAGTCTCTTGTCTAAACAATGGATATATTCTGCTTTTAGGAATGGGTGCTCTAGGTAAGAGTTTGATTTGACAGTCATAAGGCCTATGGGGATTCAGCACTTCAGAATTCTGTTTAGAAAAGACATAAAATAAACTTTGGTATTCAGAGGGTAATTCAGATGTCTTGTCAATGGAGGCAAGATAGAAAGGGTTTCTAATCACTGGGGTATTAGTGCAGTTGCTTTCAAGGCTTTACTATTCCAGTCAGTTTCTGCTGCTAAGAAGTGAAATTCAATGGCATAATGATCCTCAGAAATGGATCCCTGGTGTGGGTCCGTGAATAAGGCTACTGCTGCTGCTTCTCTGACAGGTTTATCAAATACAGCTTGTTGTGTCATAACAGACACTTGACTAAGAGAGTGATGTCTGTCCCTGCTGCAGTAAGTTGGGGTGTACCTTTAAGGAGGCCTTAATTATACTAGTCTTTATTAGCTCTCTGTTTGCAGCATGATACTGCTTGCGTACTGAATGTGCTAACTGCCTCTACTCTGGCAAATGCTGATTTTTATTTTCTAATTTTGACTTGGCTTCCCCTAACACTGCTTTTGTTTAATTACTTTAGTTGGACTGACTTGGTTTTTACAACTTGTTTTTGGACATTGCATTTGTATTCTGATTTTGTACTGTTTTTTTCCCCTGTGTGATTTAAACCTGGATTGTCTGACTTTGTATTTTCTAAGTTCCTATCAAAGCATAATGACTTTGTAGTTTGCCTTTGTATATGGTCATTTGCTTACACTATCTTTGTGTTTCTTGCATCTCCAGTGTTCTATGGAAGTTAGTTTTTGTTTGGATAGTGAGACCAAACTTTTACCATTGTATAGTTCCCTTTGGTATTTAGAATGATTAATTTACAGTTACTTTCTAGTACTTATTTGTTCTTTTGCTTTGTAGGTGCTGAATAACGTATTAGAGTTCTGCTACTAAGTTTAGTCTCAGTGTTCTCTTACCTAAGCCCCTTCTTAGTTACTGTGTTTAACTTGCAGTGTCCCAGTAAGGGTTTGTGTGTAAATTGGTCATCTCAGCCATTGATTCCAGCTTGTTTTATCTAGATATGTGCATGATCGAAAAATTTGTTTCGGTTCGGATCAATTCGGAGGTTTTTGAATTTCGTTTCGGATCGATTCGAATTCGGAAAACTTTGAATTAATTAGTTTTGGATTTGTTTCGGATTCATTCGAATTCGAAATTTTTTTGCTGGATTCGGTTCGATTCGGTTCAGAAATTCGGAATTTCGGTATGTGTGCTGTGTATTAGACTAGTATTATGTACTGTATATATATAGGTGTAACCCATAGCAGAGTGATATAACCTAATATATATATATATAACCTAATATACTGTACAATACTAGTGTAATCCATGTCCATCCGAATTTACCAAATAAATCCGAACTAATTCGGATTTATTCGATAAATTCGGCAGTATTTTAATTAGGAAATTCGGTTCGATCCGAATCTCCAAATTTTCCGAATTTTCCGAATTTCCGAATCGAACCGAACCGAATTGCACATGTCTAGTTTTATCCTGTACAACAGTATTCCTGATTATACAAATTGATTATAGATTTAGGGAAAGGAAAAAAGAGAAATGAATCATGCAGATTTTATTTAAGGAAACATCTTTATATTTTTTAGTTTCAAGTAAATCTATGCTTAAAGTTGTGTTTTCCTTAAAGTCTGACTCAGAGGGGCCGCTTTATGAAAATGTGAGTGGACATGATACGATGTAGCATATCATGTCCGCCGCACATTGATAAATGCTGTATTTATCATTGCACAAGCAGTTTTTGTGAACTGCTTGTGCAATGCCACCCCCTGAAGATTCACAGCCAATCGGCCGCTAGCAGGGGGTGTCTATCTACCTGATCCTATAGGATCGGGCGGATTGATGTCCGCGGCCTCAGAGCAGGTGGACAAGTTATTGAGCAGCGGTCTTTAGACCGCTGCTTCATAATTACTGTTTCCGGCGAGCCTGAAGGCTTGGGCGGAAACAGGGGCATCAAAGCTCCATTTGGCGCTTGATAATTCGGCCCCAGAGTGTGAACCCCTGCAGATAGGTTTAATAAAGATATCCTTTCCCCAAAAAGATTGTTTTTGTTTAAAACTTTGTTTAAATTGTGGTACTGGAGGACATATGGTTACAAATTGTCATGTTTTTTTGCAAAGGTAACCCCAGGGGAAAAAACAAAAAACAAAAAACATTCAAGTATTTTTCTTAGTACCTCTTCTTTTGTATATTCAGACTTTTTCTATTCCTATTGTTTTTCACTGGCTTTAAAAACAGGTTGAACTCAAGGGTATCATTGATTCTGGGGCTAGCGGCTGTTTTTTTACTCTTTCCTTGTTCAGCTATTTTGTTTTAAAACTTGTACCTGAAATGTGTATTGGATATTTTATGTGTAAAGAATAAAATGTAAGGCAGGTATTTTCTTTGATGCAAAAAAGAAGGGGTTTAATCCTGTGTGGATTATAGGGCTCTGAATAAAATTACAGTTAAAAAATAATCATTTTCATTAATGAGTTCTTTAATAGGGGGACATTGGCTAGTTTTTCTTTCTAAAATTGACCTCAGAGGAGCTTATAACCTGGTTTGTATTTGTAAGGCCTATGAGGGGAAGATATATTTTTAAACCAGATATGTGCACTTTGAATATTTGGTAATGCCTTTTGATCTTTGTAATGCTCTAGCAACATTTTAAAGATCTTTAAATGCATTTTCAGAGATATATTATACACTATTTTGATTATATATTTTGAAAATGTTTACATTTTTTTCTCAGTTCATTGACGAACATGAGTTTCATGGAAAAGAGGTTCTGTCTCTTTATGTTAAAATCAGCTTTATGCCAAAGTTGAGAACTGTCTTTGATTTTCTGGGTTTTACAAAATCGCCAGGGCATATTGAGATGGATCCTTAAAAGGTTCAAGCTATTACTAACTGTCCGGCTCCTACAAATATGAAATCTGGGCAACGATTTTGGGCTAGATTACAAGTGAGGCGCAAACGATTTTGCGCTAGTGCAATCACAATTTCACAAGCCATTTTCATTCAGCGAAATCACAATTGCACTAGCGCAATCACCTTTAACTCTTCAATTCTTTCTGCGATCTAAGAGCTGTGGTAAACTGGTTTCTGAAAATAAACAGTTGCACAAAACACAACAAAAATATATTACAAAGTACACTTACATTCATAATAAACTATTAACCCCTTAACGGCCCTCCCCCAACATCACAAAGTACCTAAATAAAATATTAACTCCTAAATCACCACCCCCACATTGCAAACACTAATATAAACTATTAACCCCTAAACCACCATCCCCTACAACGCAAAGTTATAAACTAACATCTAAACCCCCAAACTTAACCCAAATTAAAATACCCCTAAATTTACTAAAAAAAATACTAACTATCTTAAAAAAACACACCTGTGATATTAAATAAAAACTTAATCTTAACTTAAAAAGTAAAACCCTAACATTACAAAAATAAAAACCCTAACATTACAAAAAATAAAAAAATAAAAAGCTAACATAACCAAAAATAAAATATCTTACATTACCAAAAGTAAAAAACCCTAACATTAGTTCTGAACAGTACTATTGTACTGATCAGAGTGATCACAGCAATAGCACTTTGTTCAGCACATTAAGGGACACTATGTAGCATTGATCTGTCTACCTCTCTTGTCTCAGATCCCAAAAAGCCAAAAGAGAAAGCCGAAAAAGTGCTGACAGCCAATGATTGCACATGACTGTCACACTGCATCAATGACTTACTGTCACTGTATCTAAGAGCTGATTGGATCCAGGAGGACTCCCTGAGTTATCAGGCAAGTCCCCAGTCAGATCCAGTTCTCATTTTGTCTTGGAGGGGGAGCAGGGAACCACACAAGTTAGGATGCTCCATGCCGTCCTAACCGCCATAAAGCCCTGCGTTTTTAGGACAACATGGAACATCCTAATGGGTCTAGGGGTTAAATTAGTCTCTGATTATGTCTTTTCTTGCATAGTTTGTTAAAAAGCTCCTCCTCAACATATGTCAATGTTTTCTATCCTGATTCTAATTTTATAAATATCCTGTTCTTTGGTGTCTATATATTTTAATGCAAACTTACCATCCTCTTTTTACCTTAATCCTAGTTGTAGCTGACAGATTAGTACAATGGATTACTTTATCCCAGTCAAGCACTGTCTAAAGGGCATGGTTAACCATAATATTATTGATCAAGGAGTTCTACCGTCATCCAAATTTTGGAAGGATTTCTGGATGTACTGCACTTTATATCTCCATCGTGATTAGCCGGATTACTTTATGCGTGCAAATTTGTACATAACATTCCCTGTTATTTTGTATTAACTGTAGTCTCTGTCCTTAGCTGCACTTAGAGATGTTACTGCCTTGAATATATTAAAAGGTGATAAAATAAAAATAAAATATAAAGTGAACTTTGTGAAAATATTTATGTGTAAATGGATACACTGTCCCAGATTTATCCTTGAGTTCTTTTGTTTCCAACAAAACACTTCAAAAAGAAGAAACACAGGGAGACAATAAAGTAATTATATTAGGAAAACCAACTGCAAAATTCAGTGTTTCATTACTCACGTGGTTCTGAGCTTTTGCCAAGCTTTATCGTATTGATGTATCTTGAAATATATTTATTTTGTTAAAATAGCATCAATTCCCTTATTGGCACATCAGGTAACAAATATTTTGAGGACAAAACAATATGGGGTATACAAAAAATGATGTTGCGTATGCAGCTGTTTCCACGCAAGCCTTCAGGCTCACCGGAAACAAAAGTTAAAAAGCAGCGGTCGGATTCGATCAGGATGATTGACACCCCCTGCTAGCGGCCAATGTACAGGGGGCAGCATTGCACAAGCATTTCACCAGAAATGCTTGCACAATGATGAATGCCGACAGCGTATGACAGCATATGCCACAGCGAATCATGTCCATCCGACATTTCATAAATCTACCCCTATGTCTTAATACCCAAATTTCCTTTCACTTAGCCCAGGATTGATAATTGTTCTGACACGTGTTTTGCCTTTCCTAGCTTTTTTCAAGGATACATTTCTCTTACAATTACGAAATATTTAACTTCCCATTCGATCTCCTATTGTTTCCCTGTTATATGCTGTTCCTGTGTAATACCCTCAATAGTGATTTTGAACTCTGCAATTTCCTCTAACCTATTCAAAATTTCCCCTGTTTAAGATATAGTTCAGTTTTCTTTATTAATCCTTTTCTATTATTAATCCTTTTTAGATGATCTTATAAACAGATCCCTCTTTTTGTATACACTAAAAGTAAAAGTAAATAAATATCTAGATTTTGTATATATGGTCTTGGCTAAATATTTTTCCAAGAACCATTTTTTATAGTGCAAATAGTGCACTGTATTTTTCTATGCATAAATGTGTTTTAGGTGATCCATTTATGTAGCCCATCTAGGGGTGCTTTTGTAAAAATATATAGTTTTGCTTATTTTTAAATAACATTGTGCTGATTTTCAGACTCCTAACCAAAGCCTCAAAGTTTTAGATGCATACTGATGTATACAGACCTCACATTGCTTCTATTTGTATAATGGGTCTATTAATATGCAGGTGAGGGGGAGGGTATGCTCTCAGCCACTTTTAGTGGGTGCTCCAGACTAACCTGGGAGCTTCTTAGTAGGTTTTTTTTAAAGGTTTTATACTAGATTTTTATATCAGTATATCTGCATATTATACTTTAAAGTAGTGTGTCTATTACATGCAGTAAAAAATGGTGTATACTGTCTCTTTAATATTAACATATTAAATTGTTAACATTTGTACAAATGGACTACAAATATGGCCGCTGGATGACAAAGAATTACAAATATGACTGACAAACGGGAAGTGACATATAATACCGGAAGTGACAAAAACGGAAGTGACTGGAGCAGCCGATATGGTGAAAAAGACGCCAATTTCAAATTGAATCCGATATTACACAGGAACAACATATATCAGGGAACCAATAGTAGATTGAATGAGAAGTTAAATATTTGTCAATACTGAGAGCAATGTATCCTTGAAAAATCCAGGAAAGATGAAATGTGTGGTGGAACATTTATCAATCCTGGGCCAAGTCAAGACACATTTGGGTATTAAGACATATTGTTTTGTCCTCAAAATATTTTTGGGGATTGTGATACAGTATAGATACTATTTGTTACCTGATGTGCCTGTTAGGGAATTGGTGTTATTTTAACTAAATAAATATATTTGTGGCTGGTTGTGTGCTTAACATAACATTGCCCCAATATGATAGAGCTTGGTAAAAGCTCAGAACCACGTGAGCAGTGAAAAACTGAATTTTGCAGTTGGTTTTCCAAATATGATTACACTATTGTCTCCTCCTGTTTCTTCTTTCTGAGGTGTTTTGTTTGAAAAATAAGAAGAACTTGAGGAGAAATCTGGGACAGTGTATCCATTTACACATAAATATTTTAACTAAATTCACAAAGTTCACTTTTTATTCTATTTTTATTTTTATCCCGTTTTAATGTTTTGTATTGAATTGTGATTTATCAATATTTCATTTATTACACTGAAATCACTGCCTTGAATATAGTTCATTTTGTGTCAAGCCACATGCAAACTATTTCTTTTATATTTTAAGTCCTATGACAGATTATTCTGTTTTTATATATCTATCTCTTTCTATAAATTCAATTACAATGTCTGCTCATCTACCCAATACCTACAGGCTTATCCTTCTAAGAAGTTGGCTGATCTGTTCATTAAATCTTATTATGGAGGCACAAATGGGTATATTTACCAAGCAGTGGATGCTGCTTATTCTGCAGAAGCCTTCCTTAAGACCACTGCTCCTTAACTCATCCACCATCTTTAAGGTGGTGGACTGCAATCATCCTGATCAGATATGATCAGGATGATTGACACCCCCTGCTAACAGCCGATTGGCCGTGAATGTGCAGGGGGCTGCATTGCAAAACATTTCACCAGAAATGCTTGTGCAATGTTAAATGCTGACAGTGTATGCTAAAGGGAATCATGTACCCCCGCCATTTGATAATTCGACCCCAAAGGTGGAGGCATAGTTGTGGATGTTCCATGAACAGGGACAGGGCAGGAGGAGGTGGATTTGTATGTGTTCTGAGGGTAGAGCCAAGTGTTCCAGGGGTGTTGTTAAGCAGTTGTGACATGTGACCTATCAAAAAGAACAGGGGCAGGGAGTAGTTATTTTTACCTATATACCAACCTCTCAGCCCAATGAGGGTTCTCCCCCCTAGAACTGCCACTGTTTGTTTCCCATAGTTGGACAAATTATTGTTATGGACTACAAACTTTCATTTTGAATCCTATTGGATCTATCCAGATTTTCATGTTTCCTTTCGGAAACCTTATGTGTCCATTGCTTTTTATTATTTATTTATGCCTCCTGTTACTACCTTTATGAATGATGAGGTTAACTATGGCTATGTTTTTTTCCTTGACTCCTATAGATGTGCAATCATCTTGAGTATTTAGTTAAATGGGGACAATTTCCAACATTCCTCCCCTACATGGGTATTTTTTGTCTCATAGTCAAGGCTTTCTAATCTTTTGATTTAGTCTAATAACTTTTGCTAAACATCTTATAAATCTATTTAACCATTACTATAGAAATGTTAACAATATTATGCTGATGAATCATGAATTAAAAAACTGTGTTTCATATCCTCTTAAGACAATAGGGCCGATTTATCAGTGTCTGGCAGAAATGATATGCTGTAGCATATCATGTCCGCCAGACATTGCTAAATGCCGACAGCATATGCTGTTGGCATTTAACATTGCACAAGCAGTTCTAGTGAACTACTTGTGCAATGCCACCCCCTGCACATTTGCAGCCAATCGGCCGCTAGCTGAGGGTGACCATCAACCCGATTGTATGCAATTGGGCGGATTGATGTCCGCAGCCTCAGAGGCAGTAGACAAGTTAAGGAGCCATGATAAATTGGCTCCAATGGTTCAACAGCTGTATGTGTGATGGGTATGAACAATGTTTGTGTATTTTTTATTTGATTAACTCAAGCATCAATGTTTTTTTTAAATAAAATATTCTATTAATACAGATATATATTTTTTTAATTCTGACTACAGTACCCCGTTAATCTAAATTATAAACCGTATTCCTTAGAAATTCATATCAGAGGCATACAATCTGAGAATTAAAAATATATCCAAATGCCAAGACTAGGAATAAAAAATGAATACAGTGAATGCCAGAAAATCATTAGACTATAAATAAAATGTGGTGAAGGAAAACAATAAACTGATAGGATCACAGTCATATTAGCATATGTTAAAAGTTTTCAATCACAAATGTCAGTGTAACTGAAGATATCATTACTTTAAATACAGAAGACAGCAGGATTGTAGAAAATAAGTATCACTATATACTAGAACAATCGGTCTTGTGCTTGCTTTCAGACAAAAATAATGTACTTTTGAAATTCCTGTGACAGACCTGATTCATTTTTAAATGCCTGTGATACACAAAGGGCCCATTAACATGAAGTAATGAGAGAAAGAAGAAAAAAGTGTTGGCATTTTTTGACCATAGAGGATTATTTTAAAGTCCTATTACACTTTATCTACAATTAACAGCAAAAAAAGAGAGAAAAGTATCAAAGATTATATTGTAAAAAGTAATTTTCAGCTGATTAAAGCCAAAAAGTTGCTAACTAGAGAATTTACAAAGTATGGACATCAACTGTCAGCCCTGGAAAAGTTCAAAGTATGTGTATTAAAAAAATAAGATTTTAGTGAGCAAATTATTAACCATAATGCTCAAGTACCATACTATACGGCTACATAAGAAAAAAGTTCCCAAGAAGATCCAGATGAGTACAAAAAAAATATTTATTGTAAATCCATTAAAAACAATAGAATCCAAATTAGCAGAGCATAATATGATCTGCAAGAAGTCTGACTGGTTTTGGTCCACAGACCGTACTCATAGGGGCATATTTATCATTGTGCAAGCGGACATACGCTGTCTGCATTTCTCATTGCACCAGCAGTTCTTGTGAACTGCTGGTGCAATGCCGTCCCCTGCAGGGGGTGTCAATCAACCCAATCATATTTGATTGGGTTGATTTCTGTCCGATGCCTCAGAGCAGGCAGACACCTTATGGAGCAGCACTCTTTAGACTGCTGCTTCATAACTTCTGTTTCCGGCGAGCCTTCAGGGCATCAAGCTCCATTCAGAGATTGATAAATATGCTCCATAGACTTAAAGCTCTCACAGTGAGAGGCTTAAGTTGAACTTATGTTATGTTCTAGCAGTACTGTGTGAGCAACTCTCTGTAGTAGGTGAACACTTTAGCGTGCGGTTTTGCCTGCTACCCTTATCCATCTATCACTGGGGCATAAGAAAACTAGTTTTCCCTGTATATAGGGGAAGGAGAGGCGGCAAGTCTCGGTCCCCCATGGGTGCACATTGGAATTCTTTACAGTCTCCCCTAAACTCCAAAATCCAGCAATTGTGGTCGTGATTGACTGACGTTACCTTTTTTCCAGGCACTGTACACCACCACAGACAATTTAGTTTTTTTTCTCTTATACGGTTATATGACTGTATTTGCTTTGATATTGTGGGATTTCCCCATGATATTGTGGGATTTTACCATGATCTTGTGAGATCTCACAGTAAACTTCAATGATCTGAGGAGTAAAATAAAATTCAAAGCAAAATATAGAGAGGCAGTGGATGTAAAAAGTTAAAATGTAACTTTTATTAGCATCAGTAAAAATCCAACATTACAGGATCAAGAGGCCAGTGCAGCACCGATCTTACGCGTTTCAGCTGGCACATTCCTCATAGACCGTGCTGGACTAACCTCACAGCCTCATTATAATCATGTGTGATCCCATGTTGTCACTCTATACTAAAAATTTAACTCTTAGGCCTCTATTTATCAAGCAGTCATACGCAAATATGCTGGAATTCCACAGCGTATTTGTGGCAAGGCTGATTTGCCATAGTTATCAAGCCCTACAGACCGGCAAAAGTAGAATCTAGTGACGTAACATACGATCCGGCGGACTCAGTCTGACACAGATCGATGGTTACATCACTCCAGATGTTCCGAATGCAAGTTTGGCACAATCTGACTACTGTTGGAAGATATCAAAGAACAACCAGGTACGCTCAGCACTTTTCCGGCCCAGCGTACTTGGTTTTCAATCCGCCGCCCTGGAGGCAGTGAATCCCATAGGAATAAATGGGAGTCTGACAGCAGCGAGAGCTCATGTTCGCTGCTGCCCGATATCCCATTGATTCCTATGGGAAGTGTCTGCACCTAACACCCTAACATGTACCCCGAGTCTAAACACCCCTAATCTGCCCCCCCTACACCGCCGCCACCTACTTTATACTTATTAACCCCTAAACCACCGCTCCCAGATTCAGCCGCAACTAAATAAAATGTTTAACCCCTAAACCGACTCTCCCGGACCCCGCCGCAACTAAATAAAATGTTTAACCCCTAAACCGCAGCTCCCGGACCCCGCAGCAAATAAACAAAATGTTTAACCCCTAAACCACCACTCCCGGACCCCGCCGCAACTAAATAAAATGTTTAACCCCTAAACCGCAGCTCCGGGACCCCGCCGCAACTAAACAAAATGTTTAACCCCTAAACCACCACTCCCGGACCCCGCCGCCACTAAATACAATGTTTAACCCCTAAACCACCGCTCCCGGACCCCACCGCAACTATAATACATTTATTAACCCCTAAACCGCCGCTCCCGGACCCCGCCGCCACCTACATTATACCTATTAACCCCTAATCTGCTGCCCCTATACCGCCACCACCTGCAAGTTATTAACTCCTATCCTGCCGATCCCGGACCCCGCCGCAAATAAATTAATTGTTTAATTGTTTAACCCCGGAGCCCACCGCCACCTACATAAAATTTATTAACCCCTAATCTGCCCCCCCCCTACACAGCCGCCACCTACATTATATCTATTAATCCCTAAACCTAAGTCTAACCCTAACACCCCCCTAACTTAAATATTATTTAAATAAATCTAAATAAATATTCCTATAATTAAATAAATAATTCCTATTGAAAACCAAATACTTACCTACAAAATAAACCCTAAGCTAACTACAATATAACTAATAGTTACATTGTAGCTATTTTAGGGTTTATTTTTACTTTACAGGCAAGTTTGTATTTATTTTAATTAGGTACAATAGTTATTAAATAGTTATTAACTATTTAATAACTACCTAACTAAAATAAAGACACATTTACCTGTAAAATAAAACCTAACCTAAGTTAGATGTACAATTAGATGTAGATGTACAATTACACCTAACACTATACTACCATTAAATAAATTAAATTAATTAAATACAATTACCTACAATTATATAATAATAAATAAAAATAACTAAAATTAACTAAAGTACAAGAAAAACAAAACTCTAAATTACAGAAAATAAAAAAGAATTGCAAGAAGTTTAAACTAATTACACCTAATCTAAGCCCCCTAATAAAATAAAAAATCCCCCCAAAATAATAAAATTCCCTACCCTATACTAAATTACAAATAGCCCTTAAAAGGGCTTTTTGCAGGGAATTGCCCCAAAGTAATCAGCTCTTTTACCTGTAAAAAAAGAAATACAACCCCCCCAACATTAAAACCCACCACCCACACACCCAACCTCTAAAACCCACCCAACCCCCCCTTAAAAAACCTAACACTAACCCCCTGAAGATCACCCTACCTTGAGCCGTCTTCATCCAGTCCTCAACGAATCCGGGCGAAGTGGTCCTCCAGATGGGCAGAAGTCATCATCCAATACGGCCAGAAGAGGTCCTCCAGATGGGCAGAAGTCTTCATCCAAGCGACGACGAATGACGATTCCTTTAAATTACGTCATCCAAGATGGCGTCCCTTGAATTCCGATTGGCTGATAGGATTCTATCAGCCAATCGGAATTAAGGTAGGAAAAATCCGATTGGCTGATGAAATCAGCCAATCGGATTGAAGTTCAATCCAATTGGCTGATCCAATCAGCCAATAGGATTAACCTTGCATTCTATTGGCTGTTCCAATCAGTCAAAAGAATGTGAGGTCAATCCGATTGGCTGATTTCATCAGCCAATCAGATTTTTCCTACCTTAATTCAAGGAACACCATCTTGGATGACATCATTTAAAGGAACCGTCATTCGTCGTTTAGTCGTCGGGATGGATGCTCCATGTTGGATGTCTTCAAGATGGTGCCGCTCCTCGTCGGATGGAAGAAGATAGAAGATGCCGCTTGGATGAAGACTTCTGCCCATCTAGAGGACCTCTTCTAGCCGGATTGGATGAAGACTTCTGCCCATCTGGAGGACCACTTCGCCCAGATTGGTTGAAGACTTAGGCCCGGCTGGGTTGGGACGGCTCAAGGTAGGGTGATCTTCAGGGGGTTAGTGTTAGGTTTTTTTAAGGGGGGTTTGGGTGGGTTTTAGAGTAGGGGTGTGTGGGTGGTGGGTTTTAATGTTGGGGGGTTGTATTTCTTTTTTTACAGGTAAAAGTGCTGATTACTTTGGGGCAATGCCCCGCATATAATTTAGTATAGGGTAGGGAATTTTATTATTTTGGGGGGATTTTTTATTTTATTAGGGAGATTAGATTAGGTGTAATTAGTTTAAACTTCTTGTAATTCTTTTTTATTTTCTATAATTTAGAGGGGTTTTTTTTGTACTTTAGTTAATTTTAGTTATTTTTATTTAATTTTAGGTAATTGTATTTAATTTATTTAATTTATTTAATGGTAGTATAGTGTTAGGTGTAATTGTAACTTAGGTTAGGTTTAATTTTACAGGTACTTTTGTATTTATTTTAGCTAGCTAGTTATTAAATAGTTAATAACTATTTTATAACTATTGTACCTAGTTAAAATAAATACAAAGTTGCCTGTAAAATAAACATAAATCCTAAGCTAGCTACAATGCAACTATTAGTTATATTGTATCTATCTTAGGGTTTATTTTATAGGTAAGTATTTAGTTTTAAATAGGAATAATTTATTTAATTACAGGAATATTTATTTAGATTAATTTAAATAATATTTAAGTTAGGGGGTGTTAGGGTTAGACTTAGGTTTAGGGGTTAATAAATATAATTTAGGTGGCAGCGGTGTAAGGGGGGCAGATTAGGGGTTAATAAATGTAATGTAGGTGGCGGTGGGCTCCGGGAGCGGTGGTTTAGGGGTTAAACATTTTATTTAGTTGGGGCACGATCCAGGATCGGCAGAATAGGGGTTAATAACTTTTTGTAGGTGGCGGCGGTATAGGGGTCGGCAGATTAGGGGTTAATAGGTATAATGTAGGTGGCAGCGGGGACTGGGAGCGGCGGTTTAGGGGTTAATATATTTATTACAGTTGTGGCGGGGTCCGGGAGCAGCGGTTTAGGGGTTAATATATGTATTATAGTTGCGGCGGGGTCCGGGAGCGGCGGTATAGGGGGTAAAACATTATAGTATAGATTGGGTGCTTAGTGACAGGCTAGCAAGAAAGCTGCTAATAAGCCGATGAGCAGCGAGATCGATGACTGTCAGTTAACAACAGTCCGCTGCTCATCACACCGTACTTGGTGCGCAGCTTTTTGACAGCTTTCTTGATAAATTTGGCAAACATATTCAGGTCTGCGGCGGCGATGTTAGGCGAGCTAAGGCGAGCGTATTGCGGCCGGCGAATGCAGGTAAGTAGACAGCTTAATAACTAGAGGCCTTAATGTTAATCACATTCTATTCCTATAACTATCTACAATAGCCTGCATTTAAATAACTTTTACATAACTTGTATAAAGTATTAAAGATATATAGTGTCAATAGTGCATTTATACTAACTAATAATAACACATATTAGTAAAATCTATGGTTAATAAAATCTATATATATTGAAACTCAGAAATAAAGAAAATACATATCTTTAAATTTACATAGACACATATTTCCTTCATCTTTAGCATTATTTATCGGTTAAAATCTCATAAAGGTAAAAAATATTCTACCTAAAACTATAGGGTATATATACATAACTCATTTTGTCATCAATATTACACCATTTACAAGATATTTATTTATATTAAGCGTAAATTTGCTTTAGGTAAATGTAACCTTTATAATCTGATTATGTTAAGTTTTATAGACTTATAGACTATAGATTCTAGTATGAAGACTTATATATTACCTACAATTTATAATCTAGGCTAGCATATCTTCTTATGGAGAGAGAACAGTTTAAATATACACTCTTATTCCCCAAAGTTAATCAAATCAGTTTGCACATTGAGACCTTGAGGCAATCTGTTTTTTAACTTGAAAATGCAGAATGCCTCTCGTTTCTGTAAGAACTTATCTCTATTCCCTCCTCTCCAAGGTGTTTTCACATGCTCTATGATTTGCCATCTTAGATTATCCAGTTGCTCATTGTGCATATATTTAAAATGATAAGCTACTTGTGAATTAGGAGAAACTGATTTCACATCATAAATGTGTTCCTTAATCCTGTCTCTAGCCTCTCTAGAGGTGAGACCAACATATTGTAAATTACAGTGTGTGCACGTTACCAAATATACTACATAAGTACTGTGACAATTGGTACAAGAGCTAATGTCAAAAACCCTTTGTGTGGCAGTCGACTGGAAATGCTTGCCTACCTCTACAGCTACTTACACCACATCTATAGTGACCTTTACAGTGTAACCACTTCCCTTTGTCTCCCTCATTTTTATTTCACTAGGAGATAAAATGTTACCTAATGTTTTTTTCTTCTGGATACACATTTACAGCCGTCCTTAATCCAAGGATAAAGGTATTCATCTCCCTGCAAAATAGGTAGACATTTCTTCATAATGTTCGCAATTTCTTCAAACTGATTACTGTAATTTGTGACAAAACAGGTAAATTCTCCTTCACATTTTACTTTCTGTTTTTATCTTCATATATCATAGATCCTCTATCTAGATTTTCCACTTCTTCAGCGGCTTTCTCTAAGAGATATTTTGGGTATCCCCTTTGTATAAAATGTGTTTTGAAAGTTTCAGCTTCTTTAGCATAGGTATCATAAGATGAACAATTTCTTTTAAGCCTTATGAATTCCCATTTCAATATCCCATATTTAGTATGTCTGGGATGCATACTTTTTGAATGTGACAAGCAATTGTCTGCTATTTCCTTTCTATGTAAACCTGTCTCAATAATATCCCGTGATATGTTTCCCTTTAATGTAAGATCTAGATAATCAATTCTTAAGGGATTCATTTCATAAGTGAAGCTTAATCCCTTATCATTATTATTCAGATTTATCAAAAAAAAATCATATTCTTTTGTGGTTCCCTCCCATATAAATAGGAGGTCATCAATATACCTCTTATAAAGTTTAATTTTCCCCGTCAGAGGGCAGTTTTCCCTGCAAATATATGATAGCTCCCACCAACCCATGTAAATGTCTGCAAAAGCAGGTGCAAAAATTGTGTTTTTTATATATATATATACATATATAAAACAATATTAATTTTGAGGGGGTGAAAGTAGAGTTGCCACTTCAGCCATGTTTTCCTGGACACTTATGAGTTACACATGCTACAGGGTTGCAGGAAGCAATATGTTTTGTGTTTCTGGACAGCACTATTCATATTCCTCCCTGCACACCCTGCAGAATGTGTAACTCATAAGTGTCCAGAAAAAAATGCCTGAGGTGGCAACCATAAGTAGAAGTCTTGGTGAGTTCCCACACTTTTGTAGGACTTGACCCCAGCTCAAGGTGTTAGTGCCCAAATAGTTAAAGGGACAGTAAGGTCAAAATTAAAAGTGTCAATTAGGGCATGCAATTTAGGAAGTAAACAGAAACTTTCCAAAAAATGTAAACATCTAATTTACATATTTCTATTTATATCCTTTGTTGGAAAACATACCTAGAACATCAATGCACTACTGGGAGCTCATCCAATATGTTTAATGAGCTCCCAGTAGTGCATCACTGCTCCATCAACTTGTATACCAAGAGGATGAGGCAAATTTGATAACAAATGTAAATTGCAGTGTTGTTTAAAATAGTATGCTGTATCTGAATCATGAGAAAATGTTGGGTTTCATATCCCTTTAAAGGACATGAAAGTCAAAAGTACATTTTATGATTCAGAGAGAGCGTACAAAGTTTATAACAATCCAGTTTACTTCTGTCAATACATTTACCTCTTTCTCTTGATATATTTTCTCTTTATCTTTTGTTGACGCTCGTGAACCTAGATATCTAACATGCATAGATGAGCATCCAGACAGGAAGGATTGGGGGGTAAATACCTCTCCCCTGAAATATTCCTCTTTATATCCATCCAAGCTCCTACTTGATTCACTGTTGTGATACCAATAAACCACCAAATTTATACTAATATGCTGCTCGTTTGTACATTAAGCAGCTGCTGCCTTCTGCACATGTCATCACTAGCATAACTGTGTTTGGGGCAATTTATTTTTTTGCCTCCCTACTGTAAAAATGAACTTGTAAGCACTTACTTGGTTTGATTTTTTAATTCCAATTAAAAATGATATTTAATATTTTTTTAAGTTCCATGCTCTATATATAAATTAGGATAGCTTATTTTGTTCTTTCATGCTCTTTTAATTACAATCTTAAATATAACTTTATCATATTTTATTTTTGTACATAGGAGCCAAGAAGGAAGGGTTGGTGGGAGGCTTTTGGTAATTTATGTTTTTGCCCCACTCCCTGGAAAGGTTTGTGCAGATATCCATGACTCATCTGGTTTCAGCACTAGGACAGCAGAACTTGACCACTGACTAATAAACTCCTAGTTGTAACATTCTTGCTTGTAATGCCTCCTTTTTGCCTCTGGTACCCTGTATGGTTTTACTTTTACTATTACTTCTGGCTCTGTAACTATACCATGGACTATGCCAATGGTCCTATCTGTCATATTACAATAATTATCTGCATTTCATTTTAATTTCTTTTTGCTGCCCTGGTGTATGGTCAGAAGACAATTTCACCTCAGGAATTAGAGTGGGTGTTCTCTTTAATACCTGAAGTCCTACCAATATACATGCCTCTAGCCTTCCATGGTTTTAAAATATTTATATGGCACTCTTGCTCTATCTTTCTCTTGTCATGATGTTTCCCTTGTAATTTACAGACCCTTTTTGGATAATAACCTCATATGGCTCTTGCAACTGAGCTTGCTTTTAGCAGTGGGGATAAGAACCATAAACCAACCATACTTGCTGTCTCTGTTTGGCGTTTTCCAAATACTGAATTAATGCATTTGATCCATTAAAGGAATAGTCTAGTCAAAATTAAACTTTCATGATTCAGATAGAGCATGCAATTTTTTTTTAATTGTTTATTTATATCCATCAATGTGTACAATCAAATAATTTCAACCTTTTTATGCCACGCAGGGCCAGGTACAACAAAATACAATACAAGTCAAAAAAATTCCAAAACATCAGGTTTTACTTTCTCTTAATGATTCAATAATGCCATTTTATGTGATATATGTACATATAGTTGGATTTTTTATATTTTTCTTTTTTTTTTTTGATATACGTGACACACTTTAAACTTTCGTTAACTAAACAGAACCAAAGCAGGGTAAGAAAAATAAAAGAAAGGAAGAGAGGGAGAAAAGAAAAAGAAAAAAAAAAGGGGGGGGAGGGAAAAAAAAAAAAGGGGACAAGAAACTCAACTTTTGGCTGTGGAGGATCACCACATTCCTAGGAGGACCAATTCCGAGTCTCTAAATGGGTAGATTAAGTATTCAACCTCACTAGGGGGGAGGCTTTTGATAAAATTCGACCACTTGGAGAAGAAAGTCTTCACTTCTTGATTATTTTGAAGATTGGTGTCAAGTTGTTCGATAATGCACTGCTTTTTAATGCATGCAATTTTAAGCAACTTTCTAATTTACTCCTATTGTCAATTTTTCTTCGTTCTCTTGGTATCTTTATTTGGATGTAAGCTTAGAAGCCAGCCCATTTTTGGTTCAGAACCTGGGTAGCACTTGCTGTTTGGTGGCTACATTTACACACCATATTTACCTATGCTTACATTGTTGCTTTCTCAAATAAACATACCAGTGACATTTTTGAAAATACAAGCAGCATAAAGAGTAGATTTGCACTTGTTAGCTCCATATCTCTTGAATTTTAAGTAACAAGCCCAAAGGGATCTGCAAAATTAGAAGTATGGGCAGGTAAATGGAAAATTAGATTTAATACGGGAAAATGCAAGGTTCTACATTTTGGAAGTAAAAATAAGCAGACAATGTATTATTTAAATGAAACAAGACTTGGCCAAACAGAGGAGGAAAGGGATTTAGGAGTAGTTATAGATAACAAGATAAAGATGGGTGCACAATGCAGGGCAGCGGCTTCAAAGGCTAATAAGATACTAGAAGCGTCATTCATTCAAGGGAGGAAAGCATAATTCTGTCACTATATAAATCCCTGGTAAGACCTCACCTTGAGTATGGAGTGCAGCTCTGGGGACCGATCGTAAAAAAAGATATTGCAGATTTAGAAAAAGTTCAGAGAAGTTCTACAAAGCTAATAAGGAGAATGGAGAATTGAAGCTATGAGGATAGGCTAGCCAAACTGGGTCAGTTTTCTCTTTAAAAAAGGCACTTGAGAGGTGACATGATTACTTTATATAAATATATTAAAGGCCCATATACAGAGATGCAGAAGCTCTGTTTATTCCAAGAAAATTGTTTGTGACAAGAGGTCACAATTTAAGGTTGGAGGAAAAGAGTTTTAATCTCCTGCAATGGAAAAGTTTTTTCATCGTAAGAGCAATAAAATTGTAGAACTCAGTCATTACCAAAGGAGGTAGTGAATGCCAATACCCTAGATGTATATATATAAATGGTTTAGATACATTTCTGGCTAGAAACAAAATTAATGGATATGATTGCTTGTATTAAATGGGTCACAGTTTAGTGGAATTAATTTAAGCTCAACTGGAGCTTTTCGTAAGTATATTAGATTTGTATAGGTTGAACTCGATGGACTTCGGTCTTTTTTCAACCTCATCTACTATGTCACTATGTTAGAATGAAGGAAAATTGACAATAGGAGTAAATTTGAAAGTGGCTTAAAAATTGCCTGCTATATCTGAATCATGAAAGTTTAATTTTGAATAGACTATTCTTTTTATGACATTTGTTTTTGGATCTCTCTTGGATGTCTCTCAGAAAGAACTTTAAAGGGAGAAAACCCTATTAAAACTTGGGGCACTTTACATATCACAGATTAATACTAATTCATTAGAGCATGTCATTTTATCACTAACAATGCTGCAAAGTTAGGAGTTTAACTCCCATAAAGAGGGTTTCATGTCCCTTTATGTTTTGGTTTCATATCTTTTTTAAGTTGTTTTAAAATATGATAAAATTACATCAAAGTTTAATATTTGAGTTTTTTGTATTAAAATCAATAGATTGTTGCTTTAGATGTCTTTTGAAGAATGTACAACTCAAAACCTTCACCTGAGGAAAAGATGTCTCACTAAAAATGTTTTATACAAGTTGATTGTAAAATACATTGCAAACTGTTTATTTAATATTACCTCATATTGTGATTATGTTTTTACTTCAGTTATTAGTCAGTTTAAATCATTTTAAGAACCAGTTACATTATTTTCCTGGTGTTGTAAATAGGTTATTTTGTATTGCATATTTATCGATTTAAATGTTTTTTAATTTTTTTTGTGCATTTTCTCATTTTTATTCTCTATATAATTATTTTTGCTTTCTTTTTATTAGTGCCACTATTCCCTGAAGAAGGCAGCTGCTTTCCTTGGCATCGGCACACACAATGTGTATTTTGTTAAAGCTGACAGTCGGTAAGTGGATGTGCATTTTTTAAACCTTCTTTAGTTAATTATACAAAGTGGCTGCAATTAACTGAAGTATCATTCACATGTTAAATGTTGTGAATGGCGCAGTGACAGACAATTACTATTGAGTAGGAGTTTCCTTTTAGAATTTTCATTCACACTAAGCCATTGTAGTACATCTTGATCTACTAGCCAAAAATTCTGTGCAGTGTGCGTGACTATTTTTGCTTATTGCTCACTGTGTAATAAATATGGGATCTAATAAATGCAGTACTCTATTGAAACATATTATAAAAGTTCACATTATATAATTATACTTTGAATACATTCTAATTAAAGGGACATTAAACTCAAAACTGAATTACCATAAAGGGCTAGAATATAAATCTAGGAGGAAAATATCATCGCTATTTTGTATTAACATCAATCAAGTTAAATCCAAATTGCTCATATTTTTCCACTCATTTTACAAATCAAAAGTTATTTTTCATTGTTTGAGCAATAGTCTAGGGAGCGCTAACATCTGTATGTCAGATATCATGTGAATACTGAATCCCTTACATAATAGACTTCTATAGGGGTGTGCACAAAATCTCATGTCGGCTATTGCCCGAGGGCTGATCTGATGGTGTACTAAACCTCTGCTCAAGTAGTGAAGTTCTTCACTCAGCTTTATACTGTGGTATTTCATTTAAATATACGTATAAAACACTGCCCCCCCACACACATTTATATATATATATATATATATATATATATATATATATATATGTATATGTGTGTATATACTGTATATACTGTATATATATATATAATGAAAGGGACAGCCACCTCAATATTAAACATTCGTGATTCAGATAGAACATGCAATTTTAAACTTTCCAAATTAATTTTCTCACCAATTTTGTTTTGTTTTTCTTGGTATTCTTTGCTGAAAGCTAAACCAAATCAGGATCTTATTCTGATTTCTAAGCCATTGAAGGCCACCTCTTATATCACTGCATTTTGCACTTTTTCACAGCTATGCAGTGCTAGTCTGTGTGTGCCATATAGATAACACTGTGCTCATTCTAGTGGAGTTATTTATGAGTCAGCACTGATTGGCTAAAACTCATGTCTGTCAAAAGAACTGATATAAGGGGGCAGTCTATATAAGCTTAGATACAATGTAATCAGAGAGGGAATAAGTGTATTAATATAACCGTGTTGGTTATGGAAAACTGGGGAATGGGTAATAAAGGGATTATCTATATTTTTAAACAATAAAGATATTTAAGTAGACTGTCCCTTTAATTTCTTTCCAGTCCTGCACCTATGCATATACAATATCACTTTAAATACATTTAAAAAAAAATTTTCATCCATAAACCTTAGTTTTTTATGTAATAATTATAATTAGAACTGAAATACTTTATTTCCATATAGTTTATGTGTATTTTGTTATGTAAGCTATCAAGACATGTTCATAATGGTTTACTTCAGCATTCTTCAGCCACTCACTACTTGTAATATGGACACTATTAGCACTCCCTGTGATCCCCATTCAAAGCATTGGGCCCACTAAAAGAATGTCAGCCATCCTAAGATTCTCTGCTTTAACCTTTTTTACCATGTACTGTAATACCAGATTGTGCATTATTCTTAGTGCTGGAACAAGCTCAAAATAACGCATTCTGCACTATCGGTTGCATTACACTTGTAATCTAGACTAAAATGTTTATTTATGTATAATTTAAACAATTTGCAATGCACTTTCATTATTTATTTTGCCTAATTTTCTTGTTATTTACTGTGAATAACAGACAGGTACATTACAAGTTTTGCGTTACGACTTTTAACGCTGAAAAAATGTAAATGTCAGCGTAATGGCAGTAACGCACTATTACGAGTCATGCCGGTATACCTATACCGCAAGCATTTTAGCCTGTAACGCAACATCCATTCCGCACTCAAAAAAATGATGTTTTTGTGTGGGATTTTCATAGCGCCGGTGCGTTCATGCTAAAATGCTTGCATTACATCCTATACTGAGATGATCAACACCACCATCTGAGAGCAGTAGTTATGTGTTTTGTGTAAGAAAAATGTTTCACAAAACTCAAAACTAAAATGTTACAAAGTACACTAACACCCATCAACTACCTATGAATCCTTAAACCCCCACCCTCCCACATCGCAAACACTATATTAAACTTATTAACCGCTAATCCACTGCCCACCCACGTGACTTTTTAAAATGTTTATTAACCTCTAATCTGCCACCCCCGACATCGCCAAACACTATAATAAAGCTATTAACCCCTAATCTGCTGCTCCCCGACATTGCCAACACTATAATAAAGTTATTAAACCCTAAACCCCCAGCCTCCTACATCTCTGCTACTAAATAAACCTATTAACCCCTAAACTGCCGGCCCCCCACATCGCAAAACACTAAATTAAACTATTAACCCCTAAACCTAACACCCCCCTAACTTTAAATTAAAATTACAATATAACTATATTTAAATAAATAAAAACTTACTTGTGAAATAAAATAAACCTACCATTAAACTATAAATTAACCTACAGAAAAGAAGTTGGCAGGCACTACGAAACAGACCCACGTGAAAAAGGTAAAAAATAATAATCCTTTATTGAAGACGTATTGTACAGAGTAAAAAGGCTGACTGACAGGCAGGGTGGACAGTGGTCTTACGCATTTCGCGCCCCCTAGTGGCGCTTACTCATAGACTGTCGTCTATGTTACAACCTAGACAATTTATAGGCTGGAGAAAAGAATTTTGACCTGATAACTAGGAAAAAATTCTTTGACAAGATTTTTTCTGAGGATTTGGAAAAAGATAATTTGGACATTAAAAAATCATTTAAATCTTTGCAACATTGTCTAACAACAGACTTAAGGCTCATGTGGGACATTATAGCTTTTCAGAAATACCTTGATTACCAAAGAATCCCGAGAGGATTGAGAATAAAAAAATACCCCTCATTTGACTTTGAGGATAGTGAGGACATGGAGGAATGGAATGCTGCCTTATCAGAGTGTTCATTCAAATTGATAAAAATTCTTGTCAGAGTGAAAACAAAAAAGCGTGAGCAGTTGCAGACAGAAATAAAACTCAAAAAACAAGAATTAAAGAATTTTTAACACTGCACTAATTTTGTTGAAAATAAAAAGAAAATGGATGAAATAATCAACAAATATGATGCAGAACAAGCATCAAGAAAAGGCAACAAATTCAATCGTGACAAAGAGGATTATGAGCAAAACAAAGTTTATAATTGGGCAGCTGTACGAAAACAAAGAAGAGAACAGAATTGGAGGAATAAGCAGGCCAATTCAAATAAAAACAGCAACAGTGGGAAAAGCCACCAAATTTCTAAAACTAATGAAGACCATAAAGAACATCCTAAATCTATATTAAAAAATAAACACAAGAGGAGAGTAGTCTTCAGTAATGATGGAGAGTCCACTGATTCAGATGCTAATTCTAGAGGCACTGGAATTTCTTCAAATTCCTCTATTCCCTCTTCTCTCTCTTCTTCTTCTCCCTCCCCCCCTTCTTCTATTTTTTTACAGGAACCACAGGTCGCAGACCCAGAGGAGATCCAAGGGACAGGACGACCAAAGACAAGAAAAATTACACAAAGAGAGATAGAAGGAGGAGAATATGGAGAAACAAAAGGTCAAGAAAAGAACAAAAAGAAGAAGAAATAATAACATCAGATTCTACAGTTCAGCAGACCTCCAATCCACTTCAAGATGATTTAAGTGTTGTCAATATTTCGGACTATCCACTTACTAAAGATGAAACAAAAGTATTGTCTAAAGGACTGGGGTTTGCACCCACTAATAAATTCTCTAGCTTTAATACCTTGCTAGATGTAAACAAGTTTGTCCGTAAGCTGTCACTTAAGAGGTACTTTGCACAGAATAAAGTTAGTGATACACCGGCCACTAGGAATATAGCAAGTATAAAAAGTGACTCTAATGTTTCACATTTAGCATTTAAAGATGTGTGTACTCTCACTACTTTAGAAGAATTATACTCAGAAAATCCTTGTCAAAACATCTCTAATCCTAGTCCACTCCCTAATCCTTTGAAACATCATTCTGAATTTTATCCCAAAAACTTCAGGGGTCCTTTGGTAAATGCCTTCCAAAAAGCAGTGCAGGCAGATATTTTACTTTTGGAAAATCAAATTGGGAACAATGCTGCCTCCCCTAATCTTACATATAAAGAAAGACAAGCTATTAAGTCTTTACTTGATAATGATAACATAGTTATACGTAATTCTGATAAGGGAGGCAGCATTGTTGTCATGAATAAAACTTGCTATTTCAATGAAGCATATAGACAATTGTCAGATAACAGTACTTATCGAGTGTTGAACAGTAATCCCACTAATGTATTTAAAAGCATTCTTAAACAATTGGTAGCTGATGGTATAGCCTTGGGGGTCTTTAAAGAACAGGATATGAATATCTTGGTACCTGAAAATCCTATATGCCCAGTGTTCCATCATGTACCTAAAATACATAAGGATGCAGATTTTCCCCCGGGGAGACCTATAGTGGCAGGGATAGGCTCTATTTTTGAACCATTAGGAGAATGGCTGGATTCCATACTGCAGCCTATTGCCACTTCACAACACAGCTATCTTAAGGATAGCTCTCACCTCCTGAATACATTAGAAAAGATCAATTGGCAGCCTAACTACTCTTGGCTTGTAATTGATATTACTTATTTGTATACTTCTATTCCTCAAAACTTAGGAATTCAGGCAGTGGAGTATTTTTTGAATAGGGACACCCATCTAGAACCCGCCAAAATTGAATATGTATGTGAAGTGCTCAGGTTTCTTTTATCGCATAATTATTTTTTATTTGATAATCAATATTATTTGCAAACCTGCGGCACAGCAATGGGGGTCAAATATGCGCCCTCTTTTGCGAACATTTTTGTTGCTTGGTGGGAGCTTCTCTATGTCTACACACCTACTAATCCATGGTGTGAGGACATAGAATTGCTGGTTCGCTATATAGATGATCTCCTTTTTATCATTAAAAAACCTTTTAATGACACTCTTTTTTCCCAATTCATCACTTTTTGTAATAATAATGAAATGGGTTTGAAATTTACAGGAGAATACAGTGGAACTAGTGTCAATTATTTAGATTTGACTTTGCAGATAGTGGATAACAACATTGTCACCAAAACTTTTAGAAAAAAGACAGCTGGAAATACTATACTTCACGCCACCTCCCAACATCCACGCCATCTCATAGAATCCATACCAAAATCCCAATTTATCAGACTGAGGCGAAATACTAAGTCTGATATTATCTATGAACAACAGTCCATTGAATTGAGAAATAGATTAACTAAAAGAGGCTATAAGTTTCATCAATTAGAGAAATGTAGAAAGATAGTTAATACTATTGATTGTGACACCAAGCATAATAGACCTAGAGATGATAGTTTTGAAGATTCCATTGTCTTCACTACAGAGTACAGCCAATAATACCAAGAAATAGTAAATATATTGAAAAAACATTTACCAATATTGGCTACAGATAATGTACTAAGTGACTACATCCATAAATGTAAATTTGTCCCTAAGAAATCTAAAACACTAGGTCAAATATTATCACCAAGTTTGGTAAAAAATACATCTCAAACACCAGCAACAAATTGGTTGTTTAAAAAAGGCACCTTTAAATGTGGTGCAAGAATTTGTTATGCTTGCCCTAACATACTCCAAGGCAGATCTATTAGTTGCACAGCTGACAACAAAGTCTACAATATAGATTTTTATGCCAATTGTTCCACACAATATGCAGTATATCTGCTTACTTGTAAACTATGCTCCAGTCAATATGTAGGTATGACCTCTTGTAATGTCAGAACCAGATTTAATGAGCATATAAGAGATACTAATAATTATGAGACAGATTCTGCGGTTGCTAATCATTTTAATTATGTTCATTTTTCTAACAAAGCAGAATTGTTTCTACAGATTATTGATGTAGCTATAGTTCCTCCTAGGGGAGGTAATAAGTCCAAAATCTTAGAGAAGAAAGAACTATATTGGATTTTAAAACATGTCATCCCACTGGTATGAATAGGGAGTGTGATGTAAGTTACTTTATAGATAATTAGTTTTTTCTAACATTCTAAATTTTTGGTATTTCTTTATTGTCTTCTTTATTCAAGTCATTTATCTATCTATATATTTACGCTTTGTATTGGACTTTTAAAATTCATTGTGACTTTATCTCAGAATATTTAGATAAGAACTTCCTTCATACATATGTATAATCCTTGTGTTTAAAGTGTTTAGCAATATAATCTAGTTTACATAGTATGTATATTGTTGTTCATGAAATATGAAGTGTCATTTATATTGTTCTCATATTAGTCATCAGCTGTATACTTAGTTCTCTTTTTTTACACATCTCTTCTTGTTACCCTGTGTCCACTAGGGACTTTCTATGTTTTTAACCAGGTTTACAGGCAGTTAAGGGGTTAAGATATTCTTTTCTCCAGCCTATAAATTGTCTAGGTTGTAACATAGACGACAGTCTATGAGTAAGCGCCACTAGGGGGCGCGAAACGCGTAAGACCACTGTCCACCCTGCCTGTCAGTCAGCCTTTTTACTCTGTACAATACGTCATCAATAAAGGATTATTATTTTTTACCTTTTTCACGTGGGTCTGTTCCGTAGTGCCTGCCAACTTGTTTTCTGTGCTGCTATTTCTCCCGGTTTCATCCACCGGTTTCGGCTACGGCACTCGTGAGTCACCTGGGGTCCTTCAGTGTCCTCTCTCCTCTGAGGAATCCATTTCCGGTTAACGCCGAGGACGCCTTAGCTGCGGTTACACTCTCTCTATAAATTAACCTAACCTTACTATTCTAATAAAATAAAAAAATACTACAAATTAAAAAATATAAATTACAAAATTAAAAATTACAAAATTAAAAAAACCTAGCACTACGAAAAAAATTAACAAAACTAAAATAAGAAAAAAATAATAAACGCTAAATTACGAAAATCAAAAACACTAAGCTTACAAAAAATAATAAACAAACTTATCAAAAATAAAAACAATTACACCTTATCTAATAGCCCTATAAAAATAAAAAATCCCCCCAAAATAAAAACACCCCCTAGCCTACAATAAACTACCAATAGCCCTTGTATGGCATTGCCCTAAGTTAAACAGCTCTTTTACCTGTAAAAAATACAAAGTCCCCCAACAGTAAAACCCACCACCCAACCAACCCTCCCCCCCCAAAAAAAAGGTACACTGAAGCTTCAATGCAAGGTAGCCGTTTCAAAAATGGCATACCTTGCATTCCTATTGGCTGATTTGATTCTTCAAATTCAAATCTTTCAATAGGATAAGAGCTACTGAAATCCTATTGGCTGTTCAAAACAGCCAATAGGATGAGCTCTCTCTCTCCCATTTAACTGGCATTAATAAATGTTTCATCTAACTTAAGACTAAAAATATGTAATTTGCAAAATAAAGTTAACAACTGGTATTTTTATAGTTTTGGGGAATATACATAACTAAAAGTTTATTAGAAAAATAGCCCTACTGTCAATATTTGTGGCAATAATACCATAAGATTGTCACTTGTGAGCATATATTCTGACTGTCATAGTGCATACAAATCAAATAAAAATCATGAATGAATCTATCTAGAGCATGTTCTTTTTCTTATAAATGTTTTTTATTGTTTTTAAGTCAGTAATGACAGAAAGGCAAATAACATAGCATCAAATAATGAAAATAATATATAAAAAACAAAAGAAAAAATATTAAAATTATCATAAAACAGTATATCCACCTTTTATAATAATATTTCCAAAACAAAAACAAGAACTGTCTTTGACCTCCTCAAAGAAATAAAAGAATCATTATTGAGCTCTAAACTATATTATCTTCAGTTCTTTCTTATTGGTCCCATTGGGACTCATATATTATCCTAAGTATAATAACCGTATATTACATATACTAAACCTGTAATTATATACATAAAACTATCCAAGTTATGATAACCAAATATGAAAAATGGATCCAATGCCCATCCCAGCCGGTAGATCACCGAGGGAGAAAAGAGAAAAAAAAAAACAGAGGGGCTAGGGGGCTGAAGTCCACCCAGACCCACAATAATTCTCCCCTAGAAAGGAGGAAATTAGACCCACAAAAATGATCCCCTTAGCATCGCATTTTGCACATATGTTGTACTGGCAAATGGGTATACATATTGCTTTTGCAAGTTCAGAGGTAGGGTCTTAATAAAAAGTCCCCACTTCCAGAAAAAAATCTTAATATATAATTATGTATTTAATGCATAATCCAGTTGTTCTATAACAAGTTTTGCTTTTACAGTATTTAATAGTTATGTAAAGCTAGATTTTTCTTAGATTTCCAAGATGAAAAAATTGTATTCCTCCCACAAGATTATGAAATTGATACATCTAACACTGACATTTTTCCAATATAACATTCAATACAACATTCAAACCCTTATCTGTCTTAACCAAACATGATAACAATGTTCCCTTTTATCCTCCAAATCTATAAAATCGAGAATTTAATATGTGCATCTCTGAAGCTGTTTTTTGTAGTTGAGGTGTAAATTCCCCAATTCTTATTTGATTCTCTTAAATAAACATTGTAAGAGATAACCACCTGATTCTCTAGTTGTAAATTCCTTTGATTATTTCTCCTTTTAAGTTTAATGACATAGGCCTTAATCTCCTTTAGAGGCTTCCCAATAAAGTCCAGGATTTTCAACCAAATTTTTATTACATTTCTAAAAGTCTGTCTATTTTGACTTCAACCAGTTTTTAAATCTACAGTTAGAATATAAGGATTTAGGGAAAGTAAAGCGTGCCGAATCATTATAGACTCATACAAATTCATAAGATATTCATAGGATAACTTATTTTAATAGGTGCATGATCAGAGATAAAAACTGAAAATATATCAGCTATAACCCCTTTGCTCCTTGGCCCAATAATTTCTCATTTAATAAAGAAAATCTATTCTAGACAAAGTTTGATGGGTTTTGGATTCATATATTATCCCTTGCTTATCTGGGTCCTGAACCCGTCATACATCCTTAATATTTAAGGCGTTTCTAAACTTTTTACACCCAATTAATTCTCTTCTGGGCACTTTAGTATGAATTTTACCTTGCCTTAAACAAACTATCGGAAATTGGAAAATTATATTAAAGTCTCCTGCTAGTATTAATCTTTTTAACTTCTCTTTAAGAGCCCTTTTCCCTATTGCTCCACATGGGCATTTTTTTCTCATTAGATTTATTAAACTGTGAGGTTCATATGCATAGAAAAGCATGAACATGACACATGCATGGCTTCTCTACAGAACTAAACCTGCAAGAACAGAGACAAATTGTCAAACAGTCCAAAAAGATAGTGGATAAAGAGTTAACCACTGAAAGAATGCACATGAGCACTCATAGACTAGTGAATCTATGATGTTACTACCCACAATTTAATTAAACAGCAATATATACATCTGATATTCAGGACACCTCTCCCACATCCCTTAGGAGGGAGATAGTGACCGTCATATAACCAAGTAATTATTATATCTACTAATTACTACAGTACTATAGTGCACATAGTAGTATATAACTTTTATGCTGCCCCTACTATTTAGATTGTAACACAAATTACTCATACCAACTACCTAGTACTCAACTCTGATAATTTGTGACCTAATTGGTGACATTTACCCTTAATCAGGCCATGTGATACAATAGATATAGTCACCTTCATAGTCTATCTGTAATCTGAGCATAACAGAGTGTGCATTTTAACTTATTTTTGTTAGCTTTGTGTTTTATTTGTATTAAATTAAAAGTTATGTTTTAACGATATATGTTTTAAACCGCCTTAAGTCTGAGCAAAGAGTGCTCATGTGCATTCTTTCAGTGGATAACTCTTTATCCACTATCTTTTTGGACTAATTAACCAATGCACAGCACCAACCCACAACAGTATAAATATTAAGTAATAGCGCAAGCATTTAAAGGATGCTATAAAAATACTAAATATTTGTGGGGCCTGCCACATAGTTAGTGCCATTGTTAACTCTATTTTTGTGGAACAAAAAAGTCAAACACTTTGTATGTATGGACAGAGAGTGAGGAATGACTAAAAGGGAAAAAAACTCACAGAACCAAATGAGATTTGTATCCTCTCTGTTCAGCAGAACATCAGTTGCTAGGATGCTATATACAAAAGTTGAATTCTTGTGTTCTCTGTTAATACAGAGCTCCAGGAAAGGGTTAGTCCCTGTTCTAAATGTTTAGCAGGAAGGAGCTAATCATTGCTCTCTGGGTACTGAAGATGGACTGTACTAGAGGAATAATGTATCGCTATAAAGCTGGCAAGAAGGGACTAAACAATGTTTTTATGTGTTGTTGTATAGGACATCACTTGTGACAAATATATTTGAAGCAAATATCATATAAAATTGTTGAATTTAGGAGCAATGAGGCTGAGAATTGCAGGTAGAATGCAAACCAAAATATTCCATTGTATAGGATTTTATTTAGCAAACTGTCATTAAAGGGAACTGCTGGATACAACTGCAGTAGCATGGTTACTACTCACATACTGTAGCATTTCCTCCTGTGCCTGCAGCTCTCTTTAGCACCATTCTCTTATTTTGTCTCATTACAGAATCCAGCTGCTAAAGCTCTGCATGTTATACTGGGTGCCGCCATATTGTAACTCGCGTATTGTTGCATCCTGTGTTAGGAGCAGTGCACTTTCACAGATCTGCTTTTTGACAGCTGTACCTTGCACTTCAGTTTGTCTCATATAATATAGAGCTGAATCATTACATATTTGCATTTTTTTCACACAGATTAAAAGTTTCATAACAAATATAAGCTCCAAGATGGTGGTGACCATTTTGAAGATGCAGAGCTTCACTAACTAATACTTGTAAGGGGTTAGAATAATAAAATGATTTTGGAGACAGCTGTAAGCACAGGAGGAAAACAATAGTATGGTGAGTGGTAACCATTGTATTGTACTTGTACTCAGCAATTCAACCCTTTCACGTTGGGGCTTATTTGTCTACATTGGAACAAAGATCCATGCGAACGTGTGATTTCAATGATGGGATTGGATCTGGGTGTAGGGCCTTCAGTACAGCCAAATGGCTAGGACGTTAAATGCTGTCCAAATGGCGCTAAAGCCCAGCACAGTTAGGATGGCATGGAATGTCCTAACGGTGGGAAGGGGTTAATGTCCCTTTAATGTAAAATAGAGCAACACATGCTAATGTAAAAGACTGTTTATTTAACTTTTTTGAAAGGATGCATAAATATGTTAGCACATTTGTGCTGAGGTGTGCTTAATGACTGCTGGACATATTTGTTTGAAATATGTCTAATTTTTAGCAAACATTCAGTTTTTGCAAGTAACTAATAACTTTCCCTTTACTTAATGTATCATTACATTATGGAATGTAACATTTCAATACCAAGGGTAATGTTTGTCTATTTTAATATTAACATTTAAATGTTGAATCTTATACCCTTTGTCTTTTGGAATTAATATTCAGATGTAAATTTTGAATGTTACATTCAGTAATAGAATGTTAACATTTCTTTTAATAGAAACATTTCAATTACAAAATACAGGCTTTCAACCTAACCCTAAAATTGAAAAGAGGTTTGATGATTGTTGCCTTAATTTGTGTTGATCTTAATTTTTTTAAATGCAAGTAACTTAATTGCAGTAATAAACCGGTACATTGAATTAGTCAGCACTTTACTATAAATGTTGACATTTTAATGAAACTTGGCTCTGTAGTTAGTTATATTTGAATGTTAAAGAGAGGATTTAAAAAAAAAAAAAATGTTCAATAAGAATGAAGGGCAAATGTTTAGATATTTTTAGAGACTAGGATCTTAGGTTATCATTATAGGTTATATGTCTAAGCCATTTTCCCTTTGATCTGTTTTCTTAGTATTTAAAATATAAATACTTATTTTTGAAAATGTCTTTTTTTTTTTACTATATTTTACTATATTTGCATTCATCAGCAGTAAATGTTTGTATTGTAAATAACTGTATTTGAATACAGCAATTTTGAAAAACCTACTTTATACATTTGTTATAAAATATTTTATAGACATGTGTATTAAACATTTTGTTTTAATTTAGTTTGAACAGAACAGGGATTTAACCATTTAGTTTTTGTAAGATCTGACTGAGTGACTGCACAGCTTAGTTAGCATAAAATATATGGCACTTTGGTTCTGCATTAAGAACATTGTCAAAAAAAGGCATTTTACACATTTGATTTAGCTAACCTGTTTAAAATATCAATTATCTTTTGCAAATTGGCTGAAATTCAATAGCTAATGACAAAGTTTAAATTCTCAATTAGGGACCAGTCCTCAGAAATCTCCAGCTTGGTAAGAAATCATCATGCAGACTTCACAGAGGCAGAACTCACTGAATTATATAATATGAGGAGCATAACCTTAATGTCACATAGACATAAGAGCTAAAGCTGCCACTCATGTACTAAAGCTCTCTGGGATAATCTCAATTGTAGAGTGAGGATGAAAGGGGGAGGGGGGGTATGGCACTGATATAAATAAAGGAAAAATGAAATTAAACTGCAATGTGTTCAGTACTGTTTAACTTGTATTTGCTTCTAGTTAAGTATACATTACTTTTCTGTCAGTTAAGTAAATTCTGAGTAAACAACACCTGCAGAGAAATGGCAATATAAATCAGTGAGAACTGAAGCTTTTAAATGTGTGGAGAATATGAGGGCATTTAAAAGCATTAAAGCACAAAATAGAAAGTGCAAAGCTTAAATGAAATACAACTTTAAGGACAAAATTTGAATTCTGAATTAAATTAAAATAAAAAATGTAAAGTGCAAATTGAACAAATCAATTATACTATTCAGTGGTATATTGTAATGATCTTGCAATCTCTCCTTGGAAAGATAGACCAAAAATGGCCTTTTTTTATAACCTTGTTCAGAATCTTTTTGAGAATCGATTTAGATAATTTAGTTTGAGCTCTAGAGAATTAATGACAAAAAATCCTGGTGTCTACTGCTTAGTCAAAAGAAATTCTCAAATAACTCACCAGGCCATCACTGTGAAAAATGTAATCATATGTTTGAAACTGTTATTGTTAAATTAACAGATGCTGGGAAAGGAAGTGCAGCCATTAGCCACTGAATGGTGGTATATAGATGGAACTTACTATTGTGTAAATTTGTAAAACTTAAACCCTGGACTCTTAGGGTTCCTTGTTGACAGATTTTGAAGACATTTCCTTGATCCATTATACTGTGTAATGCAACATAATAATTAGTGAGAGATCTCATTGAAACCAAAATACATAAAAGACAAGTTGAAATAATACCAGAACTTAAATTTTAATTGCTGATTTCTTTCACAAGAAAAATCTTGCTAAATTTGTGATACATTTGTGATCTAGAGGAAAGATGATTCCAGAGGATCTGGAGAAGCAGGTGCAGCGGGCAATAGAAGAGGTGAGTGAGTGTGTTGTAAGCAATGAAAAAAATGAATAGAAACTAAAATCCAGCACTGGAAGAATAGACATATGAGCCCAAAACTGCAATTTCTTCAAAGATTTTGTAGCTTCACGATTTCTTGTATACTGTAATAATTTGAATAATGTGCGCAAAGTTACAGAATCACAAAATATACAATTTTAAAGAGTTAATAGAAATTATAACAGGTGAGGAAACCTGCCCAAGATATTAAGTGCTACTCTTTTAGCCCAACACCAGCAACAGAAGGCTGAATCCTATAAAATCACCATGAAGGTCAACGAGGATAGCATCCAACAGAAATATTTACATATTCAGATCTGCTATTTCCATTTTAAACTGAAAACAATGAATAATAAATACGCAAACACAGTAGAATACTTAACATTGTAGATGTATTTTACTACCTGTAATAGTTTAAGCTAATCAGTAGGTCAATTAGGGTATCTGCCAATACACATAGTCTACATATTCAGATCAGCTATTCTCTTTTAAACTGAAAAAAAGAATAGATTCTATAATATTTTGCATTGTAGATATTAAACCATTATTACCTGTAATATTTAAATCTAATCAGAAGGTCAACCAGGGTAGTGTCCAATACACATGGCCTACATATTCAGATCACCTATTTAACTTTTAAACAAAAACAAAAAACAAATTATATGTAAAAGTAGGAGAAACTCATATATTTCATACTCTATGGGCTTAATATATTAAGCAGTGATAGCTGCTCTGGATCCCTTGTGGGGAAGATTTGCATATGCAAGCCTGCTTGCCGCAATGTAAGAAGCAGTGTTCATAAGACCGCTGCTTCTTACACTCTACGCCACCTCTGAAGTGGCGAGGGAAAATCACTGAGAGTAAGTTCACTGTCAGTAATTGACAATCCCTTCTCTCACGCAATTGAGCGTGTAATGATACATATGGGAAGCAGATCCTGTTTGTCTGCTGACGATATGTAGCGAAGGTGAGTGGACAACTTCTCCAGTTGAGAAGCTTGTACACTTGCTCCTTCGTAGATGTGGCCACAAGTGTTGAATTTTTAATTATTATTAGTCCATTACCTATTAAAGTAGTATCTATTGATTTAAAGGCCGGGTTCAGGTTATGGGGGACTGCCTACACCCCCCCAGGCTGATCCTTGCCTTCATCAAAGGGGGAAGCTGCAGGATGCCATATATGGTAGGACATTTCATGCCGTCCTAATGGCGTTAAAGCCCAGCACTGTTAGGATGGCATGGAATGTCCTAACAGCGTGAAGGAGTTAAAGAAAGAAAACAAAATTAAACATTTATTTTAACTTTACAATGTATTTATTGATATATAGAAGCTGTAGAACATTTTTAAATCTACCATTAACAATAATATTATTATTGGAGACGTTAATTGAGGTTGTAGCATTGTTAAATATAATGTCTGTTTTTTCAGCTTAATTATAATTTCAATTATCTAAAGCAGTTATGTTTTTATTACAAATCCTAGACAAATTTTCCAAGACTCATGCTCAGTGAAATGTATTTTTTTTTTATTAATTAGAGACCTATAATAACATAATATATTTAAGCTGACAAAATGTGCTATGCATGTAAAAATGCTTTTAAATAATAAAACATTATAACTATTGAACTATTGTATAGTCAAAAAATGAGACCTTATAAATCACAAGGTAGAAGCCTAGTGCAAGCATAAAAATGGTGGGGTAGTATCTAAAAAAAAAAAAAATTCTCTAAAAACTGAAAATACTTAAAAAAGGGCTATTGTATGCTAGTTGACATGTTTGTGTATTTTGTTTTTTAAAGATTATTGTTCCCAATACTTCAAGTAAAGCTAAATATTTTTTTTTCATTAGAAACATGTTTTTTGGCAACACTACTTAAGAAATATGGAGGTTTCCTATAGAAAAGCTTGTCAAATAATTAATCTACAAAATAATCTGTGGACTTTAATGAAGAATTTTTTTAAAAATATATATATATAAAAAAAAAACACAGCCTTTTTTTAATAGATTATAATCAAGCCCAATATCTTTCAAATGAAATCATATGTAAAAAAAATGTTACTTACATTTTTTAAACATTTATATATGTTAAAAAGATGCTGAAGGTTTGAAAACCTAGCATAGCTCATAGTGCCAGTAAGGTTTAGATTGCATTCTTAGGTACAAATACATATTTAAAATGTTGTTCATACAGAACAACACAACAGGGGTTAGCACTCTGAAAAGTAAATAAAATAAAGGAAACAAATAAGATTTTCCTTTATTGGTGCTACCAATCAGAATATGAATTGCAAAAATACCAGAAGAGAAAAAATGGATTTGTGCACAATCTACTCACTTTAAAAATATTAAAGGGACAGTAAAATTAAAATGAAACATCCATGAATCAGAAAGAGCGTGTAATTTTGAACAACTTTTCAATTAATTTTTATTAGGAATTGTACTTTGTTCTCTTGGTTTCCTTAGTTAAAGATGAATCCTAGGCAATCTCAGGAGCATGATCGTGCCTTTAGCCATTTGGCAGCAGTGTTTGCAACAATGTTTACATCAATGTCATACATAGTTGCAAACTTCACTGCCACAGATTGTCTGTAGCATTCTGTAGCAGCAGTGTATGTAACCATGTATATAACATTGATATAAACATTGTTGCAAACACTGCTGCTAGATGGCTAATAACATGCACACTCCTAATCTCACATAGTATTAGTTTAAATTGTTTAAAATTCTATGTTTTATCCGATCCATTTAAGTTTAATTTTGACTTTACTGCCCCTTTAAATATTAAAGGGACAGTCAACACCAGAATTTTTGTTGTTTAAAAAGATAGATAATCCCATTATTACCCATTCCCCAGTTTTGCATAATCAACACTGTTATAGAAATACACTTTTTACCTCTGTGATTACCTTGTATCTAAGCCTCTGCAGACTGCCCCTTTATTTCAGTTCTTTTGACTGACTTGCATTTTAGCCAATCAGTGCTGGCTCCAGGATAACTTCACGTGCATGGGCTCAATGTTATCTATATAAAACGCATGAACTAATGCCCTCTAGCAGTCAAAATGCATTCAGATTAGAGGCAGTCTTCAATGTCTAAGAAATTAGCATATGAACCTCCTAGAATTAGCTTTCTACTAAGAATACGAAGAGAACAAAGAAAAATTGGTGATAAAAGTAAATTGGAAAGTTGTTTAAAATTACATTCCCTATTTAAATCATGAACGTTTTTTTTTTGGACTTGACTGTCCCTTTAAGTAGACTGCACCTCAAATCCATTTTTTTGCCTCAGCTTCATTGCCAAAGTGATTTCATTTTCTAGTGGTTGTCTTTTCTTTTCCGGCTGACTATAACTATTCCCATCCATAATAAAACCTGTTTTCTGTATTGTTTTAGAAATGAAAGGATCATGCATTTTTAAAATTCATTCTTTTAGAGGAAAACAAAGAAAAATATTTACCAATGCTGTTTAAAAAAAAGAAAGATTGAGTAGTAGATCACAAGACTGTTGTTTGAGGTCCTATTTTCCTCTTAGCCGATAGTAATAGTATGAACACAAGAATGTAAAAGTATTTTGCACAAGAACAATCTGCCTCAGTTCAGCCACCTCTTTAAAAAATGTTCTGATTGTTATACTTTATTACATGCATTAGAAGATCACACTGACACGCATCACAAAGACATAAGGGTAAATGTACCATCTCTGCCAGCAATTGCCACTAGCCTTGTTTCACCACAGGGTGAAATTTATCATTGCACAAGAGGAGTCTTGTGCAATGCTACCCAATCACGCTAGAGCAGGGTATGTCAATCCCCCTCAATGAGCAAGTGTTGGGCAGATTGATCTTGCCACTTCTGAGGTGGAGGAGAAGAAAAAGAAGCAGTTTCTGCTTCTTAAAGGGACACTCAATCAAAATTAAACTTTCATTATTCAGATAGAGCATGCTATTTTAAACAACTTTCCAATTTACTCCCATTAACAAAATGTGCACAGTCTTTTTATATTTAAACTTTTTGAGTCACCAGATCCTACTGAGCATGTGCAAGAATAAGTGTGTATTCATTTGTGAATGGCTGATGGATGTCAGATGGTACGTGTATGCATTTGTGATTGGCTGATGGCTGTCACATGGTACAGGGGGAGTGGAAAAAGACATCACTTTTAAAATTGTCAGAAAAAAAAATCTACTACTCATTTGAAGTTCAGACTAAGTGCTATTGCATTGTCTTGTTATCTTGCATTTGTTGAAATGCAAATCTTCTGTGTTGACTGGTCCTTTAAATATGTGGCGCATGCTCGCTTATGTGAACCTGCTCAACAAAGCTGAAAAATACATTTTACCCCATAGACCCATTAAAAAAGTATGAGTTTACTATAATGTCCTAACTCCTAAGGAAAATAAATAAATAAAAAAAACATTAATTTACACAGATACGGCATCATCAAAAATTAAATGACAAATCAGCATGTTTTCCTTCACAGTCCTGTCTATAATTATATTTTACATAGGTACAGTAAGTAAAAAGATATCAAAGATCCCATCTTTATAGTTTTTAATATTTTTTTCAGTTTGGATACAGGAAAACAAAATGTTTACAACTTAGCAACAAAATATCTTATGATGCTTAATGCATAGAAATACTGGAGCTGAGATCAAAGCTTTTAAAAGATAATGGATTGGGATAAGGGCCATTTTAATAGCCTAGAACACTTTGGGCTGGATTACGAGTGGCGCTCTAACACATAATTATCTAAATATGTACATATGCAGACAAATATAAGTGCATTGGAGCCCTTTTCATTCAAGTAGCTGAAAACATGAAAAATCATATTTATGCAATATTCATATTTAATAATGTGTTTAACTGTGTATTTACTGTAAATAGTTAACATTCCAATGTTCTTCACATAAGAGAGAATATGTTCTAAGTATTCATAAATAGACATTCCTTTATATACCTGTATATGTATATACCTATATTGAATTATATATATATATATATATATATATATATATATATATATATATATATATATATATATATATATATATATATATATATAGGTATATCTTGTTTTATCGGGCGTAACTTTATTGCATTTTGCAGATATTGCTCTTTGAAGGTTTGTAGCAACTGTGTGTCCAGTATATCTGGACATAAACACGTGAATACACACACACACGTGAATACACACACACACACATATATATATACTGCATATGCACCTATATATACACACCACCAGCAAAAAGATTATTACTCACTGAAGGCTCATATAATGGTTAGCATTTTTTTTTCAATAAAGTATTTTTTTAAATAAGGTATGCACATTGTTTTTTTAAACCAAATGCTATTGCACACTTAATAGGCTACCGTATAGTATAAATATAACTTTTAAATGCACTAGGAAATAAAAAAAAAAAAGTTTGACTCACTTTATTGCTATATTTGCTTTATTGCGGTGGTCTGGAACTGAACGCGCAATATCTCTGAGGTATGTATATATATATATATATATATATATACATTTTTATTTATGAGCATATAGAACATATTATATATATATATATATATATATATATATATATATATATATATATATATATATATATGTATTTATGAGCATATAGAACATATGCTGGTAGGTGAAAAACATTGCAATGCGAAATATTACTTTTCGCGCTCCATTTTAACTTCGTTTTTTTGCTCACATTGGGCTAGCATGTGAGTGAAAACTTTTTACTTTCAACTTGTAATACCTGCACAACCCAGTGCGTACAAAAAGCGTACTTCTCACTGAGTTAACCAGCAAGTGGGAGCTATAAATAGCGCTCCACTCATGATCTAGCCCTTTATAGGCTTTTCAAACACCTCTTGCTTTTTGTACCAGAAAATTGTGTTTTGCCTCATGCTTCTTAGAGAGGCCAAAAAACAAAAATGTTACCCTAGGTTTTTAAAATGCTGCAAATTGCATAAACCAGCTTTTTCATTTTCGGCATTTGAATTTAGAGAGCAAGGGATAACACAATTTTACAAAAAAGCAAAAGATGTTTAATGTTTTAAGTTACTTTTGATGACAGCTTTAGTATAATGCACATTTCTTTATTAAAAGCATAATTATTTTCTATCAAGAGCTGTTAGTGTTTTGAAGTTTTCAATTATCTTTACACTCCTGGATCTGATTGTGATGGACACAGTACCAAACAAACAAAAAATAATGGCATTTACAAAGTCTAACTTGCTTAATGAATGGCAAGGGATACAAGTACTGAATGACTTTAAGAAAGACCATTGTAAGACTGGTAATAAAGCAGATATTGTTTTATGTTAATACAAATAATAATAAAAAATTAAAGCAAAACAAAACAAGTAGTAAAGTTCACATTTGAAGCAGTTTTTTTTTTCTGTCACAGCTTACTTAGTGGATAATGAATTGTTTAAGAAGCCACTTTTATGTAAACAAACTATTATTCTACCAAAAACCTTCATTGGGTATTGTTTTTATTCCTATTGTATAAAAAGACTATGGTTGAGAAACATATAATTATATACTTATTCCCATCATGTGTATGTAAATGACCTTGGCATGGGAATTGTCATTTATTAACAGTACTACCAAGAAAAAATGATGTAATGTTCAGTAGCTAAGATAATCAACATAATTATACTTTTTTAGATAAAGAGAAACATTTCAAATGCTCAACTTTATTTTATATTTTTTATAGTGTGAGGGCACTTTACATTGGTGAACTTATAGGCACTGTGTTATTTCAGATGTTCAATTCTATTTTGCGTATTTAGGGCTAGATTGCAAGTGTCGCGCTAACTGTTGCGTGTGAGTGATAGGGGGTTTAGTGCGCTCTTTGTGAATGTTGGAAACTGCATGCGTATTACAAGTTTAATGTAAACACTTTCGCTTAAGCGCACTTTAGTTTAACACACGCCTTTATAGTGCAACTTCAGAACCCTGGTTAACTGTTACCAAAAAATTTGCAAAAAACACATCAAAATTATATTTAATTATATATATGTGTGTGTGTATGTGCGTGTTTATATGTGGGTACATATTTATTTATGTATTTATATGTATATATGTATTTACAGACATATATACACAATAAACACATAAATGCATATGTATACATATGTATACATATATATAAGTGTAGTGGAGCCCTTTGCAGTCAAGTAGCTGAAAACATGTACTGTACAATCATATTTATGCAATATTATTCATATTTAATAAAGAGTTTAACTATGTATGTACTGTAAATATTTCACATTCCAATGTTCTTTACATAGAGGAATATTTTCTTAGTATTTTTAAATAGATATTCCTATATATATATATATATATATATATATATATATATATATATATATATATATATATCTAACACCTATATATAATGAGAGAGAGAAAGAGAATTCTTCTATGTGAAGAGCACTGGAAAGTGAAATATTAATATTTCTCATTCCAGTGCTCTTCACATAGAAGAATATGTTCTATTTAATCAATTTATGTGAAGAACACTTTAATGTGAAATATTAATATTTCATATCAGGTTAGCACACTTGAGTAAACACAATTACTTTTGGGCTTGAGTATGGGTTTTTTTCCCCCCACTTTTCACATTACGTTGAAGTCTATGGGAGAATATGTTAACACAGCGTGATATTTGAAGTTTGCTTTTTGCGCAAATCGGGTTAGCCCTTGTGTGAAAACCTTTTATTTTCAACTTGTAATATGCACACTACCCGACGTGTGCAAAAAGTTTATTTCTAGTGACTTTAATTTTCAAACGGGAGCAATAAAAAGAGCACCATTGTAATATAGCCCTTAATCAGCTATCTTTTACTTGGTTAGCCCCCAACCTCTTGTACACATCTATTTTGTTGTACCCTGCTATTTACCTTCCCTACCCTTTTTCTCCTTATTTAAATGTTTTAATTTATTATCCATTGTCCTCTACCCTTTCTTGCCCACAGTTATGCATTTTGTTTATCCTAAACCTCCCAATTATCCCAGATATTGCAGGAGTAATCTGGTTTGGGAGGTTTTTGTGTTTTCCCTACTGCACCTTCCCTGTCAGTGCAAAGGCCTCTGTTCTAGGGACTACTCCAGCCCCGTCCACATCACATCCTGACTCTAATTAACTCCGCCCAAGTCACACCCTCTCCATTAAACACACATGGCTCTTTCCCTCCCAGTAAGCTCCTCCCACTAAACACCAGATGGTCACTGACCACAAATCCCTCTCACCTTCCTGATTCAGAAAGCATCCAGAAAATGTTAGGAGATATGTTATCCCCCTTCACTTTTTCATTTACTGATCCATCAAATCCCTCTGTTCACTTATTCTGTCCACATGTCATTTCTTTATAGAAAGTGATGTATAAAATAAATTGCCAACAGTGGTGGTAGGGATAAAGACTATAAATTATTTCACAACAGCCTGGAGGCTATGCTGAGGCTATCTTTAGAATGAAGCTTATACTTCAGAAAGTTTTTATCTGTAGTCAAAATCTATGGGCAAAAAGAGTTATGTAGTCTGTTTGTCTCCTAAGCCACATGATTCTCCCCCTGATTGTGAGCAAAAAAAGAGCAGGAATACAATAGCATTTCAAAATAGTTTAATGTTGTTATGAATAAATAACAGTTTTGTAAAAACTTGTGTACTATGGTATTGATTCTTTATCTCTGTTCATTTGATTTTCAGGGAGGCGTGCCTTTTTTTGTCAGTGCAACAGCCGGCACCACTGTATTAGGAGCATTTGATCCACTGGATGATATTGCTGACATATGTGAAAAGCATAAACTGTGGTTTCATGTGGATGTAAGTTCTTTTTTAGATTACCGTTTGCTTGGAAAATAAAAAAGCACACTGCTGGGCAGATATCACAATCAATTTCCCCTTTGACCTTGCTCAGCCTTATGGAACTAGAAACTGAAGTTTGCTAAGCACACGCAGAGCAAGAATAAGTGAAAGTCTACATGGAAATCAACAAAGAGGGTTAAAGTAGCATACTCTGCCATAGTGTCATTTCCTTTGTGACTATGATTGTAATGATTGAAATGACCTGAGGGCTATTTTTTATTCACACTAAAGATCTGCAGGATTGCTTTTGCGTTTGGTGAGATTTCACTAATTATTTTATTGCATGTTCACCTTTGTTACAACCCAGACCACTCTCACTCTGTTTGTGACTGAATTGCAAACTGTTAAAACAGTTTATATTTCCCAGACTTTCAAAAATAGAGAATACAATTACAGTATTAAAAAAAAAAATCACATTTACATGTATAGAAATTCCTATGATGTAAAGGGACATTAAAATAATAATTTAATTCCTCATAAAGGACAAAATTACAAGTCAAGGGCAATAATGCAAGCATTATCATTACTGGGGTGGAATCCATGCCTGTTGCATTTTTTTTCCTCAGATTACAAGTTAATGGTTAATATTTATAGCATGCACACTTTCAAAGGGCTCCATTTATCATCTGCCAGGCACGCATTTAACATTGCACAAGTTGCTGCTTGTGCAATGCTGCCCCCTGCCTGCCTACGGCTAATCGCATGCCAAAAGGGGGACGATTGAAATCCGCCAAACTTTAGGTGTCGGAGAGGTTAATCAGCAGCAGTCTTAGAACCACAGCAGCTTAAAGGGACATTATACACTCATTTTTTCTTTGCATAAATGTTTTGTATTGATCTATTTATATAGCCCATAAAGTTGTTTTTTTAAAATAAATGTATAGTTTTGCTTATTTTTAAATAACATTGCTCTGATTTTCAGACTCCTAACCAAGCCCCAAGGTTTTATGTGAATACCGTCAGCTACCTTCTCCAGCTTGCTCCTGTTTGTGTAAAGGGTCTTTTCATATGCAAAAGAAGGGGGAGGGGGGAGTGTCTTATTTCCCACTTGCAGTGGGCTTTCCAGCTACCTTTTCAACAAAGCCAAACTGATAGCTTCTAAGTAAGTTTTTAAACAGTTTTATACTGGATTTTTATTTCAGTATCTGTGCATCTTATTCTTTATAGTAGTGTCTATTACATGCAGTTATATGAAAATGAGTGTATACTGTCCCTTTAATAAATGAAGTCCATAATGTGCTCTAAAGTACAATGTCAGATTTCACAGAACCGTTCTTTCTTTATTAACCCTTTATTTTATATTTATTAAGTCTTAATTTAACCTGATTTATTTCAATAGCATTGTAAGGTTTATTTGTAGACACAATAGTAAGGGTTAATGTGTTAAAAGCACTAAATTATTAAGCATTATTTTAAAGTGCACAGGAGCAGAAAAATGAACCGACAACTTATAATGGGCTAGATTACAAGTGGAGCTCTAGATTGTGCACTGTAAACGGGCAAATTTGCCCATTTACGGGCACGCGAGAAATAACCAGCCATTACAAGTGGCTGGTTATTGCTACCACATGTTCGCGGTAGCAATTAATGCCCCCCAAAAATTGTGTAGTGCCTTTTGGCAAATAAAAACCTATGAAATGTTGTTATTTTTTTTAAACTGCACTAAGCATTTTTTAGTGGTTAAAAATGATGGGTGTGAGAAAAAAACAGCACTGAAAAGAGCGTTTACATTGTGGTCTATGGGGACTGTGTGTTCACTATAAAAATGTATGTATATGCTTACATACATATATATTTATGTGTTAATATGTGTATATACATATATCTTTACATCATGCTGCCCATCACTGCGTGACTTGGCCGCATTGCAGCACTAGTTATCTAGTGTCTCACGGCATGAGAATAAGTCTCCCATTGGAGCCTATGGAAGCGCACTCTCATGAGCGTTTACATTGCACCTAACTTATAATACCAGTACACAATAGCGTGCGCGGGTATTACTAAGTGAAGCACAAATAACATTTTTGTGGAAGCGATAATTTGTGCTCCACTTATAATCTAGCCCAATAGAAGTGTCATTAGCCTACTATTACTGCTTGCCATTTTAAGTATTGGGCATGCTACATACAGTAGGTGTCATGTGCATAAAACATGTACTAGTAATTCCTGATCAAGCTTTATTTGTTTGCATTAGGAAAAGCACAAATTTACGTCACTATCATTATCAGTTCTGCTCGACTTTTGATCTTGGCCAAAGTGTAATTACTATTTGTTATGTCATTTATTTTTCCAACATTTCCTGTTATTGAACTCTGACAAAAATATTTTTTACATTGACCATGCAGCATTTTATACAGTAATTGTGTAATCAGTGTATAAGCTTATTTATTACTGTCCCTATGTTTCCACGAGCCAAGGAGAACATGTCATTTTAATCACCGAGTTTTTAAATTGACCTATTTTTTTATACCCTTTATGGAAACTTAAGTCTTTTCCATCAGAACATACAGATGTCAGCTCAGCAGTGTTCACCGATCTTGAGCACTATTTGGCATCAATGTTTACAACAATATAGACACGTGAAAGCTCCTAAACATCTGTATATTAATGTTCAAACAAACGTTACCAAGAGAATGTAAACTGGATTTTTTTTACAAATTGTACTCTGTATCAGAATCATAAAAAATGTAGGTATGACTTCCTTTCCCCTTTAAGAGGGTATAAAGGGTTAAAATCTTGGACTTTTAAACCCTTGTACATTTTGCTAACAGTTTTAAATGCTTTTAGAACTGTGCAGATATTTTCCATTGCTTAAAGGGACATAAAAAAACCAACATTTTCCAATTTACTTCTATTATTAAATTTGTTTCAGTCTTGTGTTATACTTAGTTTAAGAGATACCAAGGTAGGTAGCGTGCACATGCCTGAGGCACTACATGACAGGAAAATCTAGTGCTCTTGCTGCCATAGAGTGCTGCAGATGTGAACACTCCTGAGCTTACATGCATGCTTTTTAACAAAGGATAAATAGAAAATGAAGAAATAGAAGTAAACTGGATAGATGTTTAAAATTGTTTGATCTGTGTGAATCATTAATGAAAAAAAAATGCATTTTATCTCCCTTTAACTGATTTCACATACCATACATATGAAAATGACTTGACTGTCCCTTTAATCTGAGATTTAAAAAAATTAAATAAATAATGTAATAGTTATGGAGTGAGAAACCATGAGCAAGAATAACATTTAAATGGTCAGTATGGTGAAAAAAATTGTGTATATTAATTAGAATACCTGGCAAATCATACAGTTTATTGTTTAAAACAACAGGGTAACAACAGCAACGTTTTGGGACTTCTGTCCCTTTCTCAAGCTGATATACTCACTGAATGATATCACCTTATATAGTTACATACCACTAGGTGGCGCTAAAAACAATTACAAAAATTAACTCTTAAATGAACATTCATTATTCAGATAGAAGCATCAAATCTAATATATTTATAAATTGATATTTATACAGTACATCAAAATGTCATAATACTGATAACGTATATACATTAAAAGAACCTAATTTAATTTATTTACATGATTTTAAATAGAGAAAAAAATTACAACCAACAAAGTTTTAATAAATAAGTTGCAACCATCTAGACTTCACTAAAGGAATTTTTTTCTCTCTCCTATTTCATCCTATACCTTTATTAAACACCTGATTATTAAAGGCCTAGTTTTTAATGACCTGATTTTTGGAGAACTAATTTTTTTTTTTTTTTATTGAGGTATAAGATAGAACAATACAAGGTAACCACAAACATATTCCCCCAACCTGTGGGGGCAATTCACAGAAATATACATTACTATTCATATACTGAGTATCGCATCAGAAATAAAAAGTATAGATAATAGCTTACATTTCAAGAACCATAAGAAGTGGAGGACTAATAGCCAAAAGTAGTTGCCAGTAATGTATTGTTATCTAAGTGGTCAATGTACCTATAAATTGGTCTCAGGTTTTTAAGTAAGTAGTATATAGGCCCTCTTTTTGGGTCCTCACAGCTATAGCTTTCCATATTCGGTAGAAAAAGAGAATTTAACATTTGTGACCATGGTTAAGCACAGAAAAATGGACTAAAAAGTATGTAGCAGGGGTCTATAAATGTCCACATGTATGGAGAACTTTCAGGACTATAACATATAGGGCCTTATTTAAGCCCTCGTATATAACACACTCCTTAAACTAAAGAGACCACACTCAGGTCTCTAACCACTAAAAAAAAGAAGCATACCAAAAAAGGAGGAGAATAAAACTAGCATTATATATTATAGGGGAAGGAATAACACTAGCCGCTAGATTGTGTCAGCCATATGTAGAGTAACAGGGAAATTAAATGGAATCTATGTTCCTAAGTTTAATTGTTAAACAAATACTAAGGGAAAACCCTTAGTGGGAGAATCGAAGCCAGCCAGCTGATAGTATAAGACTAGATAAGTAAACCTGTGGGGGGGAGGAAGGTCACCACACATCCATGTGACGTAGCTAAAATACTATTACAAACTTTTCTCAGTGGACCGTTCTTATTTCCTATTGGTGTAACTTAACATATAAAATATTATATCAGAGTCGAACAAGACAGCTTAACATGGTTACCTAACCACATGGTTCTGACTTAATGTCGTCGTTTAAGCTAATATATTAGTTGGGGTAAATATTCTCGACTATAAAATGAAATAAGCTGCTTAGTTGAAATACGCTAGGGGATGCAGTCTCTGCCAAGATACAGAGTACTAACTCAACTTGCTATGGCGGTCAGACCTAAAGCCAACAACTAAGACCTACAGAGCCATACCATGCACAAATTGTGGGATAACACTTCCAAGAATATATATAATATAGAGAGTATCTGTAGTTATGAACAACTCTAGGAGAACTCAAATGGTCGTACACAACCGGAGCACATTAGAAAAAAAGCTAAAGAACATAATCACCAACAAGTTACTACATAATAGCATCTTATAGTATTAACTTAAACCATTTAAATAGCTGCGGGTAGATATATCAGTTGTTAATAAAAGAACAGTAGGATCTGTATATGTATGTTCAGCAACAGAGCCCAGGGCTCGGAGCAGAATATGCCACCTCCTAGTCCAAAATAGAGTATATAAGGATTAAGGTGCTGAAGAATACAGATATGGACTAGAACAAACATCTTATGTCTATAGATTACTTTAGTAGTGAGCAATAAACTGGGAGTGAACCTTAGTAGGAGAGTACTAGGGGTTAAAATATTTTCCAGTAGACTTTCCTAAATGAACATGGTACAAGATTAGAGTGTTTACCTTATAGATTAGCTATTAACAAACAGAGATATATTATGGATTGTCCCCATTTGGTAGCATATCAAAGATTAGCACAAACAAGTATTTTCCTAGTGTAAATCTGACATGGAGAGGGAATTCCAGAGGGATGTACTAGAAGTCTGTGCAAATCTCTCTATTCAGGGGTATACAGTATCTGTTTAAGCTTCCGCAGTTTCATGGAGAGTGTTTATAACTGGGTATAAATATCTAATTCTGTTCAAAAATTGTATAATTTTATATGAAAGGCACAGGCTTAATCTCAAACATGTATAAGTACCCAAGTTACTAATGTGGGGGATAGACTCCTTTTGAACTGTAGAAAACAAACTATAAGCTTCAACAGTAGTAGGGAAGAACTATGATATTATTTGCCTGAATTTAAACATAATAATGGTTAGTTACCTCCTCTCCTAGCATATATATGATTAAAATACAAGGTTGGCACTACTTCACACATACACACTCCAATCCAATACCAGAAGAAAAAAATTAGTTGGTTGGGCTGCATACTTATAATAAGCCTGCTATATGGAATTCGCATCCTGTTAATAAAATGTACACTATAAATGAGAGCAAATTCTAAACTAGGCATCCAGACATATAAGCATTAGTGAAGCAAAAATTTTGGTCTCAAAGTCTGTAAAGAAAGTTCCAGCTATTAAAGTAAATGTCTTAAAGTTCAGAGTATTGCCACATTAACAGAATGAAGCACTCTCTCCAATGTAAGGCACAGTAGAATAGCCTACCCTATACCGGTGTCCAGAAACCCCTTCTGACGGGGGGTCTTATAAAGGAACCATAAGACCGACAAGAAGATCATCTCAAGCTCGGTGCTCCATACTCTCTGCCGCAGGGAAGTTACATCGGTTAATGGGCACTCAATGTTCCTATGCCGTTGCGATAGGTAGTCTCCAACTCTGTTGAGCCCCTCTCCTCCACGAACAGCCGACCATGCACTATCCCCTAAGAGCATATACTTTGCTGTGCTGGGGGGCATCATTAAACACAAGTCTCGGCTTGTCATTACCCCGCACCCATGAGCAGCAGGGTTCATCAACAGTTGTAGAGGGGAGTCTTTCCGGAAGGGCCCTCGTCGCCATTGCAGAGCCGTTATGGAGGCCAGTTCGGCTATTGTAGGTAATGGCATAGAAGATGAGCTATTTGTAGTGTCCGGAGCAAGAGCCCAATTCTCTTTTGGTGCATAACCAGAGGCAGCCGGTAGTTTGGGGCTTTGGCATAGGGGAGCTAATATTGTCTCAATATCGCTTCTGAAGGCTCCAAAGCAAGTAGACAGCCGTTCCTGGAAACTACGCTCCCACCTCTCCATTGTCGGCACCGTAGCCGAATCAACGCTGCTGGTAACCGGAGTAAACATAGTATAGGATGAGAGATGTTCTATATACAGGACTCTGGATCGGGTCACGGAATCTCTGTACTGGCGCTCGCCGTATTTGGCATGCAGCTAGGCAAAATGGCGCCTGTCAGAGTATCACATTTACTTCAATCTATTATTTCACTCCTTACAGTTCTTCCCACACGCCATCAGCGTCATATTCAATAGTAGCAAGTCCACAGATCTAAGTCTCCCCTTTTAACACAGATTTAGGCAATTTCTTGATCATATTACTTGATTTTGATCATTTTGCGCAGAGAGCTACTGATCCACACGTCTGCTTCTGTTGCTGGCTAGCTCCGCCCCCTGGAGAACTAATTTTTAATTTTTAAAGACCTGATTTTTAAAGACCTGGTTTTTAAAGAACTGATTTTTAAAGAAAAACTGATAAGTCCCAGTCTATATTCATGCCTTTAGGCTGCATAGTGCCCAATTCATGAATCCAAAATGCCTCTCTTTGTTTAAGCATTAACTCTCTATCACCCCCTCTGCGTAATCTTGGGACATGATCAATAATTTGAAATCGGAGCTGATTAATTGCATGTTTGTTTTCCAAAAAATGATGTGCAACAGGGGCTGTTAGTTTTTTGGTTCTTAAGATTACGCAGAGGGGGTGATAGAGAGTTAATGCTTAAACAAAGAGAGGCATTTTGGATTCATGAATTGGGCACTATGCAGCCTAAAGGCATGAATATAGACTGGGACTTATCAGTTTTTCTTTAAAAATCAGGTCTTTAAAAATTTAAAATTAGTTCTCCAAAAATCAGGTCATTAAAAACTAGGCCTTTAATAATCAGGTGTTTAATAAAGGTATAGGATGAAATAGGAGGAGAGAGAAAAAAATCCTTTATTGAAGTCTAGATGGTTGCAACTTATTTATTAAAACTTTGTTGGTTGTAATTTTTTTCAATAATTAAAATCATGTAAATAAATTAAATTAGGTTCTTTTAATGTATATACGTTATCAGTATTATGAAATTTTGATGTATTGTATAAATATCAATTTAGAAATATATTAGATTTGATGCTTCTAACTGAATGTTCATTTAAGAGTTAATTTTTGTAATTGTTTTTAGCGCCACCTAGTGGTATGTAACTATATAAGGTGATATCATTCAGTGAGTATATTAGCTTGAGAAAGGGACAGAAGTCCCGAAACGTCGCTGTTGTTACCCTGTTGTTTTAAACAATACATTTGTTATGCTGTCACTCTCTGTCGTTTTTGGATTACTGCTGTGACTATTGGAGTTGGTCACTGTGACTTGCATAACATACCTGTGTGCTGGACTGTATCCCTGTGTTTGAAATCATACAGTTTTCCTATTACAGTAATTAGTTATCTTTTATGTTGGCTTTCATTATATCTCGTGTTTTCTTTAGAAAATGTGTTTGTTCATTATTTGTATATATGCTGGAGCTGCAAACACAATATTGAATGGTCTGACATGTTTGCTAAGAGGGCAGATAATATATTGCTAATTGCTAAGTAGGGTATCTTGAGCACTGTTCTAGTTCGTTACAAAAAAAACATTTTAATGGTTTCTTTTACTGTGTATATAAACTATCAGGAATTAAACCACAAACTAGTCACAAAAGATGAGCCAAGAAAATCAAAAAGACTTTAAACAATTAGAGAAAATGTAAATATTTTTTGTAAGTCCATGATTATATCATTTAAATAAACTCATAGTGCAGATAGTACTAAATTATAATAAAGAAATAACAAAGGGATGTCATGTCTGTCATAAAGAACTTAACAACTATAGCTTATAGATTCTGTTGCATACAATTACCCACTGCCCATTCACATATTTGCGTCTGATAAGTTAGCTAAACAAATGAATATAATATTAACAGACAGCAAATAGTACTAAATTATAATAGAGACATAGCAAAAGCATGTAACGTCTGTCCTACATAACTTAAACACTAAAGCTTATAGATTCTGTTGCATAAAATGAACCACAGTCCATTCACATATTTGCATATGGTAAGTTAGCTAAACAAATGAATATAATATTAAATTTAACACAAAAACACATACAATGATAAATTCTATGGTCTTCTTTGTGTTTCTAGGCATCTTGGGGAGGTTCGGCTTTAATGTCTCGAAAGCATGGTAAACTTTTGCACGGTATCCATAGGTAAGTGTGAAACTGGGAATTATGGCACGTTACTGTATGTATTTGTACTGTAACAAACCACCCGTGTTGACGCTGCTCTTTGTCTAGAGCGGATTCCGTGGCATGGAACCCACATAAAATGTTGATGGCTGGGATCCAGTGTTGTGCCCTGCTGGTGAAAGACAATTCAGTGAGTCTATTTGTATTTGTCATATTTTTTTTTAACCTTTTGTTTTTTTAACCATTTTTTCTATATTAAAGGGACACTAAACCCCAAAAAATAATTTCATGATTCAAGTAGAGAATTCAATTTTAAACAACATTACAATTAACTTCTATTATCTCATTTGCTTCATTCTTTAGATATTCTTTGTTGAAGAAATAGCAATGCACATAGGTGAGCCAATCACATGAGGCATCTGTGTGCAGCAACCAATCATCAGCTACTGAGCCTATCTAGATATGCTTTTCAGCAAAGGATATCAAAAGAATGAAGCAAACTAAATAATAGAAGTAAATTAGAAAGTTGTTTAAAATTGCATGCTCTTTCTAAATCAAGAAAGAAAAAATGTGGGTTTCATGTCCCTTTAACCTTTTGTTTAATATTTAATAAGCCTTAAATAACTTTACTCATTTATATCTGTATTAAAATATGTCTATTTGATATTTTGTTTTTTCAATATATCCACCAAAATAAATTAAAACAAAAAATAAGCTTTAATGCAGTAACCATAATTAGCAGAAGCCTTGGGTTTTAATCTATCTATCTGTCTATCTATCTATCTATCTATCTATCTATCTATCTACTGTACAGTATATATGTGTGCTATTTAAAGGCATGAAAAACAATAAGCAGTTGTTCAAATTTAATAGACACCATTGCAATATGTATTATTCATCATTTTAAAATAATTTTATTTTTGATTTCCTTTTTTAACTTCATTTGTGCAGTGTCCATTACTTCTGGTCACAGCCCTACCAGGGCCTCCATTACATATGCAGCGTCGCCCACAAAAGCCGGCGACACCGTTTTTTTGCGCGGGTTTGGTATCCTATATACAGCGCAGCATATAAATGCGGCACGTATATTTCACCTGTTGCCCGCAATTTTTACTCCCATAAGCTAACATGGGACTGTGTCGTAAATCGGTATCCAATATCCAGCGCAAGGACTTACGTGGTGAAAATGGAGAAATCTTACTCCATTTTTACCTCGCCATAAAAGGCAGCCGTAGCAAGCCTTGCGCTGAGTATGGGAGCACAGTAACTCCCGAAAATGCCTGCAAAAAATCAACTAACACCTAACGCATGCGCAATGTCTATCTACCTGTCAACCGCAATCCCCCACAGCAATAACTAATAAAGTCTATTAACCCCTATATCCGCCATCAAAACCACACCGCAAGTAATAACTAAATTATTAACCCCTAAACCGCCATAGCCCACAACATCATTAACCTATTCAAGTATTAACCCCTAAACCGCCATAGCCCACAATGCAATTAACCTATTCAAGTATTAACCCCTAAACTGCCATAGCCCACATAGCCTATTAAATGTATTAACCCCTAATCTGCCACCGCCAACGTCGCTGCCACTATAATAAAGTTATTAACCCCTAAACCAGGGGTCAGCAACCTTCGGCTCCCAGATGTTTTGTAACTACATTTCCCATGATGCTCAGATAGCCTAAAGAGTGTCTCAGCATTGTGGGAAATGTAGTTCCAAACATCTGGGAGCCGAAGGTTGCTGACCCCTGCCCTAAACCTAAGTCTAACCCTAACCCTAACACCCCCTAGCTTAAATATTATTCAAATAAATCTAAATAAATTTACTATTATAAACTAAATTATTCCTATTTAAAACTAAATACTTACCTATAAAATAAACCCTAAGATAGTTACAATATAATTAATAATTACATTGTAGCTATTTTAGGATTTATTTTTATTTTACAGGCAAGTTTGTATTTATTTTAACTAGGTAGAATAGTTATTAAATAGTTATTAACTATTTAATAGCTACCTAGTTAAAATAAATACAAATTGACCTGTAAAATAAATCCTAACCTAAGTTACAATTACACCTAACACTACACTATCATTAAATAAATTAAATTAATTAATTCTATCAGCCAATCGGAATTAAGGTAGGAAAAATCCTATTGGCTGATGCAATCAGCCAATAGAATTGAGCTTGTATTCTATTGGCTGATTGGAACAGCCAATAGAATGTGAGCTCAATCCTATTGGCTGATTGGATCAGCCAATAGGATTGAACTTCAATTCTATTGACTGATTGCATCAGCCAATAGGATTTTTTCGACCTTAATTTCCGATTGTAGGTCACTTTTTGGAACATTAGGTGAGAGGAAAGAAGGAATCAGTAGTGTGTGCATAAGAAACATAAAAATGAGAGAAAATTTGCTTGCAGGTGTGAGGACAGGAGAGGTTTGAGATTTGAAGAACATTTCATCGCTATAAGTGACTATCGGCTAGATTACGAGTTTTGCGGTATGAGTGAAAAAGCAGCGTTAAGGCTCATAACGCTGCTTTTTCACTAATGCTGGTATTACGAGTCTTGCAGGAATAGGAGTACCGCACACTTTTTTGGCCTTAACGCAAATTAACTTATGCAATTTGCGTTAAGTCTTTTTTCAATGGGACTTCCATGGCACGGATATTACAAGCTTTTTCTGTTGGGGGGGTGTTTGTATTTTTTTTACAGGTAAAAGAGCTGATTTCTTTGGGGCAATGTCCTGCAAAAGGGGGGGGGGTTGATAGGGCTATTAGATTAGGTGTAATTAGTTTAAATATCTGATAAAATGTCTTTTTTTTATTTTGTGTAATTCAGTGGGGGGTTTTTTGTACTTTATGTAATTTATTTAATTGTAGTGTAAGACTAGGTGTTAGTGTACGACAGGTTAGGTTTTATTTTACAGGTAAATTTGTATTTATTTTAGCTAGGTAGTTAGTAAATAGTTAATAACTTTTTAGTAACTATTCTACCTAGTTTAAACAAAATCCAAACTTGCCTGTAAAATAAAAATAAACCCTAAGCTAGATACAATGTAACTATTAGTTATATTGTAGCTAGCTTAGGGTTTATTTTACAGGTAAGTATTTAGTTTTAAATAGAAATTATTTAGGTAATGATAGCAATTTTTATTTAGATTTATTTTAATTATATTTAAATTAGGGGGTGTTAGGGTTAGGGTTAGACTTAGGTTTAGGGGTTAATAAATTTAGTATAGTGGCGGCGACGTTGGGGGCGGCAGATTAGGGGTTAATAATATTTAACTAGTGTTTGCTAGGCAGGAGTGTGGCAGTTTAGGGGTTAATATGTTTATTATATTGGCGGCGATGTCTGGAGCGGCAGATTAGGGTTTAATAAGTGTAAGATTAGGGGTCTTTAGACTCAGGGTTCATGTTAGGGTGTTAGGTGTAAACATAAGTTTTGTTTCCCCATAGGACTCAATGGGGCTGCGTTATGCAGCTTTACGCTGCTTTTTTGCAGGTGTTAGGCGTTTTTTCAGCTGGCTCTCCCCATTGATGTCTATGGGGAAATTGTGCATGAGCAGGTAAAACCAGCTCACCGCAGCTTTCAGCAGCGCTGGTATTGGAGTGCGGTATGGAGCACAATTTTGCTCTACGCTCACTTCTTGCCTGTTAACGCCAGGTTTATGAAAACCTGTAATACCAGCGCTGTAGGGAAGTGAGCAGTGACAATAACTTGCAAGTTAGTACCGCACCACTCTTACCGCAAAACTCGTAATCTAGCCGCATGTGATTGAGAAAAAGTGTCAGAGAGAACCCTAGTATTACTCCTAAAAAGGGTGATTATTATACTAGATAACTTATGCCAGGGAGCCTATCTGCCTGAGTTCAGGTATTGAAAGGCAGCCACCCTCTTACCACCCACTTTTAATATTGCACAACCACTTACTTGTGCAACCACTCCCCTTGCTCTCCTGCAACCAATTGCATAACATCACTAATTGTCAATCATCCAAGACAAATTAGTGCAGAATTATTTAACAACTTAATACCACCAACGTACCATGTACGTCGCTGGTATTTCACAAAGCCCCAATACATGCGCTGTAAATAGCGCAGGTCTTGCCAATGTCAGCAAGACCACGCTATATCTGTGCTAGTAAAACCCATAATGAACATGGACAAACAGGGTACACCGGTCATTAAGGGGTTATGGCTACACCTCTGAGGTTAAGCAGCAAGGATCATAAGACCACCACTACTTACAGTTTCAGAGTTGCATGAGGAAGCCAGCACCACAAGGGCTCTTCAGCTGCTTGTAAGCTAAGAGAAGAAAATGTCAAAAAGCAAAGTTGGCAAGGAAACTGTACCACTCTATCTGCCAAAAAATAAACCTACACTTAAAGCCTCTCATTATACATTATTAGTAGTCATATGGTTGGTTAAAAAATGGCAGTTATTTAATTTGCTGTATACTGTATGTGTTTGTGTGTGTTTGTGTATTTATCTGTGTGTGTGTGTGTGTGTATGTGGCTGTGTGTATTTGTGTGTGTGTGTGAGTATATGTGTGTGTTTATGGGTGTGTGTGTGTGAGTATGTGTGTGTTTGTGTATGTCTGTGTGTGTGTTTGTGTGTATGTGGCTGTGTGTATGTGTGTGTGTGAGTATGTGTGTGTGTGTTTGTATATTATTTGAGTGTGTTTGTGAGTATGTGTGTTTCTGTATGTGTGTGTGATTGTGTATGTATGTGTGTTTGTATATTGTTTGAGTGTGTGTGTGTGTGTGTGAGTGTGTATGTGTGTGTGTGTGTTTGTGTATGTGTTTATCTGTTAGTATGTGTATTTGTGTGTGTGTTTGTGTGTGATTGTGTTCGAGTTTGTGTATGCTATAGGACTTATGGATTTGTTTTTACATAATAGTTTTATCCAATATCAGGGACATTGTAGCCTTTGAGGGATGCTGCTTTTCAATTCCCTTGGTATAGTGTCTTTCATTTCTTGTTTATGCACATTAGAATAACACAACTCTCTCAGTATTACATAATGAAATTAGAAAATTATTTTAAAAACCATGAGCATGGTGATCTTTTGTACTTCAGTGCTTTATCTTAGCTACAAGTCTAATTAGGCTTTGATCACATACTAAAGTTTAATGAACTAATAGGTTTTATCTAGGTCAGTCTATGCTCAGTCAAGTTTAAAATGAAAGCAGACAAGAGTGTCTCACGTCCCCATCAGAAACATAAAATTGTGCCCTATAGTTTTGATACTGTGAAAAAGAAGTATGCTTAAAAATTTAACTGGCTGTTTTCAGAAGGAAATGTAGCAAAACCAGAATGTTATCTGTTTCTTTACATCATTTAATTTACTCTGACATCCCAGAAGAATAGACAACTCTAATATGTTTTAATCAGCTTCTATAGCATCCTAGTTATCAGCCATGATGTAAATGTATTTGTAAATCTTTAAAATATGTCAATATTTTTGTAAAACTTTAAGTTTGTCTCTTTTAAAGTTGATTAGCATAGTACTCGATGTGAACTGTGAATAAAATGATTCCAAACCAATCATTTTCTAAAGGATAATCCTGAATTCAGCAGTATTCCTTATTTTAATTTACATAGTTAAAGGGACAGTCAACAACAGAATTTTTGTTGTTTAAAAAGAAAGATAATCCCTTTATTACCCATTCCCCAGTTTTGCATATCCAACACAGTTATACTAATACACGTTTTACCTCTGTAATTTTCTTGTATCTAAGCCTCTGCTTACTGCCCCCTTATTTCAGTTCTTTTGACAGACATGCAGTTTTGCCAATCAGTGCTCACTCCTAGGTCACTTTATGTGCATGAGCTCAATGTTATCTATATGAAACATGTGAACTAATGCCCTCTAGTGGTCAAAATGTATCCAGATTAGAGGCAATCTTCAAGGTCTAAGAAATTAGCATATGAACCTCCTAGGTTTAGCTTTCAACTAAGAATACCAAGAGAACAAAGCAAAATTGGTGATAAAAGTAAATTGGGAAGTTGTTTAAAATTGCATGCTCTATCTGAATCATGAAAGTTTTTTTTGGACTCGACTGTCCCTTTAAAATACTTACCTGAGCCCACTGGAGAGCCCCCGGGACCCACTCCTCTTCTTTACAGAGCCCCAGCCACACTAACAGCATGCTTAGAGCGGCAGCTCCCAGGGCCTGCACTAAAGAAGAAGGTTTTAGCTGTGTTAGCACCATATCACACAATAAGTATTAGTCTTTTAGCATTTTGAGACTTAAATGAGGGTATCATTTTAAATTGGGATTAGCGTTCACCACTAATTTGAATTGGAAAGTTGTTTAAAATGGTGTGCAAATCATGAAAGAAAAAAACAATTGGGTTTCATGTCCCTTTAATTTGTTTTTGTAGAATAGCCTTATGTAGGATACAGGTTAATATCCCCTATTTATAATTTAAATGCAAAAAATGATATGTTTGATATGTTCATCAGAGACACAATAGGCCTGTGATTTGTCTCCCTATATGTATATGAAGTACAGCCCTCAATGGAATTAAAGCCCTTGATTGAGGAGGATTCTAAATTAGGGGAAGCAAAGACAAAGACGGCTCCATGTATTAAGCAGCAAATGCTTCGATTAAGCCTTTTTAGAGCAGGCTCTCATTCACCTCTAAGCTGGAAGATAGAAATCACTATAAACACATTTGTTCGGGGTGATTGACAGCTTCTTCTCTCACATGAGAGAAGGGGCAGCATTCACACTCAAGTACAGGGTCTGCAGCCATTTAATTGCAAAACGGGGTGGACAGTTTCTCAATTTAAGAACCAGATTTGTACATGAGGCCCTAACATTTGTTTTGTACTTATGCTTCATAGAGTTCCTACACACATGACTATGGGATCTGCCATTTCTCTGATCAATAAATATGGGCAGAATTTTCTGTAATTTTACAGAAGTGATGTCAATAGAGAATTACCCCAAACAGATATCATGTAGGAGCCTGACTGGTGTAGAAATATAAAAGCCATGATTTTAATTTTTTTGTCTCCTCTGAAATTAGAGCAGCAGTTCAAGCAAACGCTCATCCCTCTTTAAAAGCCTTACAGACTGTACAAAAAAAACAAACAAAACAACACACTTGTAGATTATATAACCAATAATGTATGATTGGCAGACATACAATGATCCTCAAACTCAATAGACACACTGGGACATATTTAAAAGCAAATAATTTCTGGCCAAACAAAAGAGAAAATAACAAAGGCTAAAGGGCTCTTATCTTTTGCTGGAATAGGAGACATGGCTGGCAAGAACAACCAGTTTTGTTGCAGTCATCAGCAAACACACTATGGTAAATGACATCATGTTTATGCTACCACAATGTATACACTCCAATTTCTCCATGCAGGTTTTGGGAGCTTTTAACCAAAAATAACAGATTTACAGTATGGCCACTATAAAAACACTGCACATGAAATTTTATACTTACAAAACTATTTAAACTGCATTAAAATGACATGCACCAAATATTTAAAGGGGGAGAAGCATAAACGTATGGAACTTGCTATCCAAAAAAAAAAAAAAAAAATCTACAACTGGATTCCCAAAACATACTTAGGAGCAGAACTTACACCAGTAGTGTTCAAATAAACAGAAAGGTGTAGAACCCCCAACACTAGCTTACCTGTTCCTGTAGGAACACACTGTATATGTGAGGTAACCCAAATACGGCTAGATTACAAGTAGAGCGCTAATTTATTGCGTGCCCGCAAATGGACAAATTCACCCATTTGTGGGCGAGTAATAAATAACCAGCCATTACAAGTGGCTGGTTATTGCTATCACCAGCTCGTGGTAGCAATTAGCGCTCCAAAAATTAACCAGAGGTCAGATCTCTGGTTAATTTTAAAAATCTGCCCCAAATGCCCCTAAACTTAAAGGGACAGTAAAGTCAAAATTAAACTTTCATGATTCAGATAAAGCATGCAATTTTAAACAACTTTCCAATTTACTTCTGTTATCAAATTTGCTTTGTTCTCTTAGTATCGTTTATTGAAAAGTAAACTTATAAGAGCTTAGGAGTGTGCACATGTCTTTAGTACTCTATGGCAGCAGTGTTTTGCAACATTGTATAACAAAGCTACAAATAAAGTTGCAAAACACTGCTGCCATAGAGTGCTAAAGACACGTGCACACTCCTAAGCTCTTATAAGTTTACTTTTCAATAAACGATACACAGAGAACAAATGAAATTTGATAACAGAAGTAAATTGGAAAGTTGTTTAAAATTGCATGTTCTATCTGAATCATGAAAGTTTAATTTTAACTTTACTGTCCTTTAAAGTGTGAGGTTGTATAATAATAATAATAATAATAAAAAATAGCATCTTTAATTTAATTTAAAAAAAAAGAAAACCTGCAAAAAGCAGTATTTATGGGTTAAAGTGAGCAGATCAGGGGTGTTTGAAAAGTCTAAGTTCTCTCAATAATTATATATGTATATACATTTATATAGTCTATGATTAAGGCTCCATAAGAGCTGAAACGCGTCAGATGCCAAGCCCAGCCTTCCTAAAAGGCCCCACATCATAGTAATTTTTTTCCCATATTTTGCTATACTATTGACTTTTAAAACCAAATAAAGGATACCTTGCTTTGAGCTTTTTTGTCTGGATCCTTCTCTTCATTTATGTACATTTATATGTATATGCTTACATACATATATATTTATGTGTTAATATGTGTATATACATATATTCATATACATACAGTATATATTACAAATTAGTGCCCTTCACTGCGATAGTTCTGAAGGCATAAGAACGAGTCTCACATTGGAGCCTATGGAAGCCTGCTCTCGTGAGCACAATGCTTCTGTGCACATTTGCTTCTTAAAGGGATATGAAGCCCTACATTTTTCTTTCATAAATCAGATAAAGCATTTTAAACCATTTTAAACAATTTTCCAATTTTCTTATTATCAAAATAGCTTAATTTTTTGGGCATCCTTTGTTGAGAGGCAGCAATACACTACTGGGAGCTGGCTGAACATCAGATGAGCCAATGACAAGAGGCATATATGTGCAGTCACCAATCAGTAGCTAGTTTCTGTGCCTATCAGCATATGCTTTTCAACAAAGGATACCAAGAGAATACAACAAATTGAATAACAAAAGTAAATTGGAAAGTTGTTTAAAAATTGCATGCTGTATCTGAACCATGAACGTTTACATTTGACTTTACTGTTCTTTTAAGTATATGGTTCTGCCTTTGTGTTTGAAACATTTTTAAGATCACAGACAGAAACCCTATCTACTGGCAGAGGGTGACTGATAACTTGCAGTAGAAACCTTCTTTTTTTATATTTGGAGTATGATAACCATTGCAGCTGTTTTGGTAACCGTACTCTAAACAGGTAGAAACTGGTGACTCAGGCATGAATGAGACGGGTACATATAGAAGTGGTACCCACCTTATTCTAGTAGTCAGGGTCACACCTCACCGGTAGTGATATACTTTGAGAAGTAAATCAAATTAAGTAGTTTTATTAAGAATTAAAATAAAAATAAATAACATAAAACATAAAAAATATGTTCTTTAACAGAGTGAACATATGTGCTCATAAACTGAGATGCTGTGTTGAAGAACTCGGCTGCTGTAGCCAGGGGTGTATTTAGACTTTATAATTCCCTTACAGTGATCTATTCTTTACACCTCTATACCTTCCTCCCTTTCCTAATTTTCTTTCTGCTCCAATGTATCCTAGATCCTCATAAACACAAAAGAGACACTAGGAAAGGCAAACATATGCTCATACATAGGGTAATAACATTTAGTCCCAGAACAAAATTACGTTTTTTTTTTTTCAAATTTCTCCTTGTTAGATTACACGTAACTGCGCCCTATCTCCAGCTAGGAAGTAATTCCAATACAAATTAAAGTACAAGAGTGAATAAAATAAAAAGTGAATAGACATTGGAGCAGTACATACATTTCGGGATGGTTTTCCTGTTAAACAAGAATGAAACACAAAATAAATCTTCATGTAATATCATATTGAAAACATCCTCTTGTGCGATAAACAATCTTAGAATTCCAGGTCCCTTTCAATTTTAGCAATAGGATATTAAGTATTCATATTATTTTTCAGCTAGATACTTTAAATGTTAGTATATTTTTTCTTACTGTTATTTTTTTATTTTGTAATTTAAATAGAGATGACAACCAAGCCTTTTATGCAATGTAATCATATATGTGTCCATTCCTAGCAACATACAAATGATTATTATTGACTATGAATACACTGCTCTGTCTTTCATATGCTGATGTGATTGCTAAATATGACATGGTGAAATTAAATGTTTTATGTATGAGAAGGGATGACTGAAGAGAATTAAGATACATGGGGGTCGATTTAACAAGGGCCGGATGGCCCTGAAAGTAACTGTTTCCTCGCAAGCCTTCAGTCTCACCGGAAACAAGAGTTAAGAAGCAACAGTCTTAAGACCACTGCTCATTAACTTGTACAAATCCTCTGAAGTGGCAGACATCAATCCTCCCGATCGCATACAATCGGGTTGATTGACACCCCCTGCCAGTGTTCGATTGGCAGCGAATCTGCAGGGGCAGCATTGCACAAGCAGTTCACCAGAACTGCTTGTGCAATGATACATGCCAACAGCGTATGCTTTTGGCATTTATCGATGAGCGACGGACATTGTTAAATCAGCCTCATAGTCACTGAAAGGGAACAAGTATTGGGGAAAAATATGCAATTGATTTTTCTTGTTGCTCCATTTCTATATTAGGATCACAATCAAATTGCTATTATTTAGTGATAGCTCACTACATGTATGTATCCATTTACAACTGGTTTCTATTAAATGGTCATAATGATCAGCCTGGTAAGGACCTTTTGATTTCATACACTGTAATACAGCTTCTTAAATTAATAGAGCCACTGCCTTGTAAAGGTAAACACACGTTAAACACTAAGGGATCGATTTATCAAGCTACGGCGGACAGGGGCATAAATATGTGCTCCTGTCCGCCGCAGCTCTCCTCTGCCGGAATTCATCATTGCATAAGTATGCAATTTTGTGCTCATAAGCTGTCAATCTCCCCAGGCGGACGAGATCGGGGTGATTGAAATTTGCCACCTAAGAGGTGGGAAAGAATTAGGGAAGCAGCGGTCTTATGACCGCTGCTTCATAAATACGCACTGCAAGTTTTCATGTGAGAACCTGCAGTCATAGGGGTGTGAAGCCTTTAATAAATCGACCCCTTACTAAAACCATCTGCCAAAGTTAACCCTAACCAACCTGGATGCACATTGCTTTTAACTAATTACAATAAACCCAGCCCACTGCAGAATCACAGCCCTACTTACTTTCTTACCCTGTCCAGACTGACAACTCTAGTTCCAAAGGCCTACCCTGGCCCTTAACAGAAAGCCTTCAATGCAATACCCAAATATACAAAGAGCACTTCTACATGACTCCCCTATGCCCTAAAATAACTCCATCTACTGATTAATTAATCAAAAGAATTTGAGGTTTCAAGTTTTAGAATAAGCCCTCTTACAGAAAAAAAAATCATAAAAAAGATAGAACACTAAAGGATGAAACCAATGTTAAAAATTATAAATGGGGAATCCCAAAGACTGATGAACAACCACAGTAAAATGAGGATAAAGGAAGGATATCTACTTTGAAAGTAGTATTTTTAAGGTTATATGGGCACAGTGTGGCAGTAGATCAGTAAGTTTACTAAGTGTTAAGGGATAAGTGGGTCTCTTTGGTGTTTGGATTGCCTTTAGGGTTTACATACTGAGGAACATGTGGAGAGCCTAAATTGGCTAGTAGCACTGTGATTTTGCATGAGAACATAGTAGTTTAGTGGGGCTGGGGTTGTGGAGTGAAGTTAGAGCCGTGGGATTAAAGGGACACTGAACCCAAATTGTTTATTTCGTGATTCAGATAGAGCATGCAATTTTAAGCAACTTTCTAATTTACTCCTATTATCAAATTTTCTTCATTCTCTTTATCTTTCTTTGAAATGCAAGAATGTAAGTTTAGATGCCGGCCCATTTTTTGTGAAAACACTGTGTTGTTCTTGCTGATTGGTGGGTAAATTCACCCACCAATAAACAAGTGCTTTCCATGGTTCTGAACCAAAAAAATAGCTTATATGCCTTCTTTTTCAAATAAAGAAAGCAAGAGAACGAAGAAAAATTGATAATAGGAGTAAATTAGAAAGTTACTTAAATTTGCATGTTCTATCTGAATCATGAAAGAAAAAAATGGGGTTCAGTGTCCCTTTAAGATTACTTGAAGTGTGTGGCCAAGGTCAGTGTTTATTATGTTGGAGGTTTTGGAACAATTGAGAATTATGCATTCTTATATTAAAATTCAGAGGTTGTACAAAGTCTACTCTAATTAGCAGTCTCCCTTATGCCTTATACAATTCAGTGCTATATGTCTTTTTTTTTTTAATCTAGTAGGGACACTTCTGCCAAGTCTAGCAGTTATGTGTTTGTATAATGATATGATATGTCACGGTACACTGTGATCTCACATAATGAATTTAACTAACCTATACTATTTTTCCAACATTGAGGAGCTCTTTCTTAAACATTTTCTTTCATAAGATTGTGAGAGTCCACGAGTCATCCCATGTGAGATTTAAGAAGGAGGAAGCGAAACACCCCACACAACAGAGCCTTAATCCCTCCCACTTTCCCATTATTCCTTGTCAATGTTTTGCCTCTCGCAAGGAGTGATGGTGAAACTTTAACTGCTGATCTAAATATCAATTGATAGGGGTTCTCAGACCAATGTGAGACCCATTATACCCCTCAGAGAGCTGGTAACAGGATGGAGGGGTGTACATGAGTACAATTTGCAATAAGAGTAAATCTCTTTGAAGCTTTGTAACCTATCTGCTAAGTCTGTGTCTATTGCCAGACAGGGGTCAAAGAAGCATTGCATTTGCAGCAAAGAACTCTTGGATTTCTTACCCACCAGGGTTATCCCCAGGACAGTCTACAGACCTGCCTCCTAAATTAAACATTCACTTGGCAATTTCACAGCTGATAGCATTCATGCCTCCCCCAGGTAAATGCAAATGCATGGAAAGGGCACAAGAGAACCCTTTGCATCTGGGACATCCATAACGAGTGACTTGTCTAGGTACCCTGTAACCTCCAGGAGTACAACTGAATTAGAATCTTCCTCCTCAACTGAGTATGATTATTCAGAAACCTAGGACCCCCTTATGGTGATAAGTTCTTTAAGTCAGTCCCAAATAAACTATTTTCAATATGTCTAGGCAGACTACAATTCATTTATTGGACAGTACCACTTGTAAGGATTCAATGGACAGAAAACTTTAAGGTTTACATGGATGCTGAGTTGGGGCATAGCGTCGGGTTCCTGTAAAGTGCAGGGAATTTGGTCTACTAAGGAGGAGATGTTACCGATCAATACATTGGAACTTTGTGCATTCTTTAGCTAGCACTAAGTAGTGCATTGTTCCTACTTCATCAAAGGATACCAAGAACATGAAGCAAAATTGATTATAGAAGTAAATTGGAAATTTGTTTAAAAATGTATCTGAATCAAGAAAGAACAAATTGGGGTTCTATGCCCCTTTAACATTTAAAAATGTACAAACACTTTGTTTTAATTATGCACAAACATGCAGATCATTATAATTCAGCTGTGATTTATTTGGGGTCTGAACTATATTTTTCAACTTTTTATTAAACATGGGTAGAATTGTGTTCATGACCTAATACACAACCTCACATTTATAATACTAACTGATCACTTAATAGGCACGGATATCTCAACATGAAATTATTATTATTATTAGAAATAATAATTAATAATCGGCTAAATTACGAGTTTTGAGGTATGAGTGAAAATGTAGTGTTATGGGTTATAACGCTGCTTTTTCACTACCGCTGCTATTACGAGTCTTGTCAAAAAAGCTGTACCACACACTTTTTTGGCAGCAATTTGCGTAAAGTCTTTTTTCAATGGGACTTCCATAGCGCCAATATTACAATCTTTTTCTGGGAGGACAAAAAGTGAGCGGTACAGTCTATACTGCAAGATTCGTAACACAATCTAAAGTCAGTAGTTATGAGTTTTACGCTACAAAGCTGTAGCATAAAACTCATAACTAAAGTGCTAAAAAGTACACTAACACCAATAAGCTACCTATTAACCCCTAAACCGAGGCCCTCCCGCATCGCAAACACTAAAATAAAATTATTAACCCCTAATCTGCCTCTCCCGACTTCGCCGCCACTATAATAAACATATTAACCCCTAAACCGCCTCACTCCCGCATCGCAAACACTAGTTACATATTATTAACCCCTAATCTGCCACCCCTAACATCGCCTCCACCTACCTACATTTATTAACCCCTAATCTGCTGCTCCGGACATCGCCGCCACTATAATAAACATATTAAAACCTAAACCTAACCCTAACACCCCCTAACTTTAATATAATTAAAATAAATCTAAATAAAACATACTATTAATAACTAAATAATTCCTATTTAAAACTAAATACTTACCTGTAAAATAAACCCTAAGCTAGCTACAATATAACTAATAGTTACATTGCAGCTAGCTTAGGGTTTATTTTTATTTTACAGGCAAGTTTGTATTTATTTTAACTAAATAGATTAGTTAGTAAATAGTTAAAAACCTAGCTAAAATAAATACAAATTTACCTGTAAAATAAACCTAACCTGAGTTACACTATCACTTAACCTTACTCTACAATTAAATAAATTATTTATAATTACCGAAATTACAAAAACAAACACTAAATTACACAAAATAAAAAATAAATTATCAGATATTTAAACTAATTACACCTAATCTAATAGCCCTATCAAAATAAAAAAGCCCCCCAAAATAAAAAAAAAACCCTAGCCTAAACTAAACTACCAATAGCCCTTAAAAGGGCCTTTTGTGGGGCATTGCCCTGAAGAAATCAGCTCTTTTACCTGTAAAAAAAAAATACAAACAACCCCCAACAGTAAAACCCACCACCCACACAACCAACCCCCCAAATAAAATCCTAGCTAAGCTCCCTATTGCCCTGAAAAGGGCATTTGGATGGGCATTGTCCTTAAAAGGGCATTTAGCTCTTTTTCTGTGCCCAAAACCCCTAATATAAAAATAAAACCCATCCAATAAACCCTTAAAAAACCTGATTGGAACAGCCAATAGAATGTGAGCTCAATCCTATTGGCTGATTGGATCAGCCAATAGGATTGAAGCTCAATCCTATTGGCTGATTGCATCAGCCAATAGGAATTGTTCACCTTTAATTCTGATTGGCTGATAGAATTCTATCAGCCAATCGGAATTCAAGGGACGGCATCTTGCATGACATCACTTAAAGGAACCTTCATTCGTCGTTAGCCATGGAAAGAAGAGGATGCTCCATGCCGGATGTCTTGAAGATGGAGCCGCTTCATGCTGGATGGATGAAGATAGAAGATGCCATCTGGATGAAAACTTCTGCCCATCTGGAGGATCACTTCTGCCGGCTTGGATGAAGACTTCTCCCAGCTTCATTGAGGATGGATGTCCGGTCTTCAAAACTGTAAGTGGATCTTTGGGGGTTAGTGTTAGGTTTTTTTAAGGGTTTATTGGGTGGGTTTTATTTTTAGATTAGGGCTTTTGGGCTGAAAAAGAGCTAAATGCCCTTTTAAGGGCAATGCCCATCCAAATGTCCTTTTCAGGGCAATGGGGAGATAAGTTTTTTTTACTTAGGATTTTATTTGGGGGGTTGGTTGTGTGGGTGGTGGGTTTTACTGTTGGGGGGTTGTTTGCTTTTTTTTTTTACAGGTAAAAGAGCTGTTTTGGGCAATGCCCCACAAAAGGCCCTTTTAAGGGCTATTGGTAGTTTAGTTTAGTTTAGGCTAGGGTTTTTTTTTTTATTTTGATAGGACTATTAGATTAGGTGTAATTAGTTTAAATATCTAATAATTTCTTTTTTTTATTTTGTGTAATTTAGTGTTTTTTTTGTTGTAATTTAGGTAATTGTATTTAACTAATTTAATTGTAGTGTAAGGTTAGGTGGTAGTGTAAGACAGGTTAGGTTTTATTTTACAAGTAAATTTGCATTTATTTTAGCTAGGTAGTTAGTAATATTTACTAACTATTCTACCTAGTTAAAATAAATACAAACTTGCCTGTAAAATAAAAATAAAACCTAAGATAGCTACAATGTAACTATTAGTTATATTGTAGCTATCTTAGGGTTTATTTTACAGGTTAAGTATTTAGTTTTAAATAGGAATTATTTAGGTAATGATTGTAAGTTTTTTTTAGATTTATTTTAATTATATTTAAGTTAGAGGGTGTTAGGGTTAGGGTTAGACTTAGGTTTAGGGGTTAATACATTTAGTATAGTGGCGGCGACGTTGGGGGCGGCAGATTAGGGGTTAATAAATGTAGGTAGGTGGCGGCGATGTTAGGGGCGGCAGATTAGGGGTTAATAATATTTAACTAGTGTTTGTGATGTGGGAGTGCGGCGGTTTAGGGGTTAATATGTTTATTATAGTGGCGGCGATATTGGGGGCGGCAGATTAGGGGTTAATAAGTGTAGGTAGGTTGCGGCAACATTGGGGGCAGCAGATTAGGGATTAATAAGTATAATGTAGGGGTTGGCGATGTTGGAGGCAGCAGATTAGGGGTTAATAAGTATAATGTAGGTGGCGGCGATGTCGGGGGCGGCAGATTAGGGGTTAATAAGTGTATGATTAGGGGTGTTTAGACTTGGGGTTCATGTTAGGGTGTTAGGTGTAAACATAAATTTAGTTTCCCCATAGGAATCAATGGGGCTGCATTACGGAGCTTTACGCTGCTTTTTTGCAGGTGTTAGGCTATTTTTCAGCCGGCTCTCCCCATTGATGTCTATGGGGAAATTACTTTTTGCCTAATAATGCCGGGTTAATGAAAACCTGTAATACCAGCGCTGTAGGAAAATGAGCGGTGCCAATTACGTGCAAGTTAGCACTGCACCCCTCATAACGCAAAACTCGTAACCTAGCCAAATAATAATAATAATAATTAACAGAAATAATACACTGTACAGTTTAGGTCTTTATCACACACATCTTTATATTAAGCAATTTAAAGAGAACTTAAGAAATCTAAGCACATACTTCAGTCTATTGACCTTGTCAATACATTTTCTGACCTTTTAAAAAAGTTAGTCAAGCTTGTTTCACACATTATATCTGACCTAAAACTGTGATGTGCTTCAGTAATCTCTTCAATTTCCTCTAGATAAATTGCCAGCTTCAGCATGGTAAAAGCATCTTTAGTTTTCTTAGGTATCAACACAAAATGAGTAGCTGAAAATGTTTGCTTAATGGACCACCATATTTATGAAGCAAGATGGTATTGGGTCATTGCCAACATGCAAGACAGCTGTACATCATGCTGAGTAATTCATTTTGCAGCTATGGGATTATATTGCAAATAGTTCACATACTTTTAAGAATAGCTATTCATCTAGCAGCGCAGCACATCCAGACAGCATTATAGATTCATTTGTCATATTTTAACAACTCAGACCAAACAGAAGCATTATCAGATGGCAATTGGCAATATATGATTGACAAAAAACAACATTGCATAAATATTCATTGTATAGTGTTCCATCTAGCACTGGTGAAGCAAGGGAGGAATAGATATAAAAAGTCAGCTAGTGTTTATTAACCATTCTGATTTTATGTACTTATAATAGACTTGTTAAAAGGAAAGCACCGTAAAATAGTTTAGACTTAAGATGCATGGTTGTATTTATCATTAGGCAAACCAAGCAACCACAGTCGCTCTTTACTCATTGATGGTTCAATAGTCATATGATACAGCTTTGCCAATTACTATTCTGTTTTTTTTAAACCATGTTAGATATTTTAGAAAATGGTATCCATTGTTGAAAAGCATATCTTGTTTTACTCAGGAGTAGCAAAGCACTGCTATCTGGTGATTGGTGGCTGCACATATATGCCTCTTGTCATTGGATCACCTAATGTGTTTAGCTAGCTCCCAGTAGTGTGTTGCTGCTCTTGAGCTTATCATTAAAGGGACATAAAACCCAAACATTTTCTTTCATGGTTCAAACAGAGCATATAATTTTAAACAATTTTCCAATTTACTATTATCAAATTTTATTCATTTTCATTTTCTTATTTGTTGAAAAGCAGGGATGTAAGTTCAGGAGTGACTGTGCACGTGTCTGCAGTACTATATAGCAACAGTGGCACTAGATAGCTAACTAACTAAGATAACTTCCGCAACTGTTCGCAAACGGGCAAACCGGGCGAACCGCCATTGACTTCAATAGGCAGGCGAACTTTAAAACCAACATGGACTCTTTCTGGCCACAATAGTGATGGAAAAGTTGTTTCAAGGGGACTAACACCTGGACTGTGGCATGCCGGAGGGGGATCCATGGCAAAACTCCCATGGAAAATTACATAGTTGATGCAGAGTCTGGTTTTAAGCCATAAAGGGCATAAATCACCTAACATTCCTAAATAGTTTGGAATAACGTGTTTTAAAACATCAGGTATTATGTTGTATCAATCAGGTAGTGTAAGGGTTACGCCTGCTTCACAGTGACAGACCAAACTCCCCGTTTAAAGGGACAGTCTACACCAGAATTTTTATTGTTTTAAAAGATAGATAATCCGTTTATTACCGATTTCCCAGTTTTGCATAACTAACACATTTATAATTCACTATGAAGGGTTAACCCTTGATGTTATGTGACTGCACAGGCATTGGCTGTTTTGTAAGCCAATTATCCTCTAGGTTTACTTTTAAATAGGCACCACAGGTATACTGAATTAGCTATGATTACGGCTGTATAGCCGAAACATGTCAGCCTTCAGTTTGCCTGTGCTGCTTCACTAATTTGATCACGGACCCTCCTGGAACCTTTTAACAATTTTTGAATAAAGGAACTGTTTTTAAATGTGTCTTGGATTGCTCATCTTTTCTTCAGAACACATTTATAATAATATACTTTTAACCTCTGTGATTATCTTGTATCTAAGCCTCTGCAAACTGCCACTTTTTTCAGTTCTTTTGACAGACTTGCAGTCTAGCCAATCAGTGCCTGCTCCCAGATAACTTCTCGTGCACGAGCACAGTGTTATCTATATGAAACTGCAATTAGATTACACTAGCAGACTGATTTTTCACAGTCAAAAAAGTTTTTTTTTTAAAAATTTACGCTACTGTTACAACAGATATGAGTGGTGGCACTTAGCAAGTGGGCCTGGCACACACGATGGCAGGCAGGCAACTGCAATTAGATTACACTAGCAGACTGATGTTTCACAGTCAAAAAAGTTTTTTTTTTTTAAATTTACACTACTGTTACAACAGATATGAGTGGTGGCACTAGTTGACAAGTGGGCCTGGCACACACGCTGGCAGGCAGGCAACTGCAATTAGATTACACTAGCAGACTGATTTATCACAGTCAAAAAAGTTTTTTTTTTTAAATTTACACTACTGTTACAACAGATATGATTGGTGGCACTTAGCAAGTGGGCCTGGCACACACGCTGGCAGGCAGGCAACTGCAATTAGATTACACTAGCAGACTGATGTTTCACAGTCAAAAAAGTTTTTTTTTAAAAAAATTACACTACTGTTACAACAGATATGAGTGGTGGCACTGCATGCAGGCAACTGCAATTAGATTACACTAGCAGACTGATGTTTCACAGTCAAAATTACACAGGCAAAAAAAAAGAGTGATGTTCTAGCCCTAAAAAGAGCTTTTTGGGGTGCTGTCCTTACAGCAGAGATCAGATGAGTCCTTCAGGACTGTAGTGGACACTGAATACACTAGCCTAGCTATCAATTTCCCTATAAAATCAGCAGCAGCTACACTATCCCTCCTCTCACTAAGAATGCAGGATCAGAATTAATCTAAAATGGCTGCTGTCCAGGAGCTGGGAGGGTCTGGGAGGGAGTGTCTGCTGCTGATTGGCTGAAATGTGTCTGCAGACTGTGAGATACAGGGTCAAAGTTTACTCAATGATGACGAATAGGGGGCAGATCGAACATCACATATGTTTGCCCGCCGCGGCGAACGCGAACAAGCTATGTTCGCTGGCAACTATTCGCCGGCGAACTATTCACGACATCACTAGTGCACTCTACCTATGTAGATATCTTTTTAACAAAGAATAATGAGAACAAAGCAAATTTGATGACAGCAGTAAATTTTGAAAAAAAATAATTGTATTTTCTATCTGAATTATAAAAGAAAAAATTGATAATAGAACATTCAAAAGTAGTTTAAAATTGAATGCTCTGTTTCAAATAATTTTGACTTAACTGTTTCCTTAGGAAATGTGCCTCATGATCGTGTGTTTAATAATGTAGGCTCAGGCATTGGGAAAAGCACTCTCCTGAATAAGTTTGGACTTAGAGCATGTAGCCACGTTCCCTATAAAAGTCCGATCCCAAAGATGCAATCTCATTTTAGGGTCTCCTAGGCAATATAGCAAGGCAGTGTGTTTAAGATGTACAGTTTAAAAAAAATTAAAAACCAGGAAAAGATGATATAATAATTCCTTTGCATAAAACCCTGTTGTCGCTATCGTGTTTGCAGTTCACGGCAAAATAGATATGGTGCTTTATCAAACAATATAGTGATAGAAAAATGGTGCACAATCTGACCATCCTGACAACCTAAAAGATGCAGTCAGATGGTTTAGCAGTAGTGCAGATGGAAATGTATTACATTATAAAGTCGGGATGAAGTAATCCCCTTTTAAAACACGATTTTAAAAACAACAGTATTGTTAGTGATAATCATAACAGTGTTAGTGTGACTTTTAATCAAATATTTAATTTTTTTTATAAATCTCCATTTGTAGATGTTGGAGTCCTGAAGTGACTATAGAAGTATGCCATTCATGCCAAGATGTTAATCAGTGTTGAAGATGGATTTTGATGGCAATAGGTTAATGGCATACATGTAAATTAGTATTTTCGTTGTAGAGTGGACAAGGGAGTCACTTGAATAGACCTTTCCTCTAACCTTAAAGGGCCACTAAACCCAAAATCTTTCTTTCACGATTCAGATAGAGAATACAAATTTAAACAACATTACAATTTACTTCTATTATTTATTTTGCTTCATTTTTTAGATATCCTTAGTTGAAGAAAAAGCAATGCACATGGGCAGGGATAGGCACAGACAAAGGCTGTGGCGGACATTTTCCAAAGTACAGACCTTAGTGAAGGACATCAAGTACATTTGAAATTAAAAACATTATTTTATAGTGCTTGGTGTTATTATACTGATGCAGATACCACTGATCCTATAACCAGCCCTCTTCTGGCTATACCCATGAGCCAGTGTCACTACTGTGTCATTATATAGTGCTAGGTGTTATTATACTGATGCAGATACCACTGATCCTATAACCAGCCCTTGTCTGGCTATACCCATGAGCCAGTGTCACTACTGTGTCATTATATAGTGCTGGGTGTTATTATACTCCTGTAGATACCACTAATTATATAATCAGCCCTCCTCTGGCTATACCCATGTGCCAGTGTCACTACTGTGTCATTATATAGTGCTGGGTGATATTATTCTGATGCAGATACCACTGACCCTATAACCAGCCCTTGTCTTGCTATACGCATGTGCCAGTGTCACTACTGTGTCACTATATAGTGCTGGGTGTTATTATACTGATGCAGTACCACTGACCCTATAACCAGTCCTTGTCTGGCTATACACATGTGCCAGTGTCACTACTGTGTGTTTGTATAGAGCTGGGTGTTATTATACAGATGCACATACACATCCAGTATTTCCCTCAGGCTTTATTTATTCCATAACTTATCACCCAATATCGCTAGCAGTCTCTTGAAAAGCCACTAACTTTATTCACACTACATATATTTTTTTATTCCTATTATTTAATCAGAAAGAAAAAAGATATACTAAGGTTGTGGCGGACACTGAAAGGGCTAGTCACGGACACCGGTGTCCGTATACGGACACCTTGCCTATCCCTGCACATGGGTGAGCCAATCACACAAGGCTTCTATGTGCAGCAACCAATCAGCAGCTACTGAGCATATCTAGATATGCTTTTCAGCCAATAATACCGAGAGAATCAAACAAATTAGATAATAGAAGTAAATTAGAAAGATGTTTAAAATTGCTTTCCCTTTCTAAATCATGAAAGAAAAAATGTGGGTTTCATGTCCCTTTAAGTGTGTGAATGTGCTATTGTATCAGTCACTTTCGCAGACCTCCCAGTTTTTGTTTTGAGAAGAGGTACCTAAAGGATCACTAAACACAGTAGAATTGTATAATCAATAAACACATTATAAAAGCCAATACTAAAGAACTTAGTTTGAATTTCAAATGAGTAGTAGTTACATTTTATTTCCTAATGTATCACTTGACAGCCACAAAATGCATATATCAATACCCTCTGAATCTTGCACATGCTCAGTAGGAGCAGGTGCCTCAGAAAGTGTGCATATAAAAAGATTGTGCACGTTTAAACACAAAAAGTTATTTTTGGGACCTTTTCGTTTAAAAACTCGATTTTAAAAAATGAAATGAAATAGCATTGTGCTCACTCAAGAAACTCGCCGACAAATTAAATCAGAAAGCAAAAGGCTTTTTTTGTGAACAAATCTCTAATGCTATAGTTAAAGTCAGCTCTAGAACAACAGTGCTCTACTGGGAGTTAGCTGAACACATCTGGTGGCCCGATCTCAAGAGACATATGTGTGTAGCCACCAATCACCAGCTACCTCGAAGTAGTGCAATTCTGCTCCTGAACCTCTCTAGGTTTGCTTTTCAACAAAGGATATCTAAGAGACCTTTTTATAGTAGATGTAAATTGAAAATTCTGTTAAAATTGTATGTTCCACATGGCCCTTGAAATTCTATTTGAAAACTAAACTTCAAATTAAAGGGACACTAAACACCTTGACACTTGTTTATAAAATGTTTATTTTATGCACTATAAAACAACTTTGCATTATACTTTCATTATTTATTTTGTCCCCTTTTATGTCATTTAGCTCTAAAAAAGTGAGCAATTTCTAATTTCCAAAATGAAACTGCACCTTGTTGAGGCAAGACTTTTCTATATATCTGTCCCTAATTGGCTTTAACTGATAACAACTGCAAAACAATGCACATTATACCAACATTATAGTCAGTACTAGCCTTAAGAAAATATCACCTGAACATCTCTGTATAAAAAAGGATGATATTTTACCTTAAAAAGTAAGTGCTCTGGTAACAGTTATACTTCAGCTTCTGTCCAGCTGCAGGTTGAAAGAAAAACCAGCCAATCAGCATCAGCAATGCTGAGGTTATGCTATGCTTTGCTGGGAACTTGCGAAATTTGATAGTAAACTTCCTTAAACTGAATAGAGAAATAACATGACTGTGCCTGCATATGCAAGATGCACAATTGCTTGCATTTCCTGGGACTAGCATCCTGATTGGCTGCATAAAGTCCCTTTATAATGGGGGTGTGTATACTAAGGACATTTTGAGGTAAATGTCCTTTTTACATAGAGATGTTCAGGTAATATTTTCTAGTCAGCTTTGTACAGCTATGTTTTATCATTTTTAAGTGATTCAGCATTTGGGTATCATGCACCTTTAAGGAAAAACTTATGTTAATTGGTACATAGTCATTTTACTTAAATTTATGAGCTCAGTTTGTTGTTCATTGTTGCCATCAATATTTAAGAAAATCCCTTTAAAATTGTGTATTTACATGATACATTATGGGTGCGATCACATATACGGCGCAGGTTTCGGCGCAAGCGTCGGAACCCGCGCCGCCCGTAATTTCACCTTGCACATCGGGGTATTACATATACTGCGCCATTAGATGCTGAACTGGCGTAAGTAGGACAAACTGGCGATCTTCTGAAATGTGCGCAAATACACATTTTAGTCGTCGCAAGTAACTTACGCCAGTATTTTATCCACAGAAAGTGTCAATAAAGAGTAGTTTTATGCAAATTAGGCTAACATTCGTAAAAATGAACCGCGATTTCATATAAAAATGCGACACGTAATTATGCTATTCAAAATTCATATATAAACCCATATATAAAGAGATGAAGGTAATACAATTATGATTTCCCATTGTTCTCTCCTCCAAGTATTGTTGATTGTTTTGCGAAGAAATTTAAAGTAAATAAGCAAGTATATGTCCACAATGTGATAAAGTACCTACAAGCTCAATCCATTTAATTATGTTGTGGCTTCAAGCTATTTCAAATACACAAATAAACCTTAAAAAAACAATATCATAGTATATTGTCCCTTTAACCTTGAGATGCTGCTTAAATGTATGTGTTTGTTAAGGCTTCCAGGGAGTTACGTTGTTCTTTTAGTCAGTGCAAGGGTTGCTGCGCCTGCAATATGTGGCGAGATGAGAATGGAGTAGATTTTATGAATTCTGTGCGCGTAAGTCCTTATGCTGTATATTGGATACCAAATTGCGCTGCTGTTCTATGTTAGTCTCTGGGTAAAAAAAATAAGTCCGAAGGATGAACTATACACGTGTAACTTGTATGCTACGTCGTATATGTAATACCAAAATTGCGTAAAATCTGGCGGCGGAGGATTTTGCGGGCGACGCTGCATATGCAATGGAGGCCTATGCTCTTACTTCCATTTTTATTGGAGGCTTAGTTCAAATTTCAAAGGTCAGTATAAAATATGCATTTAATGCTAAGATTTTTTTATTTATTTTTAAGCATTATGGTGATAAGTCTTGCCCTATACAGGGAGTGAAGAATTATTAGGCAAGTTGTATTTTTGAGGATTAATTTTATTATTGAACAACAACCATGTTCTCAATGAACCCAAAAAAATCATTAATATCAAAGCTGAATAGTTTTGGAAGTAGTTTTTAGTTTGTTTTTAGTTATAGCTATTTTAGGGGGATATCTGTGTGTGCAGGTGACTATTACTGTGCATAATTATTAGGCAACTTAACAAAAACAAATATATACCCATTTCAATTATTTATTTTTACCAGTGAAACCAATATAACATCTCAACATTCACAAATATACATTTCTGACATTCAAAAATAAAACAAAAACAAATCCGTGACCAATATAGCCACCTTTCTTTGCAAGGACACTCAAAAGCCTGCCATCCATGGATTCTGTCAGTGTTTTGATCTGTTCACCATCAACATTGCGTGCAGCAGCAACCACAGCCTCCCAGACACTGTTCAGAGAGGTGTACTGTTTTCCCTCCTTGTAAATCTCACATTTGATGATGGACCACAGGTTCTCAATGGGGTTCAGATCAGGTGAACAAGGAGGCCATGTCATTAGATTTTCTTCTTTTATACCCTTTCTTGCCAGCCACGCTGTGGAGTACTTGGACGCGTGTGATGGAGCATTGTCCTGCATGAAAATCATGTTTTTCTTGAAGGATGCAGACTTCTTCCTGAACCACTGCTTGAAGAAGGTGTCTTCCAGAAACTGGCAGTAGGACTGGGAGTTGAGCTTGACTCCATCCTCAACCCGAAAAGGCCCCACAAGCTCATCTTTGATGATACCAGCCCAAACCAGTACTCCACCTCCACCTTGCTGGCGTCTGAGTTGGACTGGAGCTCTCTGCCCTTTACCAATCCAGCCACGGGCCCATCCATCTGGCCCATCAAGACTCACTCTCATTTCATCAGTCCATAAAACCTTAGAAAAATCAGTCTTGAGATATTTCTTGGCCCAGTCTTGACGTTTCAGCTTGTGTGTCTTGTTCAGTGGTGGTCGTCTTTCAGCCTTTCTTACCTTGGCCATGTCTCTGAGTATTGCACACCTTGTGCTTTTGGGCACTCCAGTGATGTTGCGGCTCTGAAATATGGCCAAACTGGTGGCAAGTGGCATCTTGGCAGCTGCACGCTTGACTTTTCTCAGTTCATGGGCAGTTATTTTGCGCCTTGGTTTTTCCACACACTTCTTGTGACCCTGTTGACTATTTTGAATGAAACGCTTGATTGTTCGATGATCACGCTTCAGAAGCTTTGCAATTTTAAGAGTGCTGCATCCCTCTGCAAGATATCTCACTATTTTTGACTTTTCTGAGCCTGTCAAGTCCTTCTTTTGACCCATTTTGCCAAAGGAAAGGAAGTTGCCTAATAATTATGCACACCTGATATAGGGTGTTGATGTCATTAGACCACACCCCTTCTCATTACAGAGATGCACATCACCTAATATGCTTAATTGGTAGTAGGCTTTCGAGCCTATACAGCTTGGAGTAAGACAACATGCATAAAGAGGATGATGTGGTCAAAATACTCATTTGCCTAATAATTCTGCACTCCCTGTATTTATTTTTCTCTGAATGCTTTTTACATTTACAAACAAACTGCTGTTACAGTTTTTATTGCCATGTTAAATAATAAAAGCTGTGACAGTGATATATTTTTTAGATCCATTATATTTAATAGCCCCCTGCATCCGACTTCAGAGACAGCAGAGATGGTGTATTTGACTACAATGCAATTTCAGAGTCATTAAAGCTTACATAGTAGACTTGTGCAGCCATGAACAGTTTGGTTTGTCCAAATCTTTTATAACAAATATTCAGAATATTTGCTGACGGCACTATTCAGTACTGATTTTGTTTTAAAAAATATTTAACAAATACTGAGTATTTTTAGAACATTTACATTAATTTTCATTAAAATTTCACCTGTAGCTTATACATACTTTTAGGAGAGCTGCGCTAGCCTGGTCCTCTTCTTCCCAGTGCTGCACTAATAGGATGCTTAGCGGGGCAACTACCAGGGCCTGCATTAAAGGACCTAAGCCTCCTATTTGTGCGGCCGGGCTCTGTGAAGAAGAGGACTGACTGGATTAGTGTGGCTCTCCAGCACTCTAAAGGTATGTATTTACCTTAAAGGGTCACTGAACCGAAATTCTTTCTTTCGTGATTCAGATAGTGCATGTCATTTTAAGCAACTTTCTTTTCATGATTCTTTAAAACAAAATGATTTTTTTTTTTGTTACGAATTTGCATTTGTAACGAAACAAATGAACATCTCTATTATAAAGTAAGCTTCGTTAATTAGATAAATATATACGCACACAATATTTTTCCACTAAAATAATCTTAACCAAGTACACTTTTATAGATTGAATAATTTCATATCCTATGTCAAATTTACTTTATTATATTATTTTATCTAAACTGTAAGTTAGTGTATAAAATAAATACTACAAATATTTGTTTCCCATTCTTTATAATCAAATTGATGTCTAAGGAAACTTTTTTACTTATAAGGCCTGTGATAAATAATTGATTAATAGATTATCCTTCAGCTTCCTGAGCATCTTGCAGCTGGTAGCAGCTATATAACATCAACAGATTTGATTATTATTGTTATGTTCAAGTGCTCTTTGCACTCAGCATTAAACAAGATAAGAACCTGAGGCCTCTTGCTATGCTTGAAGAAAATGCACGGTAGAGAAAAGTAGTGACTACAATAGATCATAAATAAATCTGCACAGACTAAGCCTTGCAAACAAACTTGATAAAAGCTAGTGGGATGGTAATACTTTTCGAAAGTATAACAAATCATTTATATTAGCAAAAGAAAAAAGGTTGTTATTTAACAAAAATGTAGTGTTGATATGGCCCCAGCAATTTTAAATATTGCATTTAGTAAAATTTATCTATATTATGTTTCAGAAACCAAAACAGGCCTTGAGAATGAAAATAATGTTTAAATATTAAGATCTTTTTAATGGATCAGATGTAAATGATGATATATAGTATCAAGTAGTAACGTTCCTCTGCATGTACTACTATGTACCATAACAAAACTTTGTTCTGCAGTTAATATTAGTAAGTGTACAAATAAGAAGTGCCATGTATTACTCAGTTTAATTAGGCTTAGATGGATAAACAACCTACTTTAATTTCAGCATTTCAGAAAACTTTGACAAAATAATGGTTTGCCTTAAGGACATTTATTTCTGCAAATTTATACAGATTACTACAATACACATTATTCAAGTACTCCAGAATAAAAGTATCTATAGATTTCACAAGGTGTTTTGCTTTTTCCATTTTTAAATATTCACTAAGATGTTCCTGGGATTGAGGACCAGTGATTATGTAGGAAAAGCCATGGAAATGAGCTCAGATTGCTCTTTCTTGGACTTCAGATACCCCTGGCAGAGCTTTGTTGTGTGTTTATGACCATCACTGGAAAATTTGTCCTTTATTAGAAAATATTAAACCAGAAAGTATGAAATTGCCCAGCAGAATAGAGTGGTACTTCTCTTTGTTCAAAATGTTGTTGGTCTTGTGCAAGACTCCAATCCCCATGCCTAAATATTTGTAACACCATATTTAAGTGTAGGTTTTACACACTGTGAAGTTAGCCCCTCATGGTGCAGTCTTCACACATGAACTCTGCAATTGCCATGGCCCTTACCCCCTTTACTACTTGGAATTTCAGAGAAAAACTTGGCTCAAAATACTCAATTTAAACAGACATAGAGCTAATTTTATTTACCTATTAAAACTATATATTTCTTTTAATTAGACAACCTAAGGTGTTGATCTAGGCCCATTTTGGAATATTTCATGCCACTATTTCAATGCCAAATGCAATTGTATTAAAAAATTGTTAACATTTTCACAAACTTTAGGTTTCACAATGAAACGCCCTCCCTCAGATTCCCACCCAACTCCACCACTGTGCCACCCACCTGCCTGCCTCCATCCCTCCCAAACCTCCCAATGGCACAAACGGAGATCGTGGTATACAGTGACACAGACTATGTCATTGTCTGCAACGATCATGTAGTCTGCTCTCATTTTTCTGCATCTCCAGACTGCTGGAGCTTCCTGAAAGGCCGACGTATATATACATTATGCGGTACTATGGGCTATGTACTGCATGATGAATATATACATCAGATTGGGTCAAGGGGTTAATAAATATTAATACAAGTTATTTTGAAGAAGTGGTTTAGAGACCACTGCTCTGCAATGAAGAAAACCATTACTGGATCGGCTGGGATTAAATTGCGGATGCAGACGTTGTTCTGTTGTCTTCTCATGGCATGGTAACCTTAGGTATGGCCTGGTCTTGCATTGGCTATTATTATAGAGTAAAAATGCAAATGCATGGTTGTGAGTTTTATTGTTTATGCCTCCCCTGAATCCCCTTCCTTTTGTTACAGTTATATTTTATTATTATATTGTTTTCTATATTTATTTTTTCTTTGTTTATGTTTTATGTTTAGTGTCTCACCATAAGTTAAATGGTGAATAAAGTACAAATTTGTTTTCAACTGTCAAAGGGTCCATGTCTGTATCATTTTATCCCCATACAAAGGTATAAGCACTTGTATGACCAAAATATTTAGGGGGATGAGTTCTTCAAGGCTACCAAACACTGCAAGTGAATATAATTTGTGCACCTGAGCATTATTATTTCCCAAGATGGTAAATGTTTATTTTATACATACATAGAGGTTCCCACAGTGATCTCAATTATTCAATGAACAGATACTTGGCAATCACCCAAAACAAATGTAACATACATGTTGTACAGCTAAGTAGTTCAATGATTGTTGGTTATATGCAAGAGGTGATTACCATAGGAGCACATACACACTGATATGAGAGTCAGGTATACCAAGTGATAAATTAGTCTGTCAGACCAAAGTTCAATTCAGTCAGAGTAGTAAAATGCCAGTCAGAAAATGGTTACCAAGGCAGCAAGGAAGGTAACAATGATGACATCAGCGGCTCATGCGGAACTTGGCTGGTCTGATTTGCAAACTGAAGACCCAGTGACAGGGTAACAATTTCAAACCTTGAGTTGTGCTGCACTTGTTGGTCCAGATACACACTTGCAGAAAGGATAGGAGCACCAACTCGGAAATTGCAATAGGTATAAAAGTCCTTTATTCAAAAAAATAACAATACAATTTGTACATAATCCAGCACAAAATGGTAGTTAAGTAAGAATGGAGGAGTCCATAAAACACAGCTGACGCGTTCTGGCTGATATCCATACACAAAAGCTGCTATCTGTCAGTTAAAAGCACATACTATTTCAAGAGAAGAGCCCTCCTCATATTGGTTGTCCAATAATTGAATAATTGTTTTCACAATAGTACAAGCGCACAGCTTGGATATTAACTCTCAAGATCCATTTCCCCTCTCACATAAGTCAAGCAAATATAACACTGTTACTTAACTTAACATTAAACCAACATGTTTTTAATGTATGACCTAGGTACTCTGTGGTATAAACTCAGCCTCATAATGACTTGGCAAGGAGCCATAATTTATTAACTTGATTATATCCAAGTACCAAATAAGGGGGGGGGGGGAGAGGGAGAGGCTATATTCACTATCTGGGTTGTAATATTGCTCTATTGGGGACCCAGAGAGGTCCTGGCTATCTTATTAGAAAACTCCTGATGTGCTATGGTTTTAGGAGATGTTCAATTATCCCGGGCTCCCACGTATCCCCAAGTGGCTCAACAAGGAACAATATATCAACTAGGAAACATATAGTTATGCATAGAGTTATAGAAACAATTGGGAGAACATTCACAGATTACAAGCTTAGCTATGCCATATTCCTGTGTGCCTGACTCTCGTAAACAGCCACTCTTATATACAGTGCAGAGTGAGGGTCTAAATTCAAAGAGCTAAACCAAAAGAAATACGACTTCACAACAAATTATTTACAAATGCTTACTAGTAATATGTCACTGATGTTATAGAGGACCTGGTTATGTATATAGTGTATATATACACCTATGGATATCAAACCAAAATCCTATACATGCTAGTCATACATATAGTACAGTAAAAGAAAGGAAGAGGGCGACTCCTAGTGCAGATCAGTAAGTCCAAAAAGCACCCACAGCTAGTTACCAATTGAATGGATACTCACAAAACATTCAGCACACTGTAGTGCTAATGAAGCAAGCTGGGTATATTGTAGTGGCCCAGCGCACATGAATATTAAGGCTGTAGTCTGTTCCAAAATCTGGTATACCATGAATGAAGGACAAGAGACTCCAGTATAAAAATAATTGCTTTATGATCCAAAGTATTAAAAACAATTCATAAATGAAATATACAATGAAATATACTCAGTAATACACGCTACGCGTTTCTCAGCGCTAACCACGCTGTTTCCTCATGCAGGTAGTACTGGTATCTAACTGAAGTCTCCTATTTATGCAACCACTATGCCCTAAGTCCGCCCTATTCAACAGGTGTTAAAACAATTAATTGTGTTATACAGTTTCTAAACAGCAATGAATCCATAATATTTATAAGATACAACAATGAAAAGAAAAACAGCAGCAAATTACTATATTATAAATAAACAACAAATATATATTATAAACAGATTTTAGCATAAACTTATAACTAACATAAACACATAAAAATAAATACATTTATTGAATCGTGCAGGATGACACTTATATTGTTGTTACCTTGCAGATTATAACACCTATTTCTTCAATGTATTATACTGAAGTTACTATTTTCATTAGATCGCTGTTGGAGGCTTTAACTCTTATCTATTGACACAATATTTAAACGGCATTTCAATGTGAAAGTTTGTGCCGTGAATAAACCAATCCCAATATCCCTACTGCAAGATAGATACAAGTTAAAGCCTCTAACAGTGATCTAAAGAAAATAGTAACTTCAGTATAATACATTGAAGAAACAGGTGTTATAATCTGCAAGGTAACAACAATATAAGTGTCATCCTGCACGATTCAATAAATGTATTTATTTTTATGTTAGTTATAAGTCTATGCTAAAATCTGACATTTGTCATTGGGCTCACACTGCAACAGCATGTTCCAATAAACATATAGCTATTGGTTATAAACAAACACACCCCCAGTAGGAATATTTTCATTGGCAGATCAACTGCACGAACTTCAAAGACACATACATTTGCAGTAGGGATATTGGGATTGGTTAAATCCTCTAGGCATTATCTCTGCCTTCTCAAATTGTGAGTACCCATTTTTTTTTTTTTTTGCTTGTGCTATCATTCTTTTGAGTATTGGCTACACTAGGAGGCACCCTTTCTCTTTTTTCATACATATAGTACAGTTACTTAGCCCTTAACTAGACATTTTTTACCAGAAGTTAATTAAATCATTGTCAGAATTAAAACCATTGGGTCGAACTTGTCTGGAGCTTAAAAAGCAAAAAAAAAAACATAGTCTTGCTATAAGTCTCCTCCTTTATTTTTTCTATGGCTGTCCATCTCAAGGAACCAGTTCCTTTGTTGTGAGTGTTGGCAAAGTGTTACACTAGGGGTGTGCTGGCAGTACCTGTTTTAATGCTAGAAAGGTGTTCCCTGATTCTAGACCTGACTTCACGTGTCATGAGCCCCACATATTCTTTATCACATTCTACACAGGTGATCAAGTAGATGACAAATGTTAATCTGCAGTTCATGTAAGTTCTTTTTTTAAACACCTGTCCATATCTACTTTCTCACATGCTACACAGAGAAGTAACATTTACACATGCCATTAGTAGGTAGCCATGATGATTTGGGAGACTCCTTGCTTGGCAGTTTAGTTGGGTAGACCAGATTTCTGATGGTCTTATTACGTTTGTAAGCAAACTTACATCCCTTTACTGTAAGGTCTGCCAGATCATCATCCGCTCTCAGAATTGGAAGATGTTTTCTGATAATATTACATATCTGGTTGTATTACGGATCAGGAGATCTAGACTATTCAGTTTATCAACAGTTTGTATGGCTGCATCTATAGTATTTTTGGAATATCCTCTTAATTTCAGTCTTTCTGTGAGTTGGTTTGCTTGCTTATTAAAACCCTTATTATCCGAACAATTTCTTTTTAGGCAAATGATTTGGCCTTTGGCTATCCCCCTAAATACACTTTTTTGGATGACAACTAGATGTGTGTAAGAGGGTGTTACCCAAAATGGGTTTCCTATAGACTGATGTGGAAATCTTTCCTCCAATTTCACCAGTTAGGGTTAGATCTAAGTAATTTATGCTATGGCTATTGCTTTCTGAAGTGAAGCTGATTCCAGCATCATTGTCATTAATTGTCTGCAGAAAGGAAATCAAAGTATGTTGGTCTCCCTTCCAGATGGACAGAAGATCATCTATGAATCAACTGTAGAAAGCTATATCAGCTTTATGGGGGTTTCTATCTCCAAATATGTGGACCTGCTCCCACCACCCCATAAAAAGGTTGGTGTAGGAGGGGGCAAATTTTGTCCACATAGCAGTTCCACAAAGTTGGAGGCAGAACACCCCCTCAAATTCAAAATAGTTATGTTTTAGTAAGAATTTGGTGACATTCACAGCAAATTCACAAAAGTTGTGATCCCTGCCATAGTATTTTTTCATGAATTATGAAATGGCCACCAGAACCTTATAACGTGGTATGGATGAATATAATGCTCTAATATCTACTGTGAGCCATGTATAATTACTTCTCTATTCCAAATCAGACACCAATTGTAGAATATGTTTTGTGTCTTTGACATGGCTTCAGAGATATAAAACCATAGGCTGCAAAATTTCATCCAACCATTCTGATAAGTGTTTAAGTAGGGAACCTATGCCGCTGACTATGGGTCTCCCTACCACATTTTCCAGAGATGTATGAACCTTTGGAAGTTGATTAAACAAAGGTATTGTGGGGTGCGTAACCCATAGCTATTCATTTGTGTCTTTATCAATGTAACCAGGGCTGGATTGGCCTACCAGGATACCAGGAGATTTCCCGGTGGGCTGCAGCAGCTGGGGCTGGAAAGCTACAATTTTAAGGGGTGATTAATGGGTGCATTTTGGTTCTAGGGTGTCTATATAACATCAATCTGGCATTTTATTTAATGCAAAGTAATATAATTTAATTCTGAAAAAAATATTGGGGCAGGAGTATGCCAGTAATCCCCCTTTGAGAAAAATAGGGCATGTGCATTCTAGCGAATCAACATAAAATAGGGCTGGTTTTCATATTTTTCCAGGGCTGCTTTTTATTCCCAGTCCGGCCCTGGATGTAACCCTGGTCAACCCCATTGTCTACCAGGTCTCTCAGTTTCCTGCTAAAGATCCTGGTGGGGTCTGTGGTAAGGACCCTGTAGTCTTGTGTATTAGAGAGTTGTCATTCATCCATTCCACATGATAAGGGTCTGGTGGCCATGCATACTTCATGAAAAATTCAATGGCAGGGATTCCAACTTTTGTGATTTTTTTGTGAATGTTACTGAATTCTTACTAAAACATAACTCCTATGCCAACCTCTTTATGGGGTGGTGGGAGCAGGTCCACATATTTGGAGATAGAAACCCCCATAAAGCTGATATAGCTTTCTACAGATGATTCATAGATGATCTTCTGTTCATCTGGAAGGGAGACCAACAGACTTTGATTTCCTTTCTGCAGGCAATTAATGACAAAGATGCTGGAATCTGCTTCACTTTGGAAAGCAATAGCTATAGCATAAATTATTTAGATCTAGCCCTAACTGGTGAAATTGGAGGAAAGATTTCCACATCAGTCTATAGGAAACCCATTTCGGGTAACACCCTCTTACACGCATCGTTGTCACCCAAAAAGTGTATTTAGGGGGATAGCCAAAGGCCAATTCATTCACCTAAAAAGAAATTGCTCTGATAATAAGGGTTTTGATAAGCAAGCAAACCAACTCACAGAAAGACTGAAATTAGGAGGATATTCCAAAAATACTATAGATTCAGCCAAACAAACAGTTGATAAACTGAATAGACAAGTTCTCCTGATCCGTAAACCTGCATTAAGTAATATAACATCTAAAGATAGCAAATCTAATGACATTTTATTCATAACTACATACAATAAACAAGACAACCAGATATGTAATATTGTCAGAAAACATCTCCCAATTCTGAGAGCGGATGATGATCTGGCAGACCTTACAGTAAAGGGATGTAAGTTTGCTTACAAATGTTATAAGACCATCGGTAATCTGGTCTCCCCAAATAAACTGTCAAGCAAGGGGTCTCCCAAATCATCATGGCTATGTACTAGTGGCATGTTTAAATGTCACTTCTCTAACTGTGTAGCTTGTGAGAAAGTAGATATGGGAGATAGCTTTAGAGCCACAGCCACTGGACAGGTGTTTAAAAAAGGAACCAGCATGAACTGCAGATCAACATTTGTCATCCACTTGATCACCTGTGTAGAATATGATAAACAGTACATAGGACTCATGCCACGCAGATCAAGAATCAGGGAACAACTTTCTAGTATTAAAATAGGTACTGACAGCACACCTCTAGTGCAACACTTTGCTAAAACTCCAAACAAAGGAACTGGTTCCTTTAGCTGGACAGCCATAGAAAAAATATTTCCTTTTCCTAGAGGAGGAGATAGAGAGAGACTGTTAGCAAGACAAGAGGGTTATTGGATTTTTAAGATCCAGACGAGGTTGTCCAATGGTTTTATTTCTGACTATGATTTAATTAACTGTACTATATGTATGACTAACATTTATAGGATTTGGGTTTGATATCCATTTGGGTTTGATAACCAGGTCCTCTATAACATCAGTGACATATTACTAGGAAGGATTTGTAAATAATTTGCTGTGAAGTCTTATTTCTTTTGATTTTGCTGTTTGCCTTTAGACCCTCACTCTGCACTGTATATAAGAGTGTCTGTTTACGAGTGTCAAGCACACAGGAATATGGCTTAGCCAAGCATGTAATCTGTGAATGTTCTCCCAATTGTATCTATAACTCTATGCATAACTCTGTGTTTCCTAGTTGATATATTGTTCCTTGTTGAGCCACTTGGGGATACATGGGAGCCCAGGATCATTGAACATCCCCTAAAACCATAGCGCATCAGGGGCTTTCTAATAAGATATCCAGGACCTCTCAGGGTCCCAAATAGAGTGATATTACTACCCAGATAGTGAATATATCCCCTCCCTCTCTCCCCGCCTTCTTTGGTACTCAGATCTAATCATGTTAATAAATTATGGCTCATTGCCAAGTCATTATGAGGCTGAGTTTATACCACCGAGTACCTAGGTCATACATTAAAAACATGTTGGTTTAATGTTAGTAACAGCATTATATTTGCTTGATTATGTGAGAGAGGAAATGGATCTTAAGGGTTAATTTCCAAGCTGTGTGCTTGTACTATAGTGAAAACAATTATACAATTATTGGACAACCAATATGAGGAGGGCTCTTCTCTTGAAATAGTATGTGCTTTTAACTGACAGATAGCAGCTTTTGAGTCCTTACTTACCTACCATTTTGTGCTGGATTATGTACAAATGTTATTGTTATTTTTTTTAATAAAGGACTTTATACCTATAGCAATTTCCGTGTTGGTGCTCCTATCCTTTCTGCAAGTGTATATGCAAGAGGTGGACAAAACAACAAAAATACTTAAAGGGCCATTATACACTCATTTTTTCTTTGCATAAATGTTTTGTAGATGATCTATTTATATAGCCCATAAAGGTTTTTTTTAAAATAAATGTATAGTTTTGCTTATTTTTAAATAACATTGCTCTGATTTTCAGACTCCTAACCAAGCCCCAAAGTTTTATGTGAATACTGTCAGCTACCTTCTCCAGCTTGCTCCTGTTTGTGTAAAAGGTCTTTTCATATGCAAAAGAAGGGGGAGGGGGAGTGTCTTATTTCCCACTTGCTGTGGGCTTTCCAGCTACCTTTTCAACAGAGCCAAACTGACAGCTTCTAAGTAAGTTTTTAAACAGTTTTATACTGGATTTTTATATCAGTATCTGTGCATCATATTCTTTATAGTAGTGTCTATTACATGCAGTTATATGAAAATGAGTGTATACTGTCCCTTTAAGAACCTATATCTTATATATAGGTAAATGAGTCTTTTTCCCTAGAACACATTTTTGTAAAGAACCTTCTAACCAATAGATGGCCCTGTGTTACACAATGTACATGCACTTTAAACCAATAGATGGTGCTGTGTTAAACAATGTACAGGAACTTTCAAATCTCAGATGTCGCTGTATTATACAATATCAAGGAACTCTTTACCAACAGATGGTGTTATACACAATATCCATATATGTGGCAGGGGAACCATTTGACAGTTGAAAACATATGTGTACCTTATTTACCCCTCAATGGTACATATTAACTATAACCCTTTGAGGGTACAACCACAGCAGTTGTACCCTAAGTGTTTACTTATGGACCCCAACCATACCTTTTTTCTGACAGTGTATTGGTTTAGTTATAACTATCCGCTCTCTTGTTAAGGGCATTCATACATATTATATTATATTTATTAACAGAAAAAAGGCCTTTCTTGTAATACCCTCTATGGGTACATAAAATAATAATAGCAAAGGAATTTAATACTGAAAATAAGAAGAATATATATACAGGGAGTGCAGAATTATTAGGCAAGTTGTATTTTTGAGGATTAATTTTATTATTGAACAACAACCATGTTCTCAATGAACCCAAAAAACTCATTAATATCAAAGCTGAATAGTTTTGGAAGTAGTTTTTAGTTTGTTTTTAGTTATAGCTATTTTAGGGGGATATCTGTGTGTGCAGGTGACTATTACTGTGCATAATTATTAGGAAACTTAACAAAAAACAAATATATACCCATTTCAATTATTTATTTTTACCAGTGAAACCAATATAACATCTCAACATTCACAAATATACATTTCTGACATTCAAAAACAAAACAAAAACAAATCAGTGACCAATATAGCCACCTTTCTTTGCAAGGACACTCAAAAGCCTGCCATCCATGGATTCTGTCAGTGTTTTGATCTGTTCACCATCAACATTGCGTGCAGCAGCAACCACAGCCTCCCAGACACTGTTCAGAGAGGTGTACTGTTTTCCCTCCTTGTAAATCTCACATTTGATGATGGACCACAGGTTCTCAATGGGGTTCAGATCAGGTGAACAAGGAGGCCATGTCATTAGATTTTCTTCTTTTATACCCTTTCTTGGCAGCCACGCTGTGGAGTACTTGGACGCGTGTGATGGAGCATTGTCCTGCATGAAAATCATGTTTTTCTTGAAGGATGCAGACTTCTTCCTGTACCACTGCTTGAAGAAGGTGTCTTCCAGAAACTGGCAGTAGGACTGGGAGTTGAGCTTGACTCCATCCTCAACCCGAAAAGGCCCCACAAGCTCATCTTTGATGATACCAGCCCAAACCAGTACTCCACCTCCACCTTGCTGGCGTCTGAGTCGGACTGGAGCTCTCTGCCCTTTACCAATCCAGCCACAGGCCCATCCATCTGGCCCATCAAGACTCACTCTCATTTCATCAGTCCATAAAACCTTAGAAAAATCAGTCTTGAGATATTTCTTGGCCCAGTCTTGACGTTTCAGCTTGTGTGTCTTGTTCAGTGGTGGTCGTCTTTCAGCCTTTCTTACCTTGGCCATGTCTCTGAGTATTGCACACCTTGTGCTTTTGGGCACTCCAGTGATGTTGCAGCTCTGAAATATGGCCAAACTGGTGGCAAGTGGCATCTTGGCAGCTGCACGCTTGACTTTTCTCAGTTCATGGGCAGTTATTTTGCGCCTTGGTTTTTCCACACGCTTCTTGCGACCCTGTTGACTATTTTGAATGAAACGCTTGATTGTTCAATGATCACGCTTCAGAAGCTTTGCAATTTTAAGAGTGCTGCATCCCTCTGCAAGATATCTCACTATTTTTGACTTTTCTGAGCCTGTCAAGTCCTTCTTTTGACCCATTTTGCCAAAGGAAAGGAAGTTGCCTAATAATTATGCACACCTGATATAGGGTGTTGATGTCATTAGACCACACTCCTCATTATAGAGATGCACATCACCTAATATGCTTAATTGGTAGTAGGCTTTTGATCCTATACAGCTTGGAGTAAGACAACATGCATAAAGAGGATGATGTGGTCAAAATACTCATTTGCCTAATAATTCTGCACTACCTGTATATATATATATATATATATATATATATATATATATATATATATATATATATATATATATATAAATAAAAAAAATCCAATATTAAACCACAAAAGCGCTCAGAGCACACGGTGAAAAGATAAAAAAGAGTCTTTATTGGGACAGTTTAAAAACAAAAAGCGTCCTGTCTAGGACTGACTGTAATCCAGGTTGTATTTGCAGGCACACAGAGAGCATACATGTTTCGTGCTCAGGTAGCACTTGTTCACTGCTTACCTGTGCACCTGCAAAGGCCTGCCTTTTAATCACAAAAATTTAAAGTGATACATCACACAATTTTAAACAACTTGAACCTCAACTTCTATGTGCCTGACTACATAGCAAAACACACAGTATAAGTAAGAGCATTATAATCTCAAGGAATAGAATTTATACACACATATTAAATTTGATTAAAACAAAAAGAGATATTATATTAAAAAATAAACTTTCTTAATATTGTAGTAGAAAAATTCTAATAAATGCTAATATTGTAATAGGATTCTGATTAGTGCTTAATGACAGCATATTGAAGTGATATACAAATATATCCAGATCTCTACTGTTGTTCTTCTATAAAGGATTTCAAGCTTCCCATTACCAACATAGCATAATAGAATTTATACAAATAAATCTAAATCTCTCCTTTTGTTTATCCCTAAAGGATAGCTAGTTTGCAAGGTTAGGATCCAGAAAATCTCCCTCTTATCTAGGATCATTTCCCTATTTCCTCCTCTACTCCATACTGGTACAAAATCTATGCCCTGCACCATCAAGGCATTAACGTCTGCGTTATGTTTTTCCTTAAAATGTCTCGCTACTGGTGTATCTGAGCTTTCATCCTCAATGCTACGTAGGTGTTCAAGAAATCTCTCTTTGAGCGGCCTAGTGGTTTTTCCTGTATACTGCTTGAGACAAAATTTGCATGTTAGTAAGTATATTACGTGTGTAGTAGAACAATTTATTGCATAATTGATTTTGTGTTGTTTTTGGGTTACTGTTGATAATATCTCATCTCCCTCTCTTACAAAATTGCATGTCCTACATATAGGCCTCCTGCATTTAAAGAACCCTTTCCTTCTTTGTAGCCAATTTTTATTAGAAATAGGTTTTAGTTCTGAAGGTGATAAATAATTAGAGTTTTGCCTCTTTTGGATATATAATTACATCCTTCCTGCATAATTTCCTTGAGGATAGGATTTGAGTATAATATTGGTATGGAATTTTGTACTATATTGCAGATCTTGTTATATTCCAAACTATAGTTGGTAATAAATTTAAGTTTATTGTGATGTTTATCAATATTCTTTTGTTTCTTTCTGTGTAGAAGTTGCTCTCTAGGTATATGATCGACATTATTTTTGGCTTTAGTTAATACCTCATCTTTATAGCCTCTATCTCTCAATCTTTCTAGGGCAATCTTAGCATGTTTTTGATACTCCTCTTCCGTTGTACAATTTCTTTTAAGTCTAATTAGCTCCCCTTTAGGGATGGCTTCAATGACATGTCTAGGATGACAGGAGTCATATTTTAAAGTAGTATTTCCTGCTGTCGGTTTTCTAAATAATGTGGTATTTATATGTTCAGTGTCCTCATCAATGTAAATAGTTAGATCAAGAAAGTTAACATTAGTTGTGCTATGTTCACTAGTACATTTAATACCACACTCGTTGGTGTTCAGGTATTGACAACATTTCTCAGCCTCTGAATCATCTCCATCAAATACTAATAATAGGTCATCTATATACCTAAAAAATTATACAATTTGTTGTTTGTATGGATTTATATCTCCAAAAACGTGGGACAGCTCCCACCAACCCATAAAAAGGTTGGCATACGAGGGGGCAAACTTGGCCCCCATGGCTGTCCCACATTTCTGGAGATAGAAATTACTGCCAAATTTAAAGAAATTATGGGTAAGCAAATATTCTATGGCATTTATAAGGAAAACTTTAGTTGCTGCTTCATAGCCACTATAATTATCCAAAAAGAATTGTATTGCTGTTAGGCCTTTATCATGTAATATTGATGTATACAAGGATTATACATCAGCAGTAATTAATCTGTAAGATGATTTCCATTGTGTATTACTTAATTTCCTTAGCAAAGCTGTGGTGTCCTGAATATAACTAGGCAAATTACTCACTAGTGGTTGCAAAAAGGAATCGACTAGCTCTGAAAGTGATTCATTCAATGAGTTAATACCAGCGATAATAGGCCTTCCTGGAGGTGATATAGGGTCTTTGTGAATTTTTGGAAAGTAGTGAAAAATGGGAGTGACTGGAAATTCTGTAACTAGTGCTTCCTGTATTGATTGATTAATTATGTTATTTTGTCTGGCATAATACACTAAATCCATTAATTGCTCCCTAAACTTCTTATTTGGATTTTCCTTTAATTTTTCATATACTTTCCTATCATTAAATTGTCTAGCAGCTTCAGCTATATAGTCTTTTCTATCTAGCACGACCACATTGCCGCCTTTGTCTGACTGCCTAATGATTAGTTCTTCATTACTTGTTAATGACCTCAGAGCTTCTTTCTCTGCATATGTAAGATTAGATTTTTGTCTATATTTCAGTTTGGTTTTATCTCTGTTGCTTTTATCTAGAGTTCTCAATTTATCTTCTATGGTTTTTTGGAAGATATCTAGGACTTTTGGTCTCATTTGTGTGGGATAAAACGAGCTTTTATTTTTAATGTGTTTAAGATATATATATATATATATATATATATATAAAAAAAGATAAGAGGAAAAAATGCGCAAAATACACCTTCAGACCGGTATAAAGTAAAAAATTCCAAAAATTTATTGATACAAGTTTAAAAACAGAAAAACCGTAGCACGGTAGATAGACATTTAAAATCACATCAGTGTGGACAGGAACGTTGCATACATGTTTCGTGCCTGCGCACTTGATCACTGCATAGGTAATTACCTGTGCACACCTCCTTTTTAAAGGGGCAAACTCCCTTGATATATTAAAGAAACAGAATCTGCATATATATTGGTGTACTATATTTGTTACAATAAACTTGTGGCCTAAAAACATTTTATTAAATTCATTTTAGTCATGTGATATTATTTCTTATATATCTCTCAAATAATAAATTTATTAATTTAGACCTCCTAAGAAAAAGATAATTGAGTAGAGAAAAACAAACAGAAAATGTAAAACGTATTTCTGTAAAAATTCCTATGTTACATGGACACCTAACTGTAATGGATAGCTAAATCTAATATAATAAATATAATATTTGGAGAAGGACACATGTTAACTCATGTAAATGTGTCTAGATCTCTCCTAATATTTAGGCCATGTGGAATGGTAGTTTTAAGAACAAACATCCAGTAAATTTCTCTTTTATTTAGTTTGTTCTCTCTGCTACCTCCTCTTTTCCAAACAGGAACATGATCTATACCTTGTATGGTCAGTTTAGAAATGTCTGAGTTATGACATTCCCTACAATGTCTTGCTACTGGGGTATCAGAATCTACATCTTCCAATGACCTAAGATGTTGTAAAAATCTATCCTTCAAAGAACGTTTAGTTTTTCCTGTGTACTGTTTGCCACATTGTTGGCAAGTTAATAGATACACAATATGAGTACTGGAGCAATTTATATAATATTTGATATTATGCTCTTGGTCTGTAGTATTGGATTTAAATTTTGGTCCTTCCAAGACATGACTACACGTCTTGCAAACTGGGCGTCTACATTTATAGAACCCTATCTTTTTAGGTAACCATGTCTGTTTAGAACCTTGTAGAAGATCAGAAGGAGACAATGTATTCCCCAAAGTTTTTCCTCTTCTGGTAACGTAATCACACCCTTGATGTAATATTTGTTTTATTATTGGGTCTGTATCCAATATATGTAAAGAATCTTTGATAATATTACATATCTTGTGATAATCATTGCTATATGTTGTTATGAACTTCGGTTTGTTCATTTGTTTAGACTTTCTATTTGGATGTTTATATTTGAGTAAATTATCTCTAGGTGTTAAATCAACCTCATGTTTTATCTTCTTTAGAAGATCTGTCTTATAGCCTCGTTCAGTCAATCGTGTAGTAATTATTTGTGCCTGTTCTTGATACGTTTCTTCAGTGGAGCAGTTCCTTTTAGCTCTAATATATTCCCCTTTTGGGATTCCTTTGATTACGTGTCTAGGATGACATGAGTTGTATTCTAATGTCGTGTTTCCTGATGTAATTTTCCTATATAATGTAGTATTTATCACTCCAGTAACATTATCACTTATGATCTCTAAATCTAGAAATTTAATACTATGAGGATTGACTTCTCCTGTGAATGAGATACCACATTCATTGTGATTGAGAAATTTTAGAAACTGTTCAGCCTCTTCATCACTGCCATCAAAGATAAAAAACAAATCGTCTATATAACGATAATACTGAATGATCTTGTCCTTGAAGGGATTTCCATCAACAAAGACATGGGACAGCTCCCACCATGCCATAAAAAGATTGGCATAGGAAGGGGCAAATTTTGCCCCCATGGCTGTCCCACGTCTTTGCAGATAGAAATCCCTCCCAAATATAAAAAAATTATGCGTTAAAAGATATTCAATACCCATAAGTAGAAAATGCTTCACTATAGGCTCAAATTTCCCAAAAAGGTCAAACATGTTATCCATAGCCACCATGCCTTTTGTATGCGTAATAGAGGTGTACAAAGAAGACACATCCACTACACAAAATTTGTATGTTTCTTTCCACTTCGTTTGTTTTAACTTGTTTAATAAATCGGTAGTGTCTTGGATGTAGCTTGGTATCTGTTTGACCAAAGGCTGCAAAAATGTATCTATTAGTTCTGAAAGCGGTTCATTGAGGGAATCTATTCCCGCAATGATAGGACGCCCTGGAGGACAGTCCACGTTTTTATGTATTTTTGGAAACATATGAAATATTGGTGTAACTGGATGTTGTGGAATCAAGTTTTCACTTATTTCTATGTCAACAATGTTGTTGTGCTTCAATACTTGTATTATTTTAACCAATTCCTTCCTGTAGGATGGAGTTGGATTTTCCTTTAGTTTGATATATACTTCATTATCAGACAGTTGTCTTACTGCCTCTGCTACATAATCAGTGGTATTAAGCACAACAACATTGCATCCCTTGTCAGATGGCCTTATTGTGATGTTGGCATTATTTTCCAATTGTTTGAGTGCTAGTCTTTCTTTGTTAGTTAAGTTAAATGATATGTAATGTCGCTTTTTAATTACTTTTTCATGTAATGCCCTCAATTTATCCTCTACAGTTTTTTGAAATACCTCTATCGCTTTTGTTCTGGTATGTACTGGATAAAAGTAACTCTTCTTTTTACATTTTTCAAAATTAGGTTTGCTCAAATCCTGACTGATAGAGGGATCTATACTGTTATCACATGACATTTGCTGTAAATCCACAACAGTACACCAATCCTGGAAATACATAGTGTTAGAGGCAACATCATCAGGATTATCCTGAACATTAGTGTCTAAGTCTTGTGCCGACAAGTCTCTGGTGCCAAAGAAATGTTTTTGCAATGTGATCTTGCGAACAAATTGGTTAACGTCAAGATTGGTTTCAAATAGATTAAAATGACTTGTCGGCACAAAACTGAGACCTTTAGACAGCAACCTTAATTCAGATTCATTAAGTAAATATTTTGACAAATTGATGACACTATTATTGTCATTCCTGCATATTTCAGATCTTTCTGTCCTTGTGATCTCATTAGGTATGTTGTCTGTGCCTTTTGCTTCTTCTTGGTACGGTCCTGGTACTGTTTGTAACCTCCTTCCTTTGTTGCCTCTGCCCCTTGTCCCTCTGTGGTTTTTTTTCTTGCTGGTTTTCTTGAGGACACTTCGTTTTTTGACTGTGTAGTTATAACTTCTGTTACTTCCTCTGGCTCTAGATCTTGTAGAACTGCCGGAATATCTGTTTCGTTGTCTGATGAATCCACTTCATATTCTGTGTCAGAGAAAGTCACTGTTTTGCCAGATTTTGGGTTAAATTTCTGTTTCTTGATTCTATTGTAACTCCTGATTTTATAAGTAGAATTATCATGTGTCCATTTGTATACCTGATTGGCCTCATAATCTCTTCTGTCTCGTACCATTTTACGAGACTTAAATAGCCACAATTCCTTTTTGAATGTGTTCATATTTGTTTTAAACTGCATGTCATAACTATTAAATTTGTCATCCCCTTGAACTGCTTTTAATTTGCCTTGTATGTCCTTCATTTCTTTAATTAGGTCTGTTCTTTGTCTTTCCTTATATTCTATAAGCAAGTTCATGAGCGCAAATGAACACATATCCAACATTCTGTTCCATTTGTTAATAAAGTCCATGTCATTGGCTCCATCTTGAAGACCTCCAGTGCGGATCCATCTTCTTCTTCCGACGTCCAACTGAAGAATGAAGGTTTCTTTAAGGGACATCATCCAAGATGGCGTCCCTCGAATTCCGATTGGCTGATAGGATTCTATCAGCCAATCGGATTGAACTTGAATCTGATTGGCTGATTCCATCAGCCAATCAGAATTTTCCTACCTTAATTCCGATTGGCTAATACGAAGATCTTCAGGGGCTTAGTGTTAGGTTTATTTAAGGGGGGTTTGGGTTAGATTAGGGGTATGTGGGGGGTGGGTTGTAATGTTGGGGGGGGTATTGTATGTTTTTTTTTACAGGCAAAAGAGCTGAATTATTTGGGGCATGCCCCGCAAATGGCCCTTTTCAGGGCTGGTAAGGTAAAAGAGCTTTGAACTTTTTTAATTTAGAATAGGGTAGGGCATTTTTTTATTTTGGGGGTCTTTGTTATTTTATTAGGGGGCTTAGAGTAGGTGTAATTAGTTTAAAATTGTTGTAATATTTTTCTAATGTTTGTAAATATTTTTTTATTTTTTGTAACTTAGTTCTTTTTTATTTTTTGTACTTTAGTTAGTTTATTTCATTGTAGTTATTTGTAGGTATTGTATTTAATTAATTTATTGATAGTGTAGTGTTAGGTTTAATTGTAGATAATTGTAGGTAGTTTATTTAATGTATTTATTGATAGTGTAGTGTTAGGTTTAATTGTAACTTAGGTTAGGATTTATTTTACAGGTAATTTTGTAATTATTTTAACTATTTTAGCTATTAAATAGTTAATAACTATTTAATAGCTATTGTACCTGGTTAAAATAAATACAAAATTGATGGTAAAATAAATATAAATCCTAAAATAGCTACAATATAATTATTTGTTATATTGTAGCTATATTAGGGTTTATTTTAGAGGTAAGTATTTAGCTTTAAATAGGAATAATTTATTTAATAAGAGTTAATTTATTTCGTTAGATTTAAATTATATTTAACTTAGGGGGGTGTTAGTGTTAGGGTTAGACTTAGCTTTAGGGGTTAATCCATTTATTAGAGTAGCGGCGAGATACGGTCGGCAGATTAGGGGTTAATTATTGTAGGTAGCTGGCGGCGGCGTTGTGGGGGGCAGATTAGGGGTTAATAAATATAATATAGGGGTCGGCGGTGTTAGGGGCAGCAGATTAGGGGTACATAGGGATAACGTAGGTTGCGGCGGTGTACGGAGCGGCAGATTAGGGGTTAATAATAAAATGCAGGGGTCAGCGATAGCGGGGGCGGCAGATTAGGGGTTAATAAGTGTAAGGTTAGGGGTGTTTAGACTCAGGGTACATGTTAGGGTGTAAGGTGCAGACTTAGGAAGTGTTTCCCCATAGGAAACAATGGGGCTGCGTTAGGAGCTGAACGCTGCTTTTTTGCAGGTGTTAGGTTTTTTTTCAGCTCAAACTGTCCCATTGTTTCCTATGGGGGAATCGTGCACGAGCACGTTTTTGAAGCTGGCCGCGTCCGTAAGCACCGCTGGTATTGAGAGTTGCAGTTGCGGTAAATATGCTATACGCTCCTTTTTTGGAGCCTAACGCAACCCTTCTGTGAACTCTAAATACCAGCGGTATTTAAAAGGTGCGGGAAAAAAAAAGCATGCGTAGCTAACGCACCCCTTTGGCCGCAGAACTCTAAATCTAGCCGCAAGTGATTAATATCAAATATAGGTCAACTACTACAAGGATGAAATTATTGGTTTAAGTTTTAATGCTAGCATTTGCTGTGCATGGACTATAAGCTCAACAGAACATTATACTGAAAATCTCTCTCCCTATTAATTGTTTCCAATAGTCCATTTAGCCTGCGTAAATGTATTCAATTTTTTGCAATCATCTACTTAACATTTATTTGTTACTTTTGCCTGATGTATCTCCACCTACACTTATGAGTACCAAACATATTTTTGTAAAAACGCTATGTTAATAGGTGACAATAGCAATGTTTAATCCCTCAATGGGGGATGTGATTGAGAGAGAGATTTTGTATGTGTAATAGCTGCATATGTTTTTTTCAACCCCCCACCGCCATAATGAGCATTTCAGTATTTAACATAAATACTTGCAGGCACATCCCATTGTTATAGGCACATCCTAGGTAATGGTTTGAATGAGAAAAATAGCTGTTTCGAATGCAGAAATAAACATGAAGGAACAGTTCTCCATACATTTAATACTCTGAAGTATATATAACAGGTCAGTTGGAAAACATTAAGGGGAAACAAATTGTAAAGTACAGTTTCCCTTTAATAGCGGTTAGCCAATCCAAAAATCCTACACAAAAGTATATATTTTGGAGAAGCTTGAAACTCTACCTAGAGATATTTTGACATTTTTATAGATCTTGGGTGCCTGCAGTGGGTCTTTTGGAATATGGAGGTGGCACTTCCTTGGAAAGACTCTTATTGTGTTTATGTGTATAGATAGATAGATAGATAGATAGATAGATAGATAGATAGATAGAAAAAAGAAAGAAAGATAGAGATAGATAGATATATCTACTATACATATATCTATCTTTCGTCTATGTATTTATTCTTTATTAAAATAAATGATCACACTTTGTTTGACATAGATGCTTACAGGGAGAGAAGGGGAGGGGTCAAGACAAGCCCTGTCCCTGCAATCGCTTGCTTGGGGTGACCTTCATAGTGCCATTTCTGCACTGCTTCACTGCTGAGGTATGCATTAATGGCATGGCCATGCTACTATTGGTGAAACATGTGCTACCCCAGCTCAGAAAGCAAGCACTATAAAGTATAGTCCATAAGGGCTTAAAGTGATAGTAAATTTCAGACTTTAAGAATGTTGCAATGGAAAATATATGTGTACAAGTAAAACTGCATTTTTTTTAAGTGTTTATATATTTTATAATAAAAGATTTATTATCCTACTTGGTATCTTCGGTTCCTTTGCTTCCCTTTCCTTCCCATTTCCTCTTTTGGCTGAGCTGTGACATAGAGAGTAATATCTCCCACTCTCTACAAAGGCTCCCTAAGGGCTTTCAAAGGGCTGAACTTCAAGAGTGTCATATGACATACACACTGATTGGATGTTCATTGGAATTGTCATTAAAAAAAAGTTAATCCCAATGGCCTGGAATAACATTATAATAGAAGCATTAAAATAGGCACAGATTTAACCATTTTATTGGGTAGATTAAAAAGAAGTACACATATATTTTTTTTAATGGCTAAAATTGCATATATGGCATTTGATTAGCTAAAGTTAACCATCACTTTAACAACATTTGAAATAAATTAAAGAGTTCATAAATAAACAAATTAAACCAATTGGTAATGAATTCCACTATATATAATATAAAACATGATATGACATGACATATTATATTATATATTATATTGTTTTCATTTCCTTAAAGGATATTTGGGAAACAAAAAAACAGTCTAGAATAAAGCCCATATGGTATAGGATAATAATGTGTACAACCAGTTGGCAGCTATATAATACATTTGACTTAAAAAAGAATAGAAAAGCATGCTTTTATTTTGGATTTATAACAGACACATAATAACTGCTATATGAAATATCCCATATTTGTAAAATAAAAAGAAACATGCATTAAATCAGGTTACAAAATCTAAGAATAAAATTAGTACAAATGATGTATTGTCATTCCCTAAGGTTGTGAGGCCCTACTGCTGTATTATCTATATTTTCTGGTGCTAAGCAGTTTGTTCATTGTGCGGAACAGAGTTAAAGTTGGCATAGTCTGTTATTGTTGCAGTACACCACCAGGATTTTGGCAGCAACTCTGCAACAACCCACATAGATCTTTATTTGTAGAAAAACAGTATGCTCTTTGCACTCAGCATTATAGAAGAGTTCTTTTTTCTCTTGTCATTGTTCTCTCAAAAGCATTTTATACAGAAATTGTATGTTCAATCAAGGGAAGGTCATGAGAAAATTCTAAAGATTCTGTAAAAACTCTCGGCTAGATTACGAGTTTTGCGTTATGAGGGGTGCGGTACTAACTTGCACGTTATTGTCACCGCTCACTTTCCTACAGCGCTGGTATTACAGGTTTTTACAAACCCGGCGTTAAAAGGCAAGAAGTGAGCGTAGAGCAAAATTGTGCTCCATACCGCACTCCAATACCAGCGTGCTTAAATCAGCGGTGAGCTGGTTGTACGTGCTCGTGCACGATTTCTCCATAGACATCAACGGGGAGAGCCGGCTGAGAAAAAGTTTAACACCTGCAAAAAAGCAGCGTAAAGCTCAGTAATGCAGCCCAATTGATTCCTATGGGGAAACGAAATTTATGTTTACACCTAACACCCTAACATAAACCGCGAGTCTAAACACTCCTAATCTTACACTTATTAACCCCTAATCTGCCGCCCCGACATCGCCGACACCTACATTATACTTATTAACCCCTAATCTGCCACTCCAGACATCGCCGCCACTATAATAAATATATTAACCCCTAAACCGCCGCACTCCCGCATCACAAACACAAGTTAAATATTATTAACCCCTAATCTGCCACCCCTAACATCGCCGCCACCTTGTATCTAGCTTAGGTTTTATTTTTATTTCACAGGCAAGTTTGTATTTATTTTAACTAGGTAGATGTATTTTTCTTTTTCAGGTAAAAGAGCTGATTACTTTGGAGCAATGCCTCGCAAAAGGCCCTTTTATTATTTTATTATTATTATTATTATACTTTATTTATTAAGCGCCAACATATTCCGCAGCGCTGTCCATGGATACAATTAATTTAAATAAAACAATACAAGACTTGTAAGATACAGGACAAAATTTACAAACACATACAGGAGGGATTGAGGGCCCTATTCCCGTGGGAACTTACAATCTAGAAGGGTAGGAGGTTGAGAAACAGTAGGTGAGGACTGCAAGATTGAGAAAGATGTTAATACAGTGTTAGATGAGGAAAATGTTAGGTAAGTGAAATTAATTTATTATTGAGTTGGGTGGTAGGCTTCACTGAACAGAAAAGTCTTCAGAGAACATTTAAAGGAAGAAAGATTAGGGAAAAGCCTGACAGCATGAGGGAGAGTGTTCTAGAGGGTAGGTGCTGCACAACAGAAGTCCTGCAGTCTAGCATGAGAGGTGGTGATAGTTGCGGATACAAGGAGCAGGTCATTGTTGGATCTTAGTGGACGGGCTGGAGTATACTTGTGTATTAGGGAGGATAGGTAGAGGGGAGCGGCGTTGGTGAGAGTTTTGTATGTAAGGGTGAGAATTTTGAATTTGATTCTGCTGTGAATGGGGAGCCAATGAAGGGACTCACAGAGAGGTGCAGCAGATACAGATCGACAGGAAAGGTGGATCAGCCTGGCAGAGGCATTTAGGATGGATTGAAGGGGGAGAGGCGGGAATGAGAAAGGCCAGCGAGTAGGTTATTGCAGTAGTCAAGTCGGGAGATAACAAGGGAGTGGATTATTTGCTTTGTGGTGTCAGCGCTCAGAAAAGGGCGAATTTTAGAAATATTGTGTAGATGATAGTGGCAGGATGTAGATTGGATTGGATATGGGGGATGAAGAATAGGTTTGAGTCAAGCGTGACTCCGAGGCAGCGGACTTAAGGCGATGGGGAAATGGTGATACCGTCAACAGGGATAGCGAAGTCAGAAGTCGGTGTAGAGCTTGAGGGGGGATAAGAAGGAGCTCAGTCTTGGAAATGTTAATCTTTAGGTGGTGAGAGGCCATCCAGGAAGAAATACCAGATAAGCAGTTGCTGACATGAGAGAGGACAGAGGGAGAGAGAGCAGGGGTGGAGAGGTAGATCTGGGTGTCATCAGCATAGAGGTGATATTTGAAGCCATAACTGTTGATAAGTTTACCCAGCGAAGAAGTATAGATGGAGAACAGTAGAGGACCCAGAACAGATCCTTGAGGTACTCCAACAGACAGAGGCATAGGAGAGGAGGAGTCGCCGGCAAATGACACATAAAAAGAAGGGCTATTCGTAATTTGTAATTTTGTAATTTGTAATTTAAGGGCTATTTGTAATTTAGTATGGGGTAGGGAATTTTTTATTATTTTGGGGGCTTTTGTATTTTATTAGGGGGATTAGATTAGGTGTAATTAGTTTAAAATTCTTGTAATTCTTTTTTATTTTCTGTAATTTTTTATTTTTTCCGTAATTTAGTTTATTGGATTTAATTGTAATTAATTGTAGGTAGTTTAGGTAATTTATTTAATGATAGGTAGAGGGGAGCGGCGTTGGTGAGAGTTTTGTATGTAAGGGTGAGAATTTTGAATTTGATTCTGCTGTGAATGGGGAGCCAATGAAGGGACTCACAGAGAGGTGCAGCAGATACAGATCGACAGGAAAGGTGGATCAGCCTGGCAGAGGCATTTAGGATGGATTGAAGGGGGAGAGGCGGGAATGAGAAAGGCCAGCGAGTAGGTTATTGCAGTAGTCAAGTCGGGAGATAACAAGGGAGTGGATTATTTGCTTTGTGGTGTCAGCGCTCAGAAAAGGGCGAATTTTAGAAATATTGTGTAGATGATAGTGGCAGGATGTAGATTGGATTGGATATGGGGGATGAAGAATAGGTTTGAGTCAAGCGTGACTCCGAGGCAGCGGACTTAAGGCGATGGGGAAATGGTGATACCGTCAACAGGGATAGCGAAGTCAGAAGTCGGTGTAGAGCTTGAGGGGGGATAAGAAGGAGCTCAGTCTTGGAAATGTTAATCTTTAGGTGGTGAGAGGCCATCCAGGAAGAAATACCAGATAAGCAGTTGCTGACATGAGAGAGGACAGAGGGAGAGAGAGCAGGGGTGGAGAGGTAGATCTGGGTGTCATCAGCATAGAGGTGATATTTGAAGCCATAACTGTTGATAAGTTTACCCAGCGAAGAAGTATAGATGGAGAACAGTAGAGGACCCAGAACAGATCCTTGAGGTACTCCAACAGACAGAGGCATAGGAGAGGAGGAGTCGCCGGCAAATGACACATAAAAAGAAGGGCTATTCGTAATTTGTAATTTTGTAATTTGTAATTTAAGGGCTATTTGTAATTTAGTATGGGGTAGGGAATTTTTTATTATTTTGGGGGCTTTTGTATTTTATTAGGGGGATTAGATTAGGTGTAATTAGTTTAAAATTCTTGTAATTCTTTTTTATTTTCTGTAATTTTTTATTTTTTCCGTAATTTAGTTTATTGGATTTAATTGTAATTAATTGTAGGTAGTTTAGGTAATTTATTTAATGATAGTGTAGTGTTAGGTGTAATTGTAACTTAGGTTAGGATTTATTTTACAGGTAATTTTGTACTTATTTTAGCTAGGTAGTTATTAAATAGTTGTCATGCTAAACTTTTACATGCAGAGACTGTATCCATCAGTAGTAGTTCATTACCTGTTGCTGTTCCCTCAACATCTAATGCACAAGATATACCTGTAAATTTAAAATAATTTATTTCTGATTCTATTCAGAAGGCTTTGTCTGCCATTCCACCTTCTAATAAACGTAAAAGGTCTTTTAAAACTTCTCATGAAGTTGATGAAATTTCAAATGACCGGCAACATACTGAATTATCGTTCTCTGATGAGGATCTATCTGATTCAGAAGATCCTGCCTCAGATATTGACACTGACAAATCCTCTTATTTATTTAAAATGGAGTATATAGTTCTTTGTTAAAAGAAGTGTTGATAACATTAGATATGGAGGAAACTAGTCCTCTTGATATTAAAACTAGTAAATGTTTAAATTCTGTTTATAAACCTCCTGTGGTTATTCCAGAGTTTTTTCCAGTTCCTGATGCTTTTTCTGATATGATTTCTAAAGAATGGAATAGGCCTGGTACTTTTATTCCTTCTTCAAGGTTTAAACAATTGTATCCTTTGCCAGCAGTTAGATTGGAGTTTTGGGAAAAGATCCCCAAAGTTGATGGGGCTATCTCTACTCTTGCTAAACGTACTACTATTCCTACGGAAGATAGTACTTATTTTAAAGATCCTTTAGATAGGAAACTTGAATCTTATCTAAGGAAAGCTTATTTATATTCAGGTCATCTTCTTAGGCCTGCAATTTCTTTGGCTGATGTTGCAGCTGCTTCAACTTTTTGGTTGGAAACTTTAGCGCAGCAAGTATCGGATCATGATTTGTCTAGCATTGTTAAGTTGATTCAACATGCTAATAATTTCATTTGTGATGCCATTTTTTATATCATCAAAATTGATGTTAAATCTATGTCTTTAGCTATTTTAGCTAGAAGAGCTTTGTGGCTTAAATCTTGGAATGCTGATATGACTTCTAAGTCCAGATTGCTATCTCTTTCTTTCCAAGGTAATAAATTATTTGGCTCTCAGTTGGATTCAATAATTTCAACTGTCACTGGGGGGAAGGGAGTTTTTTGCCTCAGGATAAAAGACCTAATAAATCTAAAGCTTCTAACCGTTTTCTATCCTTTCGACAAAATAAGGAACAGAAACCTAATCCTTCCCCCAAGGAATCTGTTTCCAATTGGAAGCCTTCTTCAAATTGGAATAAATACAAGCCATTTAAGAGATCAAAGCCAGCACCCAAGTCCGCATGAAGGTGCAGCCCTCATTCCAGCTCAGCTGGTAGGGGTCAGATTAAGATTTTTCAAAGATGTTTGGATCAATTCGGTCCAAAATCATTGGATTCAGAGTATTGTCTCTCAGGGGTACAGAATAGAATTCAGAGTAAGACCGCCTGTGAGAAGATTTTTTCTCTCACGCATTCCAGCAAACCCAGTAAAGGCTCAGGCTTTCCTGAAGTGTGTTTCAGACCTGGAGTTATCAGGGGTAATCATGCCAGTTCCGTTTCAGGAACAGGGTCTGGGGTTTTATTCAAATCTATTCATTGTCCCAAAGAAAGAAAATTCATTCAGACCAGTTCTGGATTTAAAGATTTTGAATCGATATCTAAGAGTACCAACTTTCAAAATGGTGACTATAAGGACTATTCTGCCTTTTGTTCAGCAAGGGCATTATATGTCCACAATAGATTTACAGGATGCATATTTTCATATTCCGATTCATCCGGATCACTATAAGTTCCTGAGATTCTCTTTTCTAGACAAGCATTACCAATGTGTTGCTCTTCCTTTTGGCCTAGCGTATTGCGGTGTTTCCTTATTTGGACGATATCTTGGTACTTGCTCAGTCTTTACGTTCTGCAAAATCTCACTCAAATTAACTAGACATGTTTGGAGGATCAATTTACCAAAAAGTTATTTAATTCCTCAGACAACGGTAACCTTTTTAGGTTTCCAGATAGATTCAGCGTCCATGACTTTGTCTCTAACAGACAAGAGACATTTGAAATTGGTTGCAGCCTGTTGGAACCTTCAGTCGCAGTCATTCCCTTCAGTAGCTATGTGTATGGAAGTTTTAGGTCTCATGACTGCAGCATCGGATGTGATCTCCTTTGCTCGTTTTCATATGAGACCTCTCCAGCTTTGTATGCTGAACCAATGGTGCAGAGATTATACAAGGATATCACAATTAATATCCTTAAATCCCAATGTTCGACTTTCTCTGACTTGGTGGTTAGATCACCATCGTATAATTCTAGGGGCCTCTTTCGTTCATCCAACCTGGACTGTGATCACAACAGATGCAAGTCTTTCAGGTTGGGGAGCTGTTTGGGGATCTCTGACAGCACAAGGGGTTTAGAAATCTCAAGAGGCGAGATTACCAATCAATATTTTGGAACTCCGTGCGATTCTCAGGGCTCTTCAGTTTTGGCCTCTGTTGAAGAGAGAAACGTTCATTTGTTTTCAGACAGACAATATCACAACTGTGGCATATTTCAATCATCAGGGTGGGACTCACAGTCCTCAAGCTATGAAAGAAGTATCGGATACTTGTTTGGGCGGAATCCAGCTCCTGTCTAATTTCTGTGGTTCATATCCCAGGTATAGACAATTGGGAAGTGGATTACCTCAGTCGTCAGACTACACATCCGGGAGAAAGGTCTCTCCACCCAGATGTGTTTTCTCAAGTTGTTTAGAAGTGGGGGCTTCCAGAAATAGATCTGATGGCATCTCATCTAAACAAAAAACTTCCCAGGTACCTGTCCAGGTCCAGGGATCCTCAGGCGGAAGCAGTGGATGCATTGACACTTCCTTGGTGTTATCAACCTGCTTATATTTTCCCACCTCTAGTTCTTCTTCCAAGAGTAATCTCCCAAATCATCATGGAGCAATCGTTTGTGCTGCTGGTGGCTCCAGCATTTGGTATGCGGATCTTGTTCGGATGTCCAGTTGCCAACCTTAGCCACTTCCATTAAGGCCAGACCTTCTATCTCAAGGTTTGTTTTTCCATCAGGATCTCAAATCATTAAATTTGAAGGTATGGAAATTAAATAAATACTTAGTCATAGAGGTTTCTCTGCCTCAGTGATTAATACTATGTTGCAGGCTCGTAAATCTGTTTCTAGAAAGATTTATTATCGAGTTTGGAAGACTTACATTTCATGGTGTTCTTCTCATAAATTCTCTTGGGATTCTTTTAGAATTCCTAGAATTTTACAGTTTCTTCAGGATGGTTTGGATAAAGGTTTGTCTGCAAGTTCCTTGAAAGGACAAATCTCTGCTCTTTCTGATTTATTTCACAGAAAGATTGCTAAACTTCCTGATATTTATTGTTTTGTGCAGGCTTTGGTTCATATCAAGCCTGTCATTACATCAATCTCTCCTCCTTGGAGTTTTAATTTGGTTTTGAAGGATTTACAGGCTCCTCCATTTGAGCCTATGCATTCTTTGGACATTAAACTACTTTCTTGGAAAGTGTTGTTTCTTTTGGCCATCTCTTCTGCTAGAAGAGTTTCTGAATTATCCGCTCTCTGTTGTGAATCTCCTTTTCTGATTTTTCATCAGGATAAGGCAGTTTTGCGGACTTCATTTAAATTCTTACCTAAGGTTGTGAATTCTAACAACATTAATAGAGAAATTGTTGTTCCTTCCTTGTGTCCTAATCCTGAAGAATTCTTTGGAGAGATCTTTACATTCTTTGAATGTGGTGAGAGCTCTGAAATATTATGTTGAAGCTACTAAAGATTTCAGGAAGACTTCTAGTGTATTTGTTATCTTTTTTGGTTCCAGGAAAGGTCAGAAGGCTTCTGCCGTTTCCTTGGCCTCATAGTTAAAACTTTTGATTCATCAAGCCTATTTGGAGTCGGGTCAAGCCCCGCCTCAGAGAATTACAGCTCATTCTACTAGATCAGTTTCCACTTCCTGGGCTTTTAAGAATGAAGCTTCAGTTGATCAGATTTGCAAAGCTGCTACTTGGTCTTCTTTGCATACATTTACTAAATGCTACCATTTTGATGTATTTGCTTCTTCGGAAACAGTTTTTAGTAGAAAAGTTTTTCAGGCAGCTGTTTCAGTTTGATTTAAGTTTTTTTCCTCACATATATGAGAATTAATTTATATTTTGGGTTGTGTATTAATTTTTTCAGTGGAAAATGACTGTTTTTATTTTTATCCCTCCCTTATCTAGTGACTCTTGCGTGGAGTTCCACATCTTGGGTATTGCTATCCCATACGTCATTAGCTCATGCACTCTTTCCAATTACATGAAAGAAAACATAATTTATGTAAGAACTTACCTGATAAATTAATTTCTTTCATATTGGCTAGAGTCCATGAGGCCCACCCCCTTTTTTATGGTGGTTATGATTTTTTTTGTATAAAGCACAATTATTTCCAAATTCCTTTGTTGATGCTTTTTACTTCTTTCTTCATGACCCCACTTCTTGGCTATGAATTAAACTGAATTGTGGGTGTGGTGAGGGGTGTATTTATAGGCATTTTGAGGTTTGGAAAACTTTGCCCCTCCTGGTAGGATTGTATATCCCATACATCACTAGCTCATGGACCCTTGCCAATATGAAAGAAATTAATTTATCAGGTAAGTTCTTACATAAATGATGTTTTTAAGATCCTATGGGTAGAACTATAAAAGTTCCTTGCGAAATGTAAAAATCATACTTTTATTTTGAGTATATCTGGTTTTGACTGTATATTTTGCGTTATGTATAGTGCAGAACAAAAAGGATTATTTGTTAAAAAAATGCACTATGATTCTGTATTGAATACCATTTAGATTTGGCCAAGAGTGAAGCAAGTGAGATGAACCATGTATTTGTATTTGCATATATTTTCCACTGATTTGAACAGAATGTGAAAAAGCTCTCCCAAAGAACACGCCAAAATAAACCTTGTGAATTAACAGGGAGCAGTTAGTAAATATTGAAAGTAAAAGGACTGTTCATTTTTTGGGACACAACTTCACAACCACTACTTTTTTAACCTCAGAGCTATTGGACATTGAAGACCTTGATGATCGAGCAAACTTTATTCAAACATTGGTGTCAGCCATAACTGTTATGACTAAAAAATACTAGGGAGTGCTCAAACGGGAGCTAAAGAGTATAACCAAACAGGACCAGTATAATTTAAATTCAAAATATCAAATGTTAAGAGTAAACCTATATCTCACAAGCGCAGAAGATTAACCACAAAAGTGGACACAGGATTAAACAAAACAATAGTTACCACTATGAAGATGCCGGTTACAAAGACAGATTTATTCAAAACAGTAATAAAAAAATGTATTGATACTAAAACATAAAATGTAAAAGTTTTAATTACACAAACAATTATGTTATATATGGGTCGACCTATTTACAGTTTAAATACACAATACAAATTAGGGATAGTCCTAATGGACAAAGAGAAATATTTGGAGATGTGTAACCAACTCTTAAATGATAAGGACACATACAGAATTCTAACGAAAAACCCAACCAATGATTTTTTATTTGAGTTAACTACACTTTTAAAAGAAGCAAGGGATCTTGGCATCTTAAATGATAAAGAAATGGGCTATTTGCTTCCCAAAGAGCCTAAAATTCCACTTATGTATTGTTTACCTAAAATTCATAAGGATAATTTTAACCCCCTTGGAAGACCAATCATTTCCGGAATCAACTCAATTACTGCCAATCTGTTGGTGTATATAGACCTATATCTCCAAGACCATGTAAAAGCCCTGCCTAGTTATCTGAAGGACTCCACTGATGTCCTTTGGATCCTAGAAAATATAGAATGGGAGGAGGATTTTCTCCTCGCCACTTGTGATGTATCAGCATTATACACATGTATTAAACATGATTTGGGTATAGCAGCGACTGATTTTTTTCTGGACAAAGATCCAAGTTTACTAAAGGAACACAAGAACTGTATTATTAATAGTATTAGATTTATTTTATCGCATAATTATTTTAAATTTAATGGAAAATATTATTTGCAAGAATGTGGTACGGCTATGGGTACCAGTCCTAGTTATGCAAATCTTTTTATGGGTCTAGGGAAGCTAATTTTTCTTAACTCCACCGATTTAGGTGCAAATCTGGTCTCCTTTAAGAGGTATATTGATGATATTTTAATTATATGGCGAGGCACTAAGGAAGAATTAGAATGGTTCATTTCCAGAATGAATCTGAATGATAGAAATCTAAAGTTTACTTACGAGATTAGTAATACCAGTTTTAATTTTTTAGATCTTAAAATATATGTGGAGGTTGGCAAAATAGTAACAAAAACCGGTCGATGCGAATGGCTACATCCACGCTGAAAGCTGCCATCTAGAGAGATGGAAAGTGAATATTCCGAAAAGCCAATTTATGCGCATCAGAAAGAATTGTACAAAAGATACAGATTTTGTTGACCAATCAGATATTTAAGTTAATAAATTCTTACAAAAGGGTTATGACCCAGACCTAATAGAATCTTCCAGAGGCATTAAGTATAAATAGGGCTAATCTATTGATTAAAAAAGAAGAGATTAATAAGAATATAATTATGAATACTTTAGGTGATGTGGAGGCCCTTAATATTCCATTTATTACTCAATATAATGATGACAGTAAAACATTGGAAAGAATTTTAAAAAGACATTGGCATGTTCTTAGGTCAGATGAGACTTTAGGGCCATTATTGTCAAGTGTTCCCAAAGTTGTATATAGAAAATATAGGAATCTAAAAACCCGATTAGCCCCATCTGATTTGAAAAATATGGGACAGTGTATAAGTAGGGACAAAGATCTAAGAGGAAATAAAATTACAGGTTTCTTCTCTTGTTTGAGCTGTAAAGCTTGCAGAAATTCAAAAAAATTTAAAACTTTTAAATCAAATGTTTCTAGTAAAGAATATAAGATTAATGACATCTATAGGTTACAGACTCTAATGTTGTCTATTTATTAGAATGTTTATGTGGAGCCCAGTATATTGGAGAATCCACAAGGGCCGTAAAGGATAGAATATGGGAACACATAAACTCTATTGAGTATATGGATTCAGAAAGAAACAAGGAATTGCCTGTCCCTAAACATTTGAAAAAATGTAACAATGGGAACATAAAGCATCTGTCCTATACCGTAATATACAAAGTTAAACCTAATTGAAGGGGCTGCAATATACAAAAAGAGATTCTTAAACTAGAGGCAAAATTGATTTTCGAATTAAGAACACTTACACCATATGGTTTGAATTTAGACTTTGATTTAGGGTGCTTTTTATAAGGGTATGTTAGGAATTACTTCTGAGAGTCCATTTAGACTTAAATCTCTACCAGAATTTTAGATATCAGTTTTAATTTTATATCTCTTTTTAATGTTTCGAATTATCTTAGGGAACAGAACATTTATAATTTTATATGGAATATAGATTTTCCTAGTAAGGCTGTCTACATGATTGGGAGAGGTAGATGAGTGGTTAGCATTACTGCTTCAGGCATTTAGGGTCGTGAGTTTGATCCTGAAAACTCCACACATATCTTTGTTATCCTAATTATTTTATAGAAATATTTATTCTAAATCTATTTTTGTGTTTTTTAAAACTCGTTTTTAGAAACTTGTTTAGTACATAAATTCCTGAGGTAGATGAGCTTTAAAACCTCGAGTAGGATTCGAAATATATGGAAAATATTTTTTTATTCTTAAGGATCCTAATAGCTCAGATTAGTTTATTTAAGAGAAGATGGTGTAGTGGTTAGGTCTATCGTTCTTGGTACTGAAGGTCTTGGGTTTGATCCCTGCTATGTCCTCTGGAATTCTTTAATTTTTTTTAGGTATTTCTTAAATATTTTCTAATAGTATATTTGCCAATTTGAAGGTGCCGGATTTTATATTAACTATGTAATATATTTATTGTTTTTTCTTTTTCTTTTCTTTTTAAGGATGAATTCGATTATAATTTAAAAAATTTGTAAAATTATTTAAGTGTATCTAGAATTTTATGGATATTTTTTGGAATGTACGATACTACATGAATTTGTGTAGACATTACATCTGTTTCCTTTTATTTTATTTTATAATACAACTTTGTTTGCATCATTTATAAAGACTACTTATATGATTTTTTTCTTTACTGTTTTGAATAAATCTGTCTTTGTAACCGGCATCTTCATAGTGGTAACTATTGTTTTGTTTAATCCTGTGTCCACTTTTGTGGTTAATCTTCTGCACTTGTGAGATATAGGTTTACTCTTAACATTTGATATTTTGAATTTAAATTTAAAATTATACTGGTCCTGTTTGGTTATACTCTTTAGCTCCCGTTTGAGCGCTCCCTAGTATTTTTTAGTCATATGTTGGATTCTTTTATAGGCTTTTAGAGGGTGTCCTATTTTCTAGTTGGAGTTTGTAGTATCTTAATTTTGGCGCTGATCACTATAACCTTTGTTCTATTGTCAGCCATAACTTAGTTTGCATCATGAATGCTGTTTAGAATCATGCCACTGCCAGCTCTCTGGATTTATGCACAGTAAACGCAATCACTAAAAAGTGATAACATTTACTAAAAGTTTTTTTACTAATACAATTGTTTTGAAGAAAAAAAAGATTATTTTTTAAAATGAAATACATTCATATGCATTTTAGTTTTAAGTTGTATGTGCCTTTAAAGTTTTTATTTCATTTTAGATAGAAAATACAACAATTGTAATGAACTTTCCAGTTTATTTATATTATCAATGTTGCTTCATTATCTTGGTATCCTTTATTGATGGAGCAGCAATGCACTACTGGGAGCTAGCTGACCACATCTGAGTGTTAATTATATATTTGTGTAGCCACCAATCAGCAGCTAGCTCACAGCTCCTTAGCCTACCTGGGTATGCTTTGCAACAAAAAAATACCAAGATCAAATTAGGTAATAGAAGTAAATTGTTTTAAACTGGTAATGGAATGCAAGAAATATGTGCACCCTATAACTTGGAATTATTTGACTAGTGGGAATGCCTAAATTAACTTGTTAAGTCATTTTGAACACATTTAACTCATTCAAATAATCTATAAATGTATTTTTTTTAATCATTTTATGTTTATAACATAATTTGTATTAAAGGGACAGTATACTTGACACATTTGATTCTTTAAACAGATAGATAATCCCATTATTACCCATTCACCAGTTTTGCAACACTGTTATATTAATACACTTTTTACCTCTGTGATTACCTTGTACCTTATCCCCAGTTCTTTTGACAGACTTGCATTTTAGCCAACCTGTGCTGACTCATATATAGCTTCATGAGAGTGAGCACAATGTTATTTATGACACACATGAACTAGCATTGTCTACCTGTGAATGCACTGAGATAAGAGGCAACCTTTAAGGGCTTAGAAATTAACATATGAGCCTACCTAGGTTTAGCTTTCAACAAAGAATACCAAGAGAACAAAGCAAAAAAAATAAACGTAAGCTGGAAAGTTATTTAAAATTGCATGTTCTATCTGAATAATGAAAGCTTAATTTTGACAAGACTTTGCAGTAGTCTGGAAATTAATTTTTAATGGTATGAGCCTTTGAGGTTCCTATAGTTAAAGAGCTCTAATACATTACTTTTTAGCTTATGTGTCACACTGCATTTGTCCTCTTAATGATTATTGCCAGCTCCAAGAAATATAACAAATGCCATGTCATTTCTCACAAAGATTGTTCACTGTGTATTTTTATATTACCTTGAGGCATTCATTTGGGACATATAATTAGTAGACCATATGATGATTCATTTTTAAGACTACCTACTTATGTTGAACTATGTTCAAACAAGCAGCTTCTTTAATCCTTTTCTCTCAATTTGTATATCTATGACTTGTCTTAATTTATTTTACCCTTTATCATCTGTATTTAGTGCTGCAGAATTTGATTATGATACAAATAAATTATAAGAATTATAACATAATCAACCTATTTACTGAACAGTTGACTAGTCAGAAACTATTGGCAGATTTAATAAGAATTTAATCAGAATAAAATGTGCATTCTGTAAACAAAAGTATGTTTTCTTTCATGTTTTTGTAGTACAAAAGAGAAACATAACAATGTTTAGGCATTACAAGCACAAACACTTTCCTGTGTTTCATTTTTTTATAACATCTTAAATTTAGAATCTTTTAAAGTTCTGACATTATCCATCAGAATATCTCATATAGCACTGTTGGAAGCTGAATAATAAATTAACAAGGTTAGTGTTGAAGTCAGAAACTACAAAGCCGTGATTTAAAAATGCTGGTAAAATGATCCTTCAAAGACAGTTTTCAATGACAAAATAATAGAAACTCATTAACGACACATCCTAAATCATGTGTGCGGTATAAAGTGAGCAAACTATTGTACTATGTCAGAAAGCTTACATTTGTAAAAGTGAATATTTGTGACTATATCATTTAAACAATTGTTCACTCAATGTTGCTAGTTATTGATAAGGGGATACCATCATGAAAATTTTCAAGGTGGAGAGAAATAAATTTAAGGATAATCATTTGACTACTAACACTAGTGACAAAACTTTGAACATATTGGATACGTTGTCTATACAACTATATGAGCAGGAACTGATTGATTATAAAAAGTGTAAACTACAAACAGTACTCAATGGTTAAAAACCGAAATCAGTGTATAGGAGGATGTTAAGTACTGAGAACAACATAGAAGAAAATCTAGGAAAGCTAGGAGATAAAACTATTGCACCCACTTGAGGAGGACACAGGTCATTAAGTCCATCATTACCTCCCAGGTAGAAGACATAATGAAGAATCTTAGTAAGAAAGTATGTTCAGGCTGTGATGTGAAATTACTCAATAAGGATCTTTTATTTGTTCCAACAACAGATATGGATTATTTTAGTACTTATATTGATATCCATACATTTAAAAAGGAATCTTAACCTTTAACTTTTTTTTGGAAATGAGAGATCTTATAAATGTGTTACTTTTAGATCCAAGAGTAATTTCAATCCAACAGCAAGCTAGCCATCTATCAAAACATATACTAGGTTGATTCTTACACCATCATACAAACCCTAGGTTAGACTCTTACACCATCATACAAACCTAGACCAATTTATCCAAATCTCTCAAAAGATGATCTGAAAATTTAAGACAGGATGACACCATTGTGATTAGACCAGCACTATTGTCATTCTTGATTATGATTATTATGCTAATTAAATTCAGATGCAATTGTCAGATGAGTCTTCTTATAGGATTCTGGATAGTAACTCTACACAAAACTTTAAAATAAAAATTGATGCAACATTACAATTATGACACAAACAAGATTTAATTGATAGACATGTACTTGATTTTCTTATAATATCACTTTTGATTTGCCCAGTTCCAAAAGTTCCAAAGGACCCATTAAAACCACCTGGAGACCTATAGTTTCTTCTAGGATGTCTCAGTTAAAACTGCTTTCTCAGTTAATTGGTTATTATGTTCAATCTTTAGTGCAAACTATAGCTACTTTCCTGCTATGCTCTTCAACTTTGAATAAACAATTGAGATATATGTATGACATCAAGGACACAGATTATTTGGCATTGCTAGATGTAAATGGTCTGTGATACCACCTGAGGATGGAATAAAAGTTGTTAAAAGACTACCAAATAGATACCCATACATTGGACCACCGCCAAATGTGATACTTGATTTACTGGTCTTTACTTTGAATGCTTAATTATTTCCATTTGAAAACATGTTATATTCATAAATTGCAAATACAGCCATGGGATCAACTATGTTCCCCATATTCTCTAATCTTTTTACGTCTGAATCAGAAACAAATTTGATGCAAGTATATGTGACACCACCCATATGCTTTTACTGATACATTGATTACTTGTTGTTTTTTTTGTTTTTTTACTAATGTTTGGAGGGATTAAGTGGGTACATAGGCTTAACAGTTTACCACTCTCACTTAAATTGAAATTGCAAGTGTAATAACGAATCATACAGATCCAGTAAAAAAAAAAAATGTTTAATTACAGTATATTACTGAATGTTTCTTGGCTATGGGATACAGACATAACACCATTAAACAGTTGTAATAAGCGGTTTATCTAGTAAAGGTTATGGATGGACAAAGGGATCTTAAGACATTTACCTTTACAACTCAATGTTGTCCACATCAGGATAAGGGGACAGTGACACAAGCCCTGAATAATTATTGGGAGATTATTTCATCCTTACCTTTTAATGATTATGAACCCTCACAAATTAGCTTTAGAAGAGGTAGAAGCCTGAGGGAAATTTGGTAAAAACTAACTTTAGTATATGATTAACATTAAACACATGGCTTAGGACTTGTAAGAAGGGATGTTTTAGATGTATTAGCTGTATAACATGCCCCAGCATGATTTAAGGACTAATATTTTAATTTCCATACATAATGAAGAAATATACAATTAAGAACTATCCCACTTTTACTGCTAAATATGGGATTTATTTATTGATTTTTCCTTAAGACTTTTTATTTAGGTAAAACTATGGATGATGCTCGATTAATATGGTCAGCTGCCAGTCATCCATTATAACTGCATTATCAACAGGAAAATCTGGCCAACTTAGGGTCAAACACATTTTGGAGGCCAAAGATAATGTTAATGATTTGAGATACATCTTCACTGACAATGGCCTCCCACATAGGCATTGGGGTGACAGAGGCAAGCTTGGTAGAGCTTCTTATAACATGATTGGGTTCATATATTTAGGTCATATTTACCTAATGATCTGGGTGAATAACATTGCATATTTCTACATACAGTTCAGCCATTATAGGTGCCATATATGTACCACTAAAGAAATTGTAGGTTGTATTATTCCTTGGCATGGAGATGGGAAGCTGTGGCATGATAACTAGCAAGTGAACTGTCTACATTTGATCTACAAGATTAAACCCATTTAGATCTTATATCCCTGGAAACTTGAGTATTAGTTACAGATCTTATGTATTTATTATACATCTGTCTTTAGGATAAAAATGGTATATAGTGGACAGCGCCAAAGATATAATAAAGTATACAAACTCGCAAATGTAGCAATAGTGTAGTGGATAGAAGTGGCAAGATATGGACAGCAAATATCTTATACACTGTAGGAAGCTGTTTAATGTATAGGCAAGGATATTGCATAGAGGTGTGAAATAAAAGGTATTAAGTAAAAAATATTTAATAAATAGTTTGATAGGTATTATTAAAATCGATAAGATTGAACATAGATAATAAACTAATTGGAACAGGCACTGCTAAATTCATATAATATAAACTGAGAAAAATTAAGATTGGTCAATCTTATAGAATAAAAATAAAAATTAATAAACAGTAGAGTGCACAAAGGATATATATATATCATGAAAAATAAATAAATAAATTGATGAGGAATAATCAATGAAGAAAAAATAGATGAATAAAAATAAGTGTCCCAAACAATTGATGAAGTTTCTATAAGGAGTCCCAAAAAATGTGTCCCAGGGAAGAAGCCCAAAAAAGGGTTACATGTATATTGTCTCAATAATATACATGTAACCCTTTTTTGGGCTTCTTGAGCACATTTTTCAAAATGTCTATATGGTCTTGACTATATTAGCTGGCTACGATTAGGGATTTATAAATGTGATTTGCACCATATACTGTTTGTTGTCAATATTATTTAACAATCCTATAGTTTTTCACAATGGCAGTTACCATATAATTTGTTTTGTCAAAGTGGTAGAGTGCAATATATAGCTCTTAGCTGTTGATTTACTAAACATATTTGTATATATGTTTTCTGGACAACCTCTATATGAAGCCCTTAGCTGTTTAGTTAGTGTATGTTTCCATGACAATCACTACTATTATTAAGTGATTAATCATGTCTGTTGTAATGGGACTTTCAGTAATTGACAGCTAACTACTTCTTAGGGTGGAAGTGCTGTGATTAGTGTGGAGATGTCTAGCATGTAGGGTGATGCTAGCAAAAAAGAACTTTGACCAGAATATATTGCTTTAATTGTGATTAGTATACACTTCAATTATTCTTGATTTTAAACTGATTGATTGAATATTGGTTTTAGGGTGAGTATATATATATATATATATATATATATATATATATATATATATATATATATATATATATATATATAATCATCGCTATAATTGGAAGTATACCGCATCACAGTGTATTGTTGTGTGTTAACCTATGGTTTCTCTGACATACTCCAATAGGCACGAACATATTATTGGCATATTGGCCATTAAATACCTGAAAACCATTGCATTAACTACCACTATATTTTGCATTTCTTATTTTTTATATTTATTATTTTTTACATTTTATTATGTCCAAGTTTTTTGTTATTTTTGTTTATTTTTATTTATTTTTTTTGTTTATTTTTATTTATTTGCTTTCTTTTTTGCTTTCTTTTTTATTTTTCATACATATTTATTGCTTTCTATTTTTCTTTTCTTTAGTATATGGTTTTTTTTTTCCCCCTTTTTGGTTGTAACTTTATTTCAGTTGCTAACAATACTTATTATTTTGTTTTTACCTTGTCTATCAAATTGTTTGAAAACTGAATACCTATATAACTCAATGGTTGATATATGATTATGCCTGCTGATGGGATAATAATGTAAGTATATAATTTGGGTAACCCAGGATAAGTGTTATTAGGGAGCTTATTGGGTGTTGTCTAACACTTTTAGAATAAAAAATCTTAGATATTTGGATTATTAAATAATCCGATTTTTTAACTTTAGTTTCTTTTTAAATACGAGCTTCTGGCGTGATCTGGAAGGGCTGCCACACGACATGCGCATGTCTAGAGAATGTACGTGATTGACATGAAGGTATGCGTCACTAAGCAGGCTGAGCTATGCAAATTAGCCATGCGTTTGAAGACTTGCCTTGTTATGTTTGCGTGGAGCCTGTTCCGGATACACCGGAAGTGACATCAGCACTTAGGGGTATAAACAGGTGAGAGGTGTGTGGGTTAGATTAGGAGCCGTTTTGGGACACCCAGTGAACAAGATACTAACCAGTATCGAAACGTTTGGGATGTATTACTGATATATGAAGATGAAATAAAGCCTTTTTTTGAACAGACCGGAGAGTGAAACGTTCCTTCTTCCTACCTATGGGGTTGATTGTTATCACTATATATATATATATATATATAGTTATTAGAGTCTTTGTATAGGTCTGAGAAAAGGGTTAAATTGATGGGAAACGTTTCATGTTTTAAAATCAGTTCTGAAATCTTAGCAATATGTTGCAGGGCCTTTAATTGATAACTTCTAATGAAAATGTTCTGTAACTTACATTTTAATATAGCTGCGCAATTCTAATACCCCACACTCCGGCCCCCCATTTCAAAACTCATAGTTTTTTTCGGAGCTAATGATTTGAACTGTCCTCCAATTGACAGTGAAGGCTTTAATGAGATAACTGTTATGGGTACTATTTGCTGTAGTGTAGGGATTACCCTCTCACCTGACACCTCCTTCTCCTGATCCCTACCTGATTCTTCCCAAAAGGCTCTGACCCACACACACTTCATCACCATCTTAGGTATAGCCAGATAGTATGCCAGTATGTAGTTTTGGCCTTTTTTTAAAAAATATTAACATTTGTATTTCTATTTTCTGTAATGTAAGCATACCACCTCCCTGATCCCCCTTAAACAGTTCTCTAACCCTCTCCCACTGTTTGTTGCTGGCAGCCAGTATTTTGTTTAATTTATTTTTAGTGGTTTATTTGCTATAAATATATCTTCTGTAGTGTAGGTATCCACCTTACTTCCCTCCCTCTAAGCAATATATTTTTTAGTAGTGTAGGGTATCACCTCCCCCTCTAACGGATTTTACCATAATATAGGGACTGATCCCTCCTTCTCCCATGACAAATCTTTTTTGCTGTAGTGCAGGGACCTGCCTACCCTCCTCCGTCCTTCTGCCCACACCTCCCACTGACCTCTATGCAAAGATGGTTATAGATAGTGTCACTGTCTGTAACTATCAGCAATCCAGCTTCAATTGGTAACAGAGCATGATCAGTGCTCCTTTACCATATGAAGGAAATTGCCTTTTGCCCCAGGTTGTGGCTCCTGCTGTCAAAGCAAGACCGCAACCTGCACCTATGCTGGATGTAGATCAACATAGCAAGCTAGGCAAAATACTATGTACCTATGTCCATAAAGCGCAAGGGGTTAATACTAAAAAGTTAAAAAATATGCATTTAGGTTGAGAAAAACAAAAAATAATTAATCATTTTAGACCCTTTGGAAATCACAGTAAGAAAAGAGGGAACAAACTAAGGAATTATTCTTTCAGAAGATTTGAAGTTTGGTACAGAGGAAAGACAACAATGAGGTTCTTATGCTACTTTATACATCAGTAGTTTTACATATTGGGGCCCATTTATCAAGCTCCGTAAGGAGCTTGTGGGCCCGTGTTTCTGGCGAGCCTTCAGTCACAAAGACCGCTACTCTATAACCCTGTCCGCCTGCTCTAATGAGGCGGACAGGAATCACCAGAATTCAACACGATTGAGTACGATCGGGTTGAATGAAACCCCCCTGCTGGCTGCCGATTGGCCGCGAGTCTGCTGGGGGTGGCGTTGCACCAGCAGCTCCTGTGAGCTGCTGGTGCAATGCTGAATACGGAGAGCATTTTGCTCTCCGCATTCAGCGATGTATGTCGGACCTGATCCGCACTGTTGGATCAGGTCCGACAGACATTTGGTAAATAGGCCCCATTGTGTACAGTTCTGCTAAAATGATGCCAAATCAATAAAAAAAATGTTTTCAAATAAGAGCTGCTAAAAATAAAGCTATAAGGAAATGATCTTATTATGTAACATAACATATAGAAACATTCATTTTGACAGCAGATAGGTACCATAGACTTAGCAAATCTACCTCAACTTTCCTAAAAAGTTTAAGCTTGTTTAGTTTGTAGAATATCCTTATTCTTATCCAAGGGATTCTTGAAGTCTACCACAGTATTTGTCCTTATCACGTAAAAAGTGTATTCCATGAATCAATCACCCTTTCTGTGAATAAATGGTTCTTCAAATTACTCTTGAACCTGCAACCCTTCAGCTAGTAATTTTGACCGCTTAATCTAGGTTTGCTCTTTTTGGAAAACATACTTACAGCATTAGATTTATTAAGCTTCTTAATATAGTTGATAGTTTCTATGAAATCATGGATAGCTTACAAGGTGATGTGACAGAACCCTACAAATATATTAAGGGATTTAATAAAGCTAAGGTTGAAAGCATTTTTTATTTAAAAAAAAAAAAGAGCTAAGTCATTCTATCAAGTTGTAGGGTAGCAGGTTCAATAGCACATTGCTATAGAAATGCTGTTTGGTTTATGGAATAGGCTTCCAATAGAGGTGATAAAGATAAATACTTTAAGAGAATTCAAAAATGCTAGGTATATTTAGAAGTCTAGCCTAGAAAGTAATTAAGCTTACATTTCAAAGGGTAATACAGGTAGTCATTATGGCCCTTCTAGTTTACATTTGCTTTCAAAATCTATTTTCATATGTTTTATGTTCTTATATAGCAATAGTGCTACAGAAGTCAATCTTAATTTTGTGTATGCTTCTGAGGTGTGTCACTGTTCACCAATAGAACTGTTCAAATTATTCCTATTTACCAGTAAACTTTTAGTGCATTTTTAGGGACTGATTTATCAAGGGCTGAACAGCCCTTGATGCCCATGTTTCTGTACGAGCCTTCAGACTCGCCGGAAAAAGCCGTTATGAAGCAGCGGTCTTAAGCCTCTGAGGCTGCAGACATCAATCCACAATATCCTATACGATCAGGCTGATTGATACCCCCTGCTAGCGGCCGATTGGCCGTGAATCTGCAGGGGCGGCATTGCACAAACAGTTCACCAGAACTGTTTGTGCAATGATAAATGCCGACAGCCACAGAGTATCATGTCGGACAGACATTTATAATTCAGCCCCTTAGTGTCTATAAAAGTAAAACAACAACAATAAAAATCATTTATTGCATGTAATTGGCAAGAGTCCACGAGCTAGTGACGTTTGGGATATACAATCCTACCAGGAGGGGCAAAGTTTCCCAAACCTCAAAATGCCTATAAATACACCCCTCACCACACCCACAATTCAGTTTTACAAACTTTGCCTCCTATGGAGGTGGTGAAGTAAGTTTGTGCTTGATTTTCTGCGTTGATATCCGCTTCTCAGCATTTTGAAGCCTTCCGGATGTGAAGGGAGTTTCACCTACTGAATGCAATGGTTTTCCTCGCAGGAAATCTATTTCATAGGGTCTCTGTTATCGGTCATAGAGATTCATCTCCTACCTCCCTTATGCAGATCGACGATATACTCTCATATTCCATTGCTTCTACACTACTGGTTTGGCTATCTGCTATATGTGGATGGGTGTCTTTCGGTAAGTATGTTTTCATTACTTAAGACACTCTCAGCTATGGTTTGGCACTTTATGTATTAATATAAAGTTCTAAATATATGTATTGTACTATATTTGCCATGAGTCAGGTTATGTATATTTCCTTTTGCAGACTAATTAGTTTCATATTTGGGAAAATATTTTTCTTACCTGGGGTATAGTCTTTTTTTCAAATGACTGCTTTTTTCATTAAATTTTCTAGGACAAAATTAGGCTTGCGAGGCGCAAAATGCTGATGTTTATTCCGTCATTCTTGGCGCAAGATTTTTTGGGGTGAAGGTACGTCCAGTGATGCAAGTTCATCATTTCCGGCGTCTTAGTTGACGCTGAGTTCCTTGCAAAAGGTTGCATCTGCAATGACATGAGTGTGTCACTTCAGGATGTTGTTAGCGGCAAAAAATTTCATTTTACGCTGTGCGTCATACTTGGCGCCAAATAATTTCATTATTTAAAACCCCATTCCGTGCCTCTTGCATTTTTCTATGTCAGAGAGCTATGATGTTTGCATTTTTTTCCCATTCCTGAAACTGCCATATTAGGAAATTGATAATTTTGCTTTATATGTTGTTTTTTTCTCTTACATTTGCAAGATGTCTCAATCTGATCCTGTCTCAGAAACCACTGTTGGAACCCTGCTGCATGATAACATGATAACAGTTGTACCAAAGCTAAGTGTATCTGTTGTAAATTTGTGGAGATTATATCTCCAGCTGTGGTAGGTAATAGTTGTCATGATAAGCTTTTACATGCAGAGAATGGGGCATATGTATCAAGCTCCATATGGAGCTTGATGCCCCATGTTTCTGGCGAGCACAAAGACCGCTGCTCCATAACCCGTCCGCCTGCTCTGAGCAGGCGGACACACATCGCCGGAAATCAACCCGATCGAGTATGATCGGGTTGACTGACACCCCCCTGCTGGCAGCCCATTGGCCGCGAGTCAGCAGGGGGCGGCATTGCACCAGCAGCTCTTGTGAGCTGCTGGTGCAATGCTGAATACGGCGAGCGTATTGCATGAGGATTCAATTATTTCAACTGTCACTGGGGGGAAGTTTTTTTGCCTAAGGATAAAAGCTAAATAAATCTAAAGCTTCTAACCGTTTCTGTTCCTTTTGACAAAATAAGGAACAGAAACCTAATCCTTCCCCCAAAGAATCTGGTTCTAATTGGAAACCTTTTTCAAGTCGGAATAAATCTAAGCCATTTAAGAAACCAAAGCCAGCCCCCAAGTCTGCATGAAGGTGCGGCCCTCATTCCAGCTCAGCTGCTAGGGGGCAGATTAAGATTTTTCCAAAGTATTTGGGCAGATTCTGTCCAAAATCAATGGATTCAGAGTATTGTCTCTCAAGGGTACCAAATAGGATTCAGAGTAAAAACTCCTGTGAGAAGATTTTTTATCTCACGCATCCCAGCAAATCCAGTAAAGGCTCAGGCTTTTTTGAAATGTGTTTCCGACCTGAAGCTTTCAGGGGTAATCATGCCAGTTCCGTTTCAGGAACAGGGTCTGGGGTTTTATTCAAATCTATTCATTGTCCCAAAGAAAGAAAATTCATTTAGGATAGTTCTGGATCTGAAAATTTTGAATTGTTTTGTAAGAGTGCAAACTTTCACAATTGTGACTATAAGGACTATTCTGGCTTTTGTTCAGCAAGGTCATTATATGTCCACGATAGACTTACAGGATGCATATCTTCATATTCCGATTCATCCAGACCACTATCAGTTTCTGAGATGCTCTTTTCTAGACAAGCATTACCAATTTGTCGCTTTTCCATTTGGCCTAGCGACAGCTCCAAGAATCTTTTCAAAGGTTCTCGGTGCCCTACTTTTTGTAATCAGAGAACAGGGTATTGCGGTGTTTCCTTATTTCTTCAGTTTTGGCCTCTGTTGAAGAGAGAACCATTTGTTTTCAGACAGACAATATTACAACTGTGGCATATGTCAATCATCAGGGTGGGATTCACAGTCCTCAAGCTATGTAAGAAGTATCTCGGATACTTGTTTGGGCAGAATCCAGCTCCTGTCTAATTTCTGCAGTTCATATCCCAGGTGTAGACAATTGGGAAGCGGATTATCTCAGCCGTCAGACTTTACATCCGGGGGAGTGGTCGCTCCATCCAAATGTGTTTTTTCAGATTGTTCAGATGTGGGGTCTTCCAGAAATAGATCTGATGGCTTCCCATCTAAACAAGAAACTTCCCAGGTACCTGTCCAGGGATCCTCAGGTGGAGACAGTGGATGCGTTAGCAGTTCCTTGGTGTTACCAACCTGCTTATATCTTCCCGCCTCTAGTTCTTCTTCCAAAAGTAATTTCCAAGATCATTATGGAATGATCGTTTGTGTTGCTGGTAGCTCCAGCATGGCCTCACAGTTTTTGGTATGTGGATCTTGTTCGAATGTCCAGTTGCCAACCTTGGCCACTTCCTTTAAGACCAGACCTTCTGTCTCAAGGTCCGTTTTTCCATCAGGATCTCAAATCATTAAATTTGAAGGTATGGAAATTGAACACCTAGTGCTTAGTCATAGAGGTTTCTCTGATTCAGTGATTAGTACTAAGTTACAGGCTCGCAAATCTTTTTATAGAAAGATTTATTATTGAGTTTTGAAGACTTATATTTCATGTTGTTATTCTCATAAATTCTCCTGGCATTCTTTTAGAATTCCTAGAATTTTACAGCTTCTTCAGGATGGTTTGGATAAAGGTTTGTCTGCAAGTTCCTTGAAGGGACAAATCTCTGCTCTTTCTGTTTTACTTCACAGAAAGATTGCGTGTTGTTATATTATATTAGAATACCACAATATGGACAACTTCTTAAATAAAATTGCTTTATTCAATGACGCGTTTCTCGACCCCAACTGGGTCATTTCATCAGATAAAAAGCGCTTTAAATTTTGCTTTTTATCTGATGAAACGACCCAGTTGGGGTTGAGAAACGCGTCATTGAATAAAGCAATTTTATTTAAGAAGTTGTCCATATTGTGGTATTCTAATATAATATAACAACACGCAGAGTTGTTCTGTTCAACTTAAACCAAGACATCAGGAGGTGTTCACGAAGTGAGAACCAGGAGAAGATCCTAAGGAACACATTTCCTGCAGTGTACTAGCCACTGTTTTAAGTGCTAGCAAGCTTTCATGCACTGGTCACAGCACAGTGCCACACGCTCTAGTAAGCATATTACCTGTCTACACACAAATCTGTATGACCAGACGATATCACGCTATTGTGGAGCCCTCTTTCCATCTCTTGTTTTCTAACAGCTTTCCCTCACTCTCCGGGATCAAGAGGAGCTGCCTGTCTTCACATATACACCATATCCAATAAGAATATTATCAACATCTTTCTGCACAGATACCGATTTTTACGGACACATCCAGAAGCCGGCTACGGTAGATCCGTTTCTTGACTTATAAAGTCAGACATTTGACATTTAACTGTTTATATCTCAGCACACTTTTATATCCCCTTCTGGGATATTGTTTGTTTGGTTCGTATCAAGCCTGTTATTAAATCAAACTCTCCTCCTTGGAGTCTTAATTTGGTTTTGAAGGCTTTACAGGCTCCTCCGTTTGAACCTATGTATTCTTTGGACATTAAACTACTTTCTTGGAAAGTGTTGTTCCTTTTGGCAATCTCTTCTGCTATAAGAATTTCCGAATTATCTGCTCTTTCTTGTGAATCTCCTTTTCTGATTTTTGATCAGGATAAGGCAGTTTTGCGGACTTCATTTAAAATTCTAACAACATTAATAGAGAAATTGTTGTTCCTTCTTGGTGTCCTAATCCTAAGAATTATTTGGAGAGATCCTTACATTCTTTGGATGTTGTAAGAGCTTTGAAATATTATGTTGAAGCTACTAAAGACTTCAGGAAGACTTCTAGTCTATTTGTTTTTTTCTGGTTCTAGGAAAGGTCAGAAGGCTTCTGCCATTTCCTTGGCATCTTAGTTAAAGCTTTTGATTCATCAGGCTTATTTAGAGTTGGGTCAGGCCAGGCCCGCCTCAGAGAATTACAGCTCATTCTACTAGATCAGTCTCCTCTTTGTGGGATTTTAAGAATGAAGCTTCAGTTGATCAGATTTGCAAAGCTGCAACTTGGTCTTCTTTGCATACATTTACTAAATTCTACCGTTTTGATGTATTTGCTTCCTCTGAAGCAGTTTTTGGTAGAAAAGTTCTTCAGGCAGCTGTTTCAGTTTGATTCCTCTGCTTATGTTTAAGTTTTTTCTTTTCATTTATGAGAATAAACTTATATTTTTGGTTGTGGATTAATGCTGTTATTATTTTTATCCCTCCCTTTCTAGTGACTCTTTTGTGGAGCTCCACAAAAGTTCCTTTTTTTATGCTTTTTACTCCTTTCTTTAACACCCCACTACTTGGCTATTCGCTAAACTGAATTGTGGGTGTAGTGAGGGGTGTATTTATAGGCATTTTGAGGTTTGGGAAACTTTGCCCCTCCTGGTAGGATTGTATATCCCATACGTCACTAGCTCATGGACTCTTGCCAATATGAAAGAAATGAATTTATCAGGTATGTCTTACATAAATTATGTTTTTTTGTTAATATAAATCTTTTTATGCAAAATAATAATAATAATAATAATAATAATTTAATGTTTTAATATGCATGACCGTTTTGTTTTAGTTTAATGTCCCTTTAATCTGCTATTTTGATATGACCCTTAAAAGTTACCTTAATTCTTTGTTACAGTATAGCATTATTGAATTCTCAGCTTTTGTTATACTGCTATAACTGGTTGGTTTTATAGATCTTAATAGTGAGCAGACATGTTTTTGCTTTATGTTTTACAACCTAAATTGCTATAGTAAAAAACGCTACTGCAATCAGATTTCTTTAGGACTGGGTGCATTTATTTCAAGAAAATGGTTCAACACTTTTGATTAAATTCAGACAATTTTTGTTTGCAATGCAAAATGTACTCAATAAAAATGCCAAAATATGAGAGAAATGTTTGTGCATTGTGCTGTGACTGAGATACTGACATCAATTTTTATCTCAGCAGGCTATGACCAAGCCTAGAACTAATTTCACATTAGTTTCATCTGTAATGACTAGTATACTGTTAGATAAGTAACACACAGTGGTAGATTTCCCTTATCTCCCGCACTCCAGAAAGAGGTCTGCAATCTTAACAGTATGAGATAATGTGTGATACCTTGTATTAGACCTACAATTTGTCATTGCTGCTTGGTAAATGAGCTTTCCAAGACATAAAGCGCTTTTGTGACCTAAGACAGCCTGAAATAAATTCTCTACAGGTGCCTTGGAAGGGATGATAGGATTTGAATTAAAACATAAAGAGAGCATTACTAAATTTAGCTATGGCAGAGTCTTTAAGGATAAGCAACTGTTTAGAGTTCAACTGCCTGCAAGAGAATTTGTACTTTAATAAGACTTACTAATGAAGATAAAGCACTGAAACAGCGTGATGCTGAAACTGCAGTTTCATACTTAAGTGCTACATAATGTGAAGATTATAGAAAAAGTCTCTATTGTATGAAAATTAATACATAGCAGAGATGACCTTAAATGGTGTCTATCATTAGGATAATTGAGGAGCTCGCAAAACGAGGGATAAATTCAAATGTATGCAAAGATATTCTTTCCAGTTTTGTAGGATACATGGCATATTTTACTATATGCATACACTCTATTCTACTTTATTCCTAGTAATGCATATAATACACTAGAAGGAGCTGAGCAAAGTGATATTGGTTAGATGTCTGGCTATCCTTAAAAATCTGAGTGTGAGGCATGGCAAAAAATATTGGTGTTGATGGCATTCTTGCTCTTATTTTCGGCAGATAACCATTTCTTAACATCACCTAGTTTTTTCAGTGTTTTTACAGTAATCACAAACCAAATTGCTTCTGCTTTCAATACCCTTCAAGCTTGGAATTGTTACCTTCTGAAACCGACACAAAATCCTTATCTGCAATTATTAAGGGATAGAAAAGTCAACATTCAACTTTATGGTTCAGATAAAGTATGGACATTTTCTATTTACTTCTATAATACAATTTACTTTGGTCTCTTGGTATCCTTTGTTGAAAAACAAAGCTCAAGAACAGCGATGTACTACTGGTGATTTTTGGCTATGCACATATGACTCTTGTCATGACTCACGTGATGTGTTCAGCTAACTCCTATAAGTGCAATAATAAAACACACAAACATGTTATGTCCTTTTACACTCCCGGATGTGCACACTGCACTCCATATGTAAATCTTCAGATCCCTTAAAGACACAAGCTATAGTTTTGAAGAGCTACAGGTTAATTGCACACGTCAGCTATTAGCATCAGTACACAGTATTAAAAGGTATCAGTCGACACACAGATCCTTCCACCTGTGATAACCCCCCTAATATCTCCATTTTGTTTAGTTTTCAATCATGTTCATAATTTTTCAATATCAAAAGATTAATGAGGCAAATAGTGTTTTTTTTTTGTTTGTTTGTTTGTTTTGGGGGGGGGTAGGAATTTGGAGCTTTAAGGTATTATTGGCAGAAGCATTTTGTGATCACTAGAAAAAACATTTAACAATTGCTGGTCCATCAATCAGAAATCGTTATCTGCTGAAAGAAATCATAATATTGTGAGCAACCCCTGAAGATTTAAGATGCTCTAATGGATAATATATTGTGAGGGATTTAGCCAGGTTGAAGGCAGCAGGCCCTCTGACTAAGCCCTCTAGTAATAACGACCTGACTTTAGGGTTATAGGGCTTAGGTTTCTTTTAGATTATTATATAAAAAGGTTATATATATAAAAAAAGGTTCATTTAGACTACATATGGGGGCCTATCTATCAAGCTTCGTATAGAGCTTGAGGGCCTGTGTTTTTGGTGAGCCTTCAGACTCGCCAGAAACACCAGTTATGAAGCAGTATGTATGCATGTTATCTAAATTACCTTATTCTTTTGGCACCTTTTTTTGAAACAGCTATTTTCCAGTGGAGCATACTAAGATAGGCTCATGATCATGACCTTGTCTTGAGCACTATATGCGGCAGCAATGTTATACAAGTAGCCTGCAGAAGGAGCATTAGAGTGCAATAGCTTTATTTACTCTATGGTAATGCTCAATGGTGAACTAAGCTCTACAACTAGAAGTTCTGTGTAATAAAGAATACTGTTTGAACCCATAGAGAGCTCATCTCTTGTGTGGATAGTAGAGATCTATACTGTGTGTGCAGTAGCAGTAAGTGAAGACAGAGCTGTGGGTGCTCACTGATGTCATCCAGTGCTGCTTGCTATAGCTAAACCTCCATCCACAGCTTGCTTTTATAAGACTGCTAGAGACACTGTTGCCATGTAGTTCTGAAGATTTGTGCACGCTCCTGAGCTTACCTCAGTATACTCTTATAGAAAGTGCTAAGCTTCGACCAAGGAGAACAAGACAGAAATACATTTGAAAATATAAAACCAGTTGCAAGGATTTTTTACTGTATTATTAAATAATTATTTGCTAACCTAAAACACAGCTTTTGTCTTGGATCAGTTAACAATTAAAATACTGTGTCTGGTGTATATATTTTTCTTATGAGCTAGTTTTTCTGTAATTTAGGTTCTCAATTCCATTTCCACTCTTTGCAAGATTCATTAAAGGGACAAAAAAATACATAGGATTGGTAATTGTGGATAGTTTCACTATTAATCAATGAAAATGATAACATTTAAATATGCAATTACGTAGTTGAAAATAAAATGTATTTATTCGTTAGTTTTCTTACCTTCCTCGCTGTGCTTTGGCATTGCACAATGCTCCTCCCACGCAAGGTGGGAATCTTTTTTTCCTCTCAAAAGCTCAATGTGGTCACGTGCACATCAGTAGAAGACCTATTCAACAAAGGACACTGGTTAAAAAATGTTTTTGCCCTCCCAAAGATAACTCAGTAGTAAGCAATAGTAGAAATATACAAGTGCTCTGTATAATAATTTTGAATAGACAGACAAGCAGCCAGACAGACAAGCAGACAGATAGATAGATGATAGATAGATAGATAGATAGATCTGCAACCTGCACTAATAGAAGTCTTCACTGAATTAACTTTGTAAACATTCTGCACATGCCTATGTATATACTGGTTACTATGCCCCTCCCGAGCACTTGGACCCTGGTGCCACTGTGCCTGTTGCATCAATGGTAGTTCTGCCCCTTGTGCCCATACTTTGTTCCTTTAGAGCTGTGTATGCTGGATCCATACTCAAAGACCCATCTTTATGTGAGGATAACTCCTTCTTCTTTTGACTATAGCATTTAGGGAAACATACACACATACAATTGTTTACAATTTTGTTTATTAAAAGTTTAATACAAAACATACATTTGTTTTCCCTATACATTTTATTGTACAGTTCTCACATGTCATCATGTCATGATATAAACATAAAATAATTATATTATCTTCTGAGTCTGCTAAAAAAAAAACCAATATATAATATGTGTGGGTTTCTCACTGACACATGAGCTGCAGTAGGGCTTAAATGTGTGCAGCATCTAAAAACTCCAAAACAGCTCAGCACGGGGTGGACATCTAAAATGCTTCAACATTTGATAAATTAAAAGTCATTTTCATAATACCTCAAGATCTCCTGTTAAATGTGTTCACTATGTCCTGTATTCACATACAATATCATATTTACACAGATTTCATTTTTATTGATTACATGTAATTCAACGGACATGTTTTTCCACAGGATTATTCTAATTATTCTAAAATATAAGATATCGGGCTAATAGTTTTTATAAAGATGTATGTCACTTATCACTGTTGAGTAAACTGATCAATTTACCTGACTTCTAAGAACTTCAAAGCTGTGGTCAGAAAGTAATTTTCTTCCTGAACCTACCTATGACTAGCTCAGTAAGAAAAATCCTCACTTGTATGAATTCATTATCTTTAGAGAATCTATTCTTCCATATAATCGGTACAGGCTTTCTCATTTTCTGGTTGTTAGTCAAAGTGCCACTCAGCTGTCTTTTTCTATACATATCTCGCTGTCTCACTAAGCGTACAATTTCTAAAAAAAGTGCTTATTTTTCTAATTTAATGTTATTGATTTAAATTCTGGTAGTGAAGGTACCTATACCTATTAGGATATCAAGAAATTCAGAACTAAACACCTTGGGTATAGACATAAGATCAGGAGTTGTGTAGCAACTTCAGTACCTGAATAATAGGTTTTAGAAATAAAACATTTCAGATCTATCCCAGTTTTGTCTGACCTTTGCTTTTTTTTACTTTTAGACACAAAAACTGCCATTTCAGGAGTCTGTTATCAAGTAAATTAAACTCTGTCTTTTGCTGAAACACAGCAAAATGTAATTTGTCTAACATTCAGAATAGATTGAATTGTTTTGTTGAGACTATTTAATGTACTGTTGAAAAGCGGTCAACTTTTATGACAGTAATGTACAGTCAGAAAACTGTAGCATAAAATAAAGTGATATAAACATGGCATTCCTTTAGGGAATTTTAAGTTTAAAACTTTGTTCAAAATATGCACTTTGAAGTTTTGAGAATTTTCTTTCACCTTAAATTTATATATTTAAATGATTAATATTGCAATAACCATTTATATTCATATAATTTCAAATGTTTAAACCATATTCCACTATTTTTTCATACCTGAATGTATAAACCTTTAGTTTAAGTATTCATGCATGCAATGCACAATCTTTATGAACTGAGGATGGGTGAATGTTTTGCAACATTCGAAAAAAGAAACCAATTTTAACACGTTTGTTCGTTTTGAATTTATTTCGTGAAATAGTATTTCTAATGCTTTTTTTAAATATAATATTCAATTAAAATGTTTCTAATAATTCAATTTGAATTATGCAATATTCAAATTCTAATAATTTGAATTAATATATTTGTAATAGTAATTCTAATGTTTGCTTTAAATTTAATATTCAAATTCTGCAATATTTGAAATAGAAAAATCAAATCCATAGGGCCTATTTATCAAGCTCCAAACGGAGCTTGACGGCCCGTGTTTCTGGCGAGTCTGAAGACTCGCCAGAAACAAAAGTTATGGAGCAGCGGTTACAAAGACCACTGCTGCATAACCCTGTCCGCCTGCTCTGAGCAGGCACAGGAATCGCCGGAATTCAACCCGATCGAGTACGATAGGGTTGATTGACACTCCCTGCTGGCGGCCCATTGGCCGCGAGTCTGCAGGGGGCGGCATTGCACCAGCAGCTCTTGTGAGCTGCTGGTACAATGCTAAATTCATAGAGCGTATTGCTCTCCGCATTCAGCGATGTCTTGCGGACCTGATCCGCACTGTCGGATCAGGTCCGCAAGACATTTGATAAATAGGCCCCCATGTATTTGTATTTATTATGTATAAATTTAATAAATTCCCTACTACATAAACTATTGAACTTTTGAAAATTATTTGTTAATTCGAATACTACATTCTAATTATGACAATTTGAAAACAAAATTAACATTTAAAAACCGGAAATAACATTTGATTAAATAATTTTAATGGATATTCCTTCTTATCAACATTTGAATGTCCAAAACAAATGTCCACAGGACTATTCGTTCTAGCAAACAAAGTGCACTTTCAGCACATTCACCCATCTCTAATTTGAACTTAAAGAATACGGCCTAGATGCTATGCAAGATACAAAAGTTGAGTCTAATTATGTACTGGAAGCAGATTAGCCAGTCAGAAGAATGGATGAGCTCAGTTATAACAGTAAGACCTCTAACCTGCAATGCTGATTGGTTAGCCTAATTATCAAATAGAATATTATTATTTTTTTAAATACGTAGTAGGAAACCACTGCAGGAAAACAGCATAGATAAAAACAAAACAAAAGGAGAGACGTTGTTGTCTTGTAGAAAAGGTTTGCATACTTTTCTCATTTAGCTCCTTTATGACCAGTTTAAAGTTTTATCAACAGCCTGATAGCTAGGCAAAGATATTTATAGTTATATACTGGTTCCAACAAATACCCTCTTACTTTGAAAACTGGATCTTAAAGGTACATGAAACCCAATTTTTTTATTTCATGATTCAGATAGAGAATACAATTTTAAACAACTTTCTAATTTACTTCTATTATCTAATCTGTTTCATTCTTTTGGTATAATTTGTTGAAGGAGCAGCAATGCACTACTAGTTTCTAACTGAACACATGGGTGAGCCAATCATATATATATATATATGCAGCCACCAATCAACAGCTAGAACCTAGTTTCTCTGCTGCTCATGAACTTGCCTAGATAAACCTTTCAGCAAATGATAACAAGAGAAGGAAGCAAATTAAATAATAGAAGTAAATTGGAAAGTTGTTTAAAATTGTATTCTCTATCTGAATCATGAACAAACATTTTTGGGTTTCATGTCACTTTAACTGTGTTTTTGGGTCTTCTCTGGAACACCATATTTTCTGTTTATTTTGATATGTTTGCATAACCTATGGGTAGGTGTATTTTTCTACTACATCCAGGCTTTGTTGATGCATTTCTCATTTGGTGATAGCAGGAACTGATCATCAACATTTTGTAGAAACTTTATCTCCAAGTTTGGAAGAGCTATTTCTGTCTGTTCTCCTTTTCTGGTAGGCTTTATCTCTCTCTCTCTCTCTCTCTCTCTCTCTCTCTCTCTCTCACACTCTCTCTCTGAGGACAGGATTCTAAAAACTTTGTTTTTTCCACACTAACACTCTCAGGTGCTGCCCTCAGGGAATTCTATAAAAAGTGAATTTCCCTGTGAGCTGCGAGTTCCATAGAGAGTAATGGAGCTCTCTGTAAAGGGAAACTTTTCTGAGGAGAGAGCAGTTAGCAGGGAGCAGGGCGCACACTTTAACAACTTAATGACAGTCGACGTACAGGGTATGTCAGCAGTCGTTAACAAGCCCTCTTTATCGGGCATGTTTATAGTGCAGGTCTTGACGATGGTGGCTTCACTGCTGCACTAGGGATCCCCTTAACGACCATGCAATGTACACCGTACATTGTCGTTAGGGGTTAAACATTAGATTCTGCAGTCAATACAAATCAGATTATTGTTTAAGAATATAGTATCTTACAATCTCCTCTATTTTCCTATAATATAGCACAATCTTGCCACCTTTTAGTTTGTGAGGAAAAAAATGCAAGATTTGTAAGGGGAAAGAAAGTGTTTACAGAATATGCTAAAACTGAAGGAGAAATGTCAGCTATACACATGGAATGCTCCTGTTCAGCCAACTAACAGACAGTGGCAGTTCTACTGGGGTGCTGTGGGTGCTCTGCACCTCCAAGTGCACGTGTAATACCCCACCATTTCAACTCTTTAACCACCTTTGTTAGCCCCCCAATTAGTACACCCCAAATATTAAGTTCTAGAACTCCCACTGCTAGCACAGGTACGGAAACTCAAGGAAAATAATATACTTTGAATTTTGTATGATAAATACTAATTTCACAATGTTTTTTGCATGTGCCGTGCATTTTTATTGTTTTTTTAGTGTGTAGCTTAAATCATTTCTTTGCTGCACAATTTCTCTACAAGTTTAAATTTTTTCATTAAATATGTTATTGCAGAACTACTTCGTTTTTTTTTAATGTTTGATGAGCTTAAACAATAAAAACATTTACTGTGTATTTTTATTTCAATATTTGTTTAATACAAACCATTAAAGTATAATTTAATTTACAATCCCTACTGTAAAGTATGTATAACCTTCAACTAATTAAAAGTAGGGAACACGAATTTGCGAAACAGTGTTCCCTCGGTAAAAACTGCTTTTATAGAATTAGGACAGGGACTTCTATAAAATATCTCTTATTGAATCTTTTAAGACCAGAGAGCTTTATAGATTTCAATATTTCTCTCTCATTCTTTCCCTTTATCATTTTGTCTGTTTCTAAGAATTTCATTCCTACACACTTCTCTGCCATTTGGTTTCCCATTTTATTTTCTCCTGTACAAAACATTCTCATCTTTAACATACCATGATTCTTTCAATTACTAATATACATTTTTATATTTTTAACAGGGTCTTCTTAAAAGGTGTCATTCAGCAGAGGCTTCCTATCTATTCCAGCAGGATAAATTCTATGATGTGCGTTATGATACTGGAGACAAATCTATTCAGTGCAGTAGACGAGCAGATGCCTTCAAATTCTGGGTGATGTGGAAGGCTTTGGGGACCACAGGTCTTGAAGAAAGGGTAAATCGTGCCCTTGCGTTGTCAAGGTAAAGTGTTTACCATTCAGAGAGAAAGGTTACACTAACCATGATTACATCTATTGTTACACAATCCTTATTTTGATTAAGAAGTTAATTTGCATATATAGTATCATCTGCTTTTATTCCAATTTTCTTAATGCACCACTATTGTAATTACCAGTCATGTATTTAGTGTTTGTGCTACTCTAGGCACTGTAATATCTGTTGCCCCCTGAACCTTTACCAATTTAAGATCATATATGCCTGATATTTCTGTCACAGCCTGAAGCTAGGAATACATGCAGTAGTAAAGAATCCATTATATACCCAGGGATCATAGCTTTGTAATAAAATAAAAGATATGTGTAGAGCAGATAAGACAACTGGTGGCCCCTAAGAAAAAGCTAAACTAACAATGTGTGCCATAGTTTTTGTTGCCCCAGGAAAAAGCAAACATAACAATGTGTGCTTTGGGGATTTCTGGTGGGTAACCAAGGAAAGAACAATCCAAAACAGGCCTTTAGAGGAGAGAAAAGCAGACAAGGGGTACCCTGCAACCCTGATTAAATTGGACCATATGTCAACAGACAATCATTTTAGGACATATACGGCTAGATTACGAGTTCTGCGTTAGCTTTAAAAAGCAGCGTTAAGGGGTCCTAACGCTGCTTTTTAACGCCCGCTGGTATTACGAGTCTGGCAGGTACAGGTGTGCCGCTCACTTTTTTTCCGCGATTTTTCCATACCTCAAATCCCCTTACGTCAATTGCGTATCCTATCTTTTTAATGGGATTTGGCTAATGCTGGTATTACAAGTCTTGGAAAAAGTGAGCGGTACAGCCACTACCTCCAAGACTCCTACCGCATATAAAAGTCAGTAGTTAAGAGTTTTATGCGCTAACGCCGGAACATAAAGCTCTTAACTGCAGTGCTAAAAAGTACACTAACACCCATAAACTACCTATTAACCCCTAAACCGAGGCCCCACCACATCGCAAACACTAAAATAAAAAAATGTAACCCCTAATTTGCCGACCGGACATCGCCGCCACCTACATTATACCTATGAACCCCTAATCTGCTGCCCCTAACATCGCCGACGCCTACAATATATTTACATTGTAGCTAGCTTAGGATTTATATTTATTTTACAGGCAACTTCGTATTTATTTTAACTAGGTACAATAGCTATTAAATAGTTAATAACTATTTAATAGCTACCTAGTTAAAATAATTACAAAATTACCTGTAAAATAAATCCTAACCTAAGAAAAAGAAATACAATACCCCCCCAACATTACAACTCACCACCCACACACCCCTACTCTAAAACCCACCCGATCCCCCCTTAAAAAAACCTAACACTACCCCATTGAAGATCACCCTACCTTGAGCCGTGTTCACCCAGCCAGTCACCGATGGGGCAGAAGAGGACATCCGGACCGGCAGACATCTTCATCCAGGCGGCATCTTCTATCTTCATCCTTCCGGAGCGGAGCCATCTTCTATCAAGCCGATGCAGAGCCATCCTCTTCAATCAAAGTCCTAACGAAGATTGAAGGTTCCTTTAAATGAAGTTATCCAAGATGGCGTCCCTCGAATTCCGTTTGGCTGTTAGGATTCTATCAGCTAATCGGAATTAAGGTAGGAAAAATCCGATTGGTTGATTTAATCAGCCAATCGGATTGAAGTTCAATCTGATTGGCTGATTGGATCAGCCAATAGATTTGACCTCGCATTCTATTGGCTGATCCAATCAGCCAATCAGATTGAACTTCAATCCGATTGGCTGATTAAATCAATCAATCGGATTTTTCCTACCTTAATTCAGATTGGCCAATTATTCCTATTTAAAACTAAATACTTACCTATAAAATAAACCCTAATATAGCTACAATATAACTAATAGTTACATTGTATCTATTTTAGGATTTATATTTATTTTACAGGCATAAAAAAAACAGAAAATTCTCCTCTGAACAAGGAACATGACAACCCTAGACAATTGTTTCAGCCTACTGTTGGCCTCAGCAGGGAGGTGCACCCATATTTCTCTAAGCAAGCTGGGCAAAATGTCCACATCTGGTTTCTCCCAGCACCCTTAGGGAGACCTCCCCAGGGTCATAATACAAATGCATACAAAGAGAGAAGCGCTCTACCAGGAAAGAACAACAGCTCAGTAGCTTTTTCTATGGTGAGTCACCACATAGGAGCAGCCTCTTTTAGCCCATGGGTCAGGGATAGTTGTGGGCCAGGCCTGGTTGCCTCAGCCCCACCCAGTCACCAGCATTATTATTTGTGCATAATGCAGGACCAGCCCTGCCTCCTATTGCCTTGCTGTTTCTGTGAGCCAGTTACAAAGAAGCAACTCCTCTTGATGATGCCTTTTGATGCCTGTGGGTGCCTATTTTTGTGTGACTGTGCATGTTTGGGGTGCTTTCTCTGTGCATGTGGGTACTGACAATCTGTGGATGTCTTTGTGTGCTTTATCCCTCTGAAAGTGCAACTTTAGTGTGATGAAAAGTTCTCAGGTGGCTTTATTTAAATGTGAACTTTTTTTTTAAATTACATTTTACTTTTTACTATTTAATGACAACCAGTTTACAAAATACAGTGACTGAATGGTGTTACAAACTTTTCTTTTTTTTATTTAATCTTTATTGGATCAATATTCAGTACAAAAAGATAGAATAAAAATGTTCCCCCTCAAAATTAATCACAGATTCAGGTAACTCCATCAATACAATAATACATAGCATACGTTTTTCTTCACCAAATTAAGTCAACTTCTCTAAAATGTTCCTCCTTTATACCCTTTTCACTTCTTACATTTTATAAATTCTCCTTGGGGTCAAATAATCTTTATGTATTATTCTAGTTTGCTCCTCTAGAATGTAGCGTCAAGTTATGAATAGTCCTCAGGCTATTCAGACATAGAGGCCGAATTATCAAGTGTCTGTCGGACCTGATCCGACAGTGCGGATCAGGTCTGACAGACATCGCTGAATGTGGAGAGCAATACGCTCTCCGTATTCAGCATTGCACCAGCAGCTCACAAGAGCTGCTGGTGCAATGCTGCCCACTGCAGACTCGCAGGGGGGTGTCAATCAACCCGATCATACTTGATCGGGTTGAATTGCGGTGATTCCTGTCCACCTCATCAGAGCAGGCGGACAGGGTTATAACTTGTGTTATCACTTGTGTTTCTGGCGAGTCTGAAGACTCGCCAGAAACACGGGCCCTCAAACTCCATACAGAGCTTGATAAATGGGCCTCATAAAGTTTTAGTATATTCTGAATTTATCATCAAAGACCATTTTCCAGGCAAACATTAAAAAATTACATCCTCAGCCCATGACAAAAAGTTTTCTATAAATTAATAATAATGGCCACCTTTTTGGATTCTGCTTGTCTAAAAGTTGCAACAAATAGTGGTGCAACATAACCTTGGGTTACATCTCAAAATCCTAACCACATAACTTATAAATTGCATAAAATAGAATTTTTGTGATTCTGGAATATATTTTTTTTGAAAATTTTTAAATGTATATTTATTTTTTAATGTTCAAACCATTATGTGCTCAATTATTATTATTTTTTAAGTTCCCATTCTTTAAATATTTTGTGAAAATTATCTGCTATAAAATACATATTACCCAATATCGCACGATATCTAGAAACTTTTAAATCCCTATCCCACCTTTTATTCACCTTTCAAGTCAAAAATAATATCTTTATACAGAGGGTGTAGACAAATTGTGTTGTCTAACTCTCTATTTGTAGCGTGCAGGATAAAGTTAAGAGAATGGGGAGCACATACATACTCCTCCATTTTTTTACATCATAAAGAGAAGACACTAGATAACTAATCCAGCAGGTATCTAAGAATTTCTGCGTAATTATACAGTTTTGGTTGGGTAGCGCTCTCCCTCCCTCTTTTTTCCTGCCACAAAACATTTCTCAAGGCTTGATTATATTTAGAATATCTTGGTCTTAAAAACTTTTAATGTTTTTCTAAATCAAACTAATACCTTATTCTTGTCAGTTTTAAGGTATGGTTAAAATGGGAAGAGAGTAGGCTGCTCTGCCTTAAAATGCCCAGGCCTATTTTTTGTCACAGTCTGTCCCTGTAGTTGATATAGTCACCCCATGCTGAAACTGTATTTAGACACTATTATGCTTAGCTTTTACACAGCTGTTTTGGAGCTTCTATGAGTTAGCTATAGAAATAATATGTTGTTTTTTTCAGCACAACATATACTTTCAGAGTGGATGTTCCAGGGGGGGTAGACAAAATGAGAAGTGATATACAACAATTGGAGGATTGGACAAATGACTGGGATCTAAAGTTTAACACAGCAAAGTGTAAAATAATGCATTTAGGGAAGAAAAATCCAAATGTTAATTACAGACTCAATGACACTTTACTGACTGTTACAGATGAGGAACAGGACTTGGGAATTATTATTTCAGATGATTTAAAACTTAGTAAACAACGTAGTAATGCAGCGAGTAAGGCTAGCAGAATGCTTGGATGTATTGGTAGAGGTATTTGCAGTAGAAATAGTAAGGTTCTTATGCCACTTTATAGATCATTAGTTAGGCCTCATCTTGAGTATTGTGTGCAGTTCTGGAGGCCATATCTTCAGAAGGATATTAACAAACTTGAATCTGTGCAAAGGAGGGCTACCAAAATGGTACATGGTCTAAAAAATAAAACTTACCAGGATAGGCTCAATGACCTAAATATGTATAGCTTAGAGGAGAGAAGGGAAAGAGGTGATATGATAGCAACTTTCAAGTACATTAAAGGGTTTAGTAAAACTGAGGCTGTGGGTATTTTACATAAAATGGAAAATTCAAGAACAAGGGGTCATGAGCTCAAGCTAAAGGGTAGTAGATTCAGGAGTAATTTGAGGAAGCACTTCTTTACAGAAAGAGTGATTGATTTATGGAATAAAATTCCTCAAGAGGTAGTAGCAACAAACACTGTGGGGGACTTTAAAAATGCATGGGACAAGCATAAGGCTTTCCTATGAACTAGATAAGTTTATACTGTTAGGTAAGGTCGGGCAGACTTGCTGGGCCTATGGCTCTTATCTGCCGTCAATATCTATGTTTCTATGTTTCTATGTTTCAGAAGACACCTGCATATATTTTTTTAGAAGACATCTGAAGAAATATCAAATAATATTAAAAAACTAAAACCCAAAAAAACAAAAATTACACTTGTAGCTAGCTATTCTTCCTGAGTAATCTTCATTACCATAATGATCACATGAAAGCTATAAGGTTGCGATACAAAAACCTTATTTTGAAAGTGAGATCAATTAGGGGTCTCTCTATAAGTGCACAGCAACACTGCTATTGATTTCACCATCTTTAGCCTTACATATAACGGTTTTGTGTTCTATGATTATCTTTTAACATCCTTTTTGTTTTAACAGTATAAAAAATAGGGCACAAACCATATAGTAAGTAAATTACATTTTCAGTTTTGCAATTTATAAATTGCTTCATTTGAAACACTTCCTTACCAGTCGAAAATTGCTTAGTTCCTACAATGTGTTTACATATAACGCAATGGCCACACTAAAAACAACCTTAAATTTTGTGTTGTTTCTCAAGCCAATATTTTTCTGTTTTTAGCATAATTACTCTTTACTAACTTCTATTTTAAATTACTACAAAGGATGGTACATTACCTACCACTTTTTTCAGATTTTCATCTGCTATCAAGAATTGCCATTTATCCCTTAAAATTTATAAGGCTAGATTACAAGTAGAGTGCAAAATGATCGCTATTCTGCAATGGGCCCGTTTGCAGGTGTGCAAAAATTAAACAGCCATTACAAGTGGCTGGTTATTGCTACCGCAAGCTCTCTGTAGCAATTAACGCTCAGAAAATTAACCAGAGATCCAATCTCTGGTTCATTTTCTAAAAGTACCCAAAAATAGATGGCAGATTTTGGTGCTTAAAGTTGGTGGGAGTGGTGCTTTTACATAGCAGTATATGGGAACTGTGTGTTCCTAATAAATATATATGTATATGCTTATACACATATATATTTATATGTGTATATACACATATTAACACACATATATATATATACAGGGAGTGCAGAATTATTAGGCAAGTTGTATTTTTGAGGATTAATTTTATTATTGAACAACAACCATGTTCTCAATGAACCCAAAAAACTCATTAATATCAAATCTGAATAGTTTTGGAAGTAGTTTATAGTTTGTTTTTAGTTATAGCTATTTTAGGGGGATATCTGTGTGTGCAGGTGACTATTACTGTGCATAATTATTAGGCAACTTAACAAAAAACAAATATATACCCATTTCAATTATTTATTTTTACCAGTGAAACCAATATAACATCTCAACATTCACAAATATACATTTCTGACATTCAAAAACAAAACAAAAACAAATCAGTGACCAATATAGCCACCTTTCTTTGCAAGGACACTCAAAAGCCTGCCATCCATGGATTCTGTCAGTGTTTTGATCTGTTCACCATCAACATTGCGTGCAGCAGCAACCACAGCCTCCCAGACACTGTTCAGAGAGGTGTACTGTTTTCCCTCCTTGTAAATCTCACATTTGATGATGGACCACAGGTTCTCAATGGGGTTCAGATCAGGTGAACAAGGAGGCCATGTCATTAGATTTTCTTCTTTTATACCCTTTCTTGCCAGCCACGCTGTGGAGTACTTGGACGCGTGTGATGGAGCATTGTCCTGCATGAAAAGCATGTTTTTCTTGAAGGATGCAGACTTCTTCCTGTACCACTGCTTGAAGAAGGTGTCTTCCAGAAACTGGCAGTAGGACTGGGAGTTGAGCTTGACTCCATCCTCAACCCGAAAAGGCCCCACAAGCTCATCTTTGATGATACCAGCCCAAACCAGTACTCCACCTCCACCTTTCTGGCTTCTGAGTCGGACTGGAGCTCTCTGCCCTTTACCAATCCAGCCACGGGCCCATCCATCTGGCCCATCAAGACTCACTCTCATTTCATCAGTCCATAAAACCTTAGAAAAATCAGTCTTGAGATATTTCTTGGCCCAGTCTTGACGTTTCAGCTTGTGTGTCTTGTTCAGTGGTGGTTGTCTTTCAGCCTTTCTTACCTTGGCCATGTCTCTGAGTATTGCACACCTTGTGCTTTTGGGCACTCCAGTGATGTTGCAGCTCTGAAATATGGCCAAACTGGTGGCAAGTGGCATCTTGGCAGCTGCACGCTTGACTTTTCTCAGTTCATGGGCAGTTATTTTGCGCCTTGGTTTTTCCACACGCTTCTTGCGACCCTGTTGACTATTTTGAATGAAACGCTTGATTGTTCGATGATCACGCTTCAGAAGCTTTGCAATTTTAAGAGTGCTGCATCCCTCTGCAAGATATCTCACTATTTTTGACTTTTCTGAGCCTGTCAAGTCCTTCTTTTGACCCATTTTGCCAAAGGAAAGGAAGTTGCCTAATAATTATGCACACCTGATATAGGGTGTTGATGTCATTAGACCACACCCCTTCTCATTACAGAGATGCACATCACCTAATATGCTTAATTGGTAGTAGGCTTTCGAGCCTATACAGCTTGGAGTAAGACAACATGCATAAAGAGGATGATGTGGTCAAAATACTCATTTTCCTAATAAGTCTGCACTCCCTGTATATGTATATCAGCATATACATATATATTTATATTTGCTGCCACTGCACAACTCACTCCCTTTGCTGCATTAGGTTCTGATGCCGTTTCTGACAGCATCAGAACAAGGCTCTTATTGGAGCATATGGAAGAGTGTACTCGTGAGCACAATGCTACCCAGCATTTGCTGTTAACTTGTAATACCAGCGTACATTAGCGTGTGCTGGTAGTACAAAGTGGAGCGCTAATATATCTTTTTTGAAAGTGATATTTAGCGCTCCAGTTGTAAACTGGCCCATAGTAAGTGATCGATTTGTTCATGATCCATCACCACATTAAGGCTTCAGATTTTCATAATCAAAAACATGAATCACTTTACTCATTCTGGTACTAAAATGGGGTGCTATTGTATCCTTTAGAGCCCAGCATACACTAGTCTTCTAGTGGACAGATGATTACCATTTCTATTCCAATCATCTGCTACCTAGAGGTTCTTGTGATCCCACAAGGAGTTCTATCCTCTCTTTCACATGAAGAGTGTTTTGCGCATTATGTTTTTAGGGGACCTAAACCTTCATCTTATCTCCATAGAGCCCAGTTGTGCAGGTGGTTGTGGGAAATACTATAGATAAAATATCTCCCTCTAAATTAAGGGGTCTCATTCCCTTTTGTGTGATGTTGGTAGAGCCCCAGTCCCTCCTCATCGTGGTTCTTTCTGGTGTCTAGTGGTTTTGTTTTCAGCAATTAACCTACCAATGGAAGGGCAGGTCACTTACTTGAAAGAGTTTATATTTCTCCTAAAGGGTGTGTGGGTTTGATAGAGAAAAGAGAAAGAGAATTTATCTCCATGCATTATCCTGTGTCCATTGTCATTATTCCCACTTTTTTTCTCAAGTCTATCCTTAGCCATATTATTATATGATGTTGTTGCACTAAATCAGCATTTAACATCCAAAGACCATACAATCATAAACTAAACGCATTATGAAACGGACCTCTGATTAAAGGTTAGACACATTTTTGTCTGTTCCTCCTTATTTGGGTATTTTCTCCAAATCTTCTGTAGGCAGTCATTCTCTGCACCTCCTTACTGTAGTTGTTAGTTCTAATTTTCTTTCTCTCAACAATATTGATTACTAAGGTTAAAAGATTAGATTAAAGGGACAGGAAAGTCAGAATTCAGCTTTCACAGTTCGTATAGAACATGCAATTTTAAGAGACTTTTCAATGTGTTTCTATAATCTAATTTAGTTGGTTCTCTTGGTATCATTTCTTAAAATATATACCTAGGCAGGCTTAGAAGCAACATTTTCTTTTTAACTCTTTTATCTCCCTTTAAGTGAGCATTGTAGTTATACATTTATATTGTCATTTTTTATATTGCTGTTTTTAATGATAAAGCTACATATTTTCTGATAAATCTCATCTTTAATCCCTTAACGACCAACAACGTACCCAGCGGCAACCGTGCTATAAAGGGAGGGAGGTTGTAATAGCGCGGTCCTGTCGTTGACTGCGAGACCTGTGCTATTAGGGGTCATGGTCATTAAGTGGTTAAAAGGTTTATTAGAAGAATAAGCTTAAAGGGATAAAGTGTTCTTTTGTGATTCTAACAGATCATACAAAGTTAATAAAGTTTCCAATTTACTTCTATTATCAAATTTGCTTCATTCCCATGATATTCTGTGTTGAAGAGGTAGGTAGGCATCTGGAGCACTACATGGCAGGAAATAGTGCTGCCATCTAGTGCTCATGGAAATAATAACATACAGTGTTCCAGACAGTGGCATCACTAGGGTTGGTGTCACCCGGTGCGGTAAGTTATGGTGTCACCCCCCCTCCACCCCCAGTAATGTTTGTTTTTGTTTTTACTGCAAGAAGAGGATTTCATGGAAAAGGCAAACTTTTCGAATGGACAGAAAGCAGACAGGCACACACACATACAAACACTCAGACATGCACACAATCAGACACACACAAAAACACACTCAGATGCACACACAAACACTTGGAAACACACTTAAACACACACACAAAAACACTCAGACACACACACAAAACACTCAGACACACACACAAAAACACTCAGACACACACAAACACTTAGATACACACACACACACAAACACTCAGACATGCACATAATCAGACACACACAAAAACACACTCAGATGCACACACAAATACTCGGAAACACACTTAAACACACACATAAAAACACTCAGACACACACACAAAACACTCAGACACACACACAAAAACACTCAGACACACACAAACACTTAGACACACACACACACAAACACTCAGGCACACACACAAACACTTAGATACACACACACACACACACAAACACTCAGGCACACACATAAACACTTAGACACACACACACAAAAACACTCAGGCACACACACAAAAACACTCAGACACACACACATACAAAATATGTAAACTGTACTGCATTAATTATAAAGCTCATGCCTGGAGCTGCTCTCTGGCTCAGCAGAGCATCAAATGAAAGATAAACAGTGCACTCTAAAAATAAATCACTAAAGAACACGTTTAGGAGCAAACTTTGAAAATTCTGCTCTCTGACTCTGTTCCAAGGCTGTCAGTGCACAGCCCCAGGTTGCAAGCCTACCGCTTTTATGGCCAATCACCTCTACACTCTGCCCACCCCCAGACCCCCACGCACAATCCCCTCCTACCTCTTTTGTGTGCACTTAGTGTACCGTAACCGTACTGGTCCGGTGGGCATTATACGTGGCTCCTTCACTTTAGAGACAGTGTCACACAGTCATGCGGTCAGGTGCCAGGCATCCCCCTCACAATTTCCCGGTTCCCGTTTAGAGAGACAACACAGCAGTGAATGACTTCACTTCTCCACACGTCACTGAGCAGTGAGCACAGATAGGCAGGCAGGTTTAGGCTAGCAGCGCAACTTCGCAAGCCCCACAACATTCATAGTGAAATTGGGCAGAGGAGGAGCAAAGTACAAACAAGCAAAAGCAGTGGGGAAAACTGTTTATGCAAACCGCGACGCAAGCTCAAGGGGCAAAAACATTAACGGCTAGATTTAGAGTTTTGTCGGTAACGACCCGCGTAGCTAACGCTGGCTTTTTTCTGGCCGCACCTTTAAAATAACTCTGGTTTTGAGAGTCCACTGAATGGCTGCGTTAGGCTCCAAAAAAGGAGCGTACAGCATATTTAACGCCACTGCAACTTTCGATAACAGAGTTGCTTACGGAAGCGGCCAGCTTCAAAAACGTGCTTGTGCACGATTCCCCCATAGGAAACAATGGGGCTGTTTGAGCTGAAAAAAACCCTAACACCTGCAAAAAAGCCGTGTTCAGCTCCTAACACAGCCCCATTGTTTGCTATGGGGAAACACTTCCTACGTCTGCACCTAACACTCTAATATGTACCCCGAGTCTAAACACCCCTAACCTTACACTTATTAACCCCTATTCTGCCGCCCCGGCTATCGCTGACCCCTGTATATTATTTTTAACCCCTAATCTGCCGCTCCGTAAACCGCCGCTACTTACATTATCCCTATGTACCCCTAATCTGCTGCTTCTAACATCGCCGACCCATATATTATAATTATTACCCCTTAATCTGCCCCCCACAACGTCGCCTCCACCTGCCTACACTTATTAACCCCTAATCTGCTGAGCGGACCGCACCGCTATTATTATAAAGTTATTAACCACTAATCCGCCTCACTAACCCTATAATAAATAGTATTAACCCCTAATCTGCCCTCCCTAACATCGCCGACACCTAACTTCAATTATTAACCCCTAATCTGCCGACTGGAGCTCACCGCTATTCTAATAAATGTATTAACCCCTAAAGCTAAGTCTAACCCTAACACTAACACCCCCCTAAATTAAATATAATTTTAATCTAACGAAATTAATTAACTCTTCTTAAATAAATTATTCCTATTTAAAGCTAAATACTTACCTGTAAAATAAATCCTAATATAGCTACAATATAAATTATGATTATATTATAGCTTTTTTAGGATTAATATTTATTTTACAGGTAACTTTGTATTTATTTTAACCAGGTACAATAGCTATTAAATAGTTAAGAACTATTTAATAGCTAAAATAGTTAAAATAATTACAAATTTACCTGTAAAATAAATCCTAACCTAAGTTACAATTAAACCTAACACTACACTATCAATAAATAAATTAAATTAAATACCTATAATTATCTACCTAACACTACACTATCAATAAATAAATTAAATACAATTCCTACAAATAAATACAATGAAATAAACTAACTAAAGTACAAAAAATAAAAAAGAACTAAGTTACAAAAAATAAAAAAATAGTTACAAACATTAGAAAAATATTACAACAATTTTAAACTAATTACACCTACTCTAAGCCCCCTAATAAAATAACAAAGCCCCCCAAAATAAAAAAATGCCCTACCCTATTCTAAATTACTAAAGTTCAAAGCTCTTTTACCTTACCAGCCCTGAAAAGGGCCCTTTGCGGGGCATGCCCCAAGAAGTTCAGCTCTTTTGCCTGTAAAAAAAAACATACAATCCCCCCCAACATTACAACCCACCACCCACATACCCCTAATCTAACCCAAACCCCCCTTAAATAAACCTAACACTAAGCCCCTGAAGATCTTCCTACCTTATCTTCACCATACCAGGTTCACCGATCGATCCAGAAAAGCTCCTCCGATGTCCTGATCCAAGCCCATGCGGGGGGCTGAAGAGGTCCATGATCCGGCTGAAGTCATCATCCAAGCGGGAGCTGAAGAGGTCCATGATCCGGCTGAAGTCATCATCCAAGCGGGAGCTGAAGAGGTCCATGATCCGGATGAAGTCTTCTATCAACGGCATCTTCAATCTTCTTTCTTCGGGAGCCATCATCTTCCATCCGACGCAGAACATCCTCTTCTCCCGACGTCTACTCGCCGAATGACGGTTCCTTTAAATGACGTCATCCAAGATGGCGTCCCTCAAATTCCGATTGGCTGATAGGATTCTATCAGCCAATCGGAATTAAGGTAGGAATATTCTGATTGGCTGATGGAATCAGCCAATCAGAATCAAGTTCAATCCGATTGGCTGATTGGATCAGCCAATTGGATTGAACTTGATTCTGATTGGCTGATTCCATCAGCCAATCAGAATATTCCTACCTTAATTCCGATTGGCTGATAGAATCCTAACAGCCAATCAGAATTCGAGGGACGCCATCTTGGATGACGTCATTTAAAGGAACCGTCATTCGGCGAGTAGACGTCGGGAGAAGAGGATGTTCCCCGTCGGATGGAAGATGATGGCTCCCGAAGAAAGAAGATTGAAGATGCCGTTGATAGAAGACTTCTTCCGGATCATGGACCTCTTCAGCTCCCGCTTGGATGAAGACTTCAGCCGGATCATGGACCTCTTCAGCTCCCGCTTGGATGATGACTTCAGCCGGATCATGGACCTCTTCAGCCCCCCGCTTAGGCTTGGATCAGGACATCGGAGGAGCTCTTCTGGATAGATCGGTGAACCTGGTATGGTGAAGATAAGGTAGGAAGATCTTCAGGGGCTTAGTGTTAGGTTTATTTAAGGGGGGTTTGGGTTAGATTAGGGGTATGTGGGTGGTGGGTTGTAATGTTGGGGGGGGGGTATTGTATGTTTTTTTTATAGGCAAAAGAGCTGAACTTCTTGGGGCATGCCCCGCAAAGGGCCCTGTTCAGGGCTGGTAAGGTAAAAGAGCTTTGAACTTTAGTCATTTAGAATAGGGTAGGGCATTTTTTTATTTTGGGGGGCTTTGTTATTTTATTAGGGGGCTTAGAGTAGGTGTAATTAGTTTAAAATTGTTGTAATATTTTTCTAATGTTTGTAAATATTTTTTTATTTTTTGTAACTTAGTTCTTTTTTATTTTTTGTACTTTAGTTAGTTTATTTCATTGTATTTATTTGTAGGAATTGTATTTAATTTATTTATTGATAGTGTAGTGTTAGGTTTAATTGTAGATAATTATAGGTATTTTATTTAATTTATTTATTGATAGTGTCGTGTTAGGTTTAATTGTAACTTAGGTTAGGATTTATTTTACAGGTAAATTTGTAATTATTTTAACTATTTTAGCTATTAAATAGTTCTTAACTATTTAATAGCTATTGTACCTGGTTAAAATAAATACAAAGTTACCTGTAAAATAAATATTAATCCTAAAATAGCTATAATATAATTATAATTTATATTGTAGCTATATTAGGATTTATTTTACAGGTAAGTATTTAGCTTTAAATAGGAATAATTTATTTAAGAAGAGTTAATTAATTTCGTTAGATTAAAATTATATTTAATTTAGGGGGGTGTTAGTGTTAGGATTAGACTTAGCTTTAGGGGTTAATACATTTATTAGAATAGCGGTGAGCTCCAGTCAGCAGATTAGGGGTTAATAATTGAAGTTAGGTGTCGGCGATGTTAGGGAGGGCAGATTAGGGGTTAATACTATTTATTATAGGGTTATTGAGGCGGATTAGGGGTTAATAACTTTATTATAGTAGCAGTGCAGTCCGCTCGGCAGATTAGGGGTTAATAAGTGTAGGCAGGTGGAGGCGACGTTGAGGGGGGCAGATTAGGGGTTAATAAATATAATATAGGGGTCGGCGGTGTTAGGGGCAGCAGATTAGGGGTACATAAGTATAACGTAGGTGGCGGTCGGCAGATTAGGGGTTAATTATTGTAGGTAGCTGGCGGCGACGTTGTGGGGGGCAGGTTAGGGGTTAATAAATATAATATAGGGGTCAGCAGTGTTAGGGGCAGCAGATTAGGGGTACATAAGTATAACGTAGGTGGCGGTCGGCAGATTAGGGTTTAAAAAAATTTAATCGAGTGGCGGAGATGTGGGGGAGGCTTGGTTTAGGGGTACATAGGTAGTTTATGGGTGTTAGTGTACTTTAGAGTACAGTAGTTAAGAGCTTTATGAACCGGCGTTAGCCCAGAAAGCTCTTAACTACTGACTTTTTTCTGCGGCTGGAGTTTTGTCGTTAGAATTCTAACGCTCACTTCAGCCATGACTCTAAATACCGGAGTTAGAAAGATCCAATTGAAAAGATAGGATACGCAATTGACGTAATGGGATCTGCGGTATGGAAAAGTCGCGGCTGAAAAGTGAGCGTTAGACCCTTTTTTGAATGACTCCAAATATCGGCGGTAGCCTAAAACCAGCGTTAGGAGCCTCTAACGCTGGTTTTCACAGCTAACGCCAAACTCCAAATCTAGGCCTTAGTGTGTCTACAACTTCCCCAGTCCCACTAATGTTCACAACTGCTGGCCCCTCTAATAAAAAAAAAATCTATGCATCTCAACATTGTATTTCTTTGAATTTCAATAAAATTATAACAACAAAAAAAAAATTAAATAAAAAAATTTGGGCTGGTGGTTTCACCTCCTTGAGGGTGTCACCCGGGTGCGAGTTGCCTGCAACATGATTTCCGCCACCCATGGTGAAATTCACTGCACCCAGCTCACAAGTTCAAGTGTAACAGCCCTTAAAAAAGTTGCACTGAAGGGGCAGTAAGACATGAGGTTTATAAAGGGACATAAAAGTCAAAATTAAAGGGACATGAAACCCAAGTTTTAAGTTTCAGATATATCTTTTGATTTTAAACTACTTTCCAATTTTCTTCTATTATCATTTTTTCTTCATTCTTTTGGTATCCTTTGTTCAAGGAGCAGCATTGCACTACTGGGAGCTAGATCAATACACCAGGTAAACCAATAAAGAGGCATATATATGCAGCCACAAAACAGCTGTTATCTCCCGATAGTTCATTACTGCACCTGAGCCTACCTAGGTATACTTTTCAACAAAGGATATCAAGAGATCAAAGCAAACAAAGCAAATTAGATCATAGAAGTAAATTGTAATGTTTAAAATTGTATGCTCTATCTGGATCATGAAAGTGATTGTGACTTTACTGTCCCTTTTAATTTTTCATGACTCAGATAGAGAATATAATTTTTCTAAATGCACCTCTTTCTTATGAACACAATTTGTATAAATTTGTTAAACATTATTATTTAAAATACTCCTCCATATAGTGCCCTAGACAAGTGCCCAATCCTGAGTCTCTCTCTATGCTGTCATGAGGCCTGATGATCAAAAATCCTCAACTCACTGAATGCTCAAAAAAAAAAATGGCCAAACTTTCCAGCACTGCGAGATCTCTCTTGTTTCTTTATCTTAAGCCCGGTGCAATATAGCACTGCATGACATGAGAATTTTGTAACACTTACATTTCGTGCTTTGAATTTCATATTACTTTACATTTCAGATTGGGTCCTTTCTCACAGCTGCCATTATGTCAGATCTATTTCCAGTAGTTGTCTCTGGATTCATTGCGGAGAATATAGATATGGTGGTTAGTGTTGTAGAAAAAAAAAAAAGTTGAGCTCAAGAAATTTTCAACAGCACCATCTGAAGCAACTCCTCCTTCAGTGATATCTAGCACTTATGTAAGATGCCGCTTTTAAAATGAGATAATTGGTGGATTATCCAGACTTTAAACAGAGCTTCTAATATTGTCACCTGACATTGCCGCTACCCGGACACGCCTCCAGCTTTCTCTTTTTATAAATGCCGTTTTAAAAAAAAAAATATTTCAAACTTTTGAGAGAGAGGTATAAATTGCAGTTGATCCGTGGATATAATGTTACCATGCTGATGGTGCACAAACAAGTTGATCAGAGAGGACTATGTAGTTAGGGAAATACAATAAAAATAAAACATTTCTCTCTAATCTCATTAGAGTATTAACTAAAGCCCAGACCATCATATCGCTGCCTGCCCGGCACTCACTGCCTCTCATTCTCTGTAACACACAGCGCACAGCATGTATGAGAGGCAGTGAGTGCCGGGTATGAACAGCTGTTAGCTGAAATTGCAGGAGCGTGCAGGGACGAGACTAGAGAAAAGGATCCTGTACTAGTGCAAGCTTTTGGAAGACGTCAGAGAAGGAGGGGTCAGGCGGCTATTTCAAAACTGCAAGATGAGATCTAGTAAGTTTATTTTCTGCCAAAGTTTAATTAGATGGAAATTTGCCTACAGTTTACTGTAAAGATTGTTATTTAACTCATCTAAATAAGTTACAGTAATTTTTGGGTTGACTGTCCCTATCTTTATTTTTTTTTTTGGGGGGGGTATCATTTTTTAAACTTTGGTAATTTGTTTTTTTATGTTCTGTAATGTTAGCCTTTTTAATTTTTTGTAATCTTAACTTTTTTTCTTTATTTTTTTAACTTAGCTTTATTAAAACTTAGGTTTATTTTTTTTTAATTTTGGGGGGTTAGACTTAGGTTTTTATTTTTTTTATTTTTTTAGATTAGGGATTAGGCAGCAAAAGAGCTGAATGCCCTTTTAAGGACAATGCCCATACAAATGCCCTTTTCATGGCAATGGATACTTTAGGTTTTTTAGTGTTAGTTTTATTTATTTAGTGGGTGGTGGGTTTTACTGTCAGGGGGGACTTAGAATTTTTGTTAACTGCAAAATAGCTGTTTAATTTAGTGCAATGCCTTACAAAAAGCCCTTTTAAAGACTATTGGCAGTTTAGCACTAGATTAGAGGGTGTTTTTATTTTGGGGGGAGCTAGGGATTAGGTTTGATTTTTTTATTTTTGATCATTTGTTTTTTTCTGTAGTTCAATTTTTTTTTATTTTTTTTTATTTTTTTATTAACACATAGACTGCCCTCTGGGCAGGCTTACCAACTAGTTTTATAAATACAACATTTCTTGGTTATTTATTTGGAGCAAAAATATTATTCATAGAGAAATTTTTATTTTATAACCAAAATGTTTAATAGTAGGATTCCTTAGACACTAAATTTAAACATGTGTTTCTCAGTTTATTTCACACTGCATGCTGTCCAATATCATAGCTTGCATTTGGAACTTATATGGACATTCCAGTGATAATTATTTTGTGAGGCTTTATTTTTCATGAATATTTGATTTTGTAGCCTTGATATATAACGGGTCAGATTACGAGTGGAGCGTAAATGCGTGAGCAATAAGGGGTATATTGTGGGGGTTTGTGCTCATCAGGCTTACCACTCGAACTACAAGTTGAAAGTAAATGCGATTGCTTGAGCACAATTGCGATTTAGGCTAGAATGATTAATTTACCACATCCTCAGAGCTGCTTGTATAGACTGCACTAAATGTGATTTACTGACTTTACATTATTGTTACGGGTATACATTTGTCTGTCTCTATTCTGTTTTGTGCTGTTTGCATAACCCCCATTAAAAGGGAGTATTGATAGAGGTTCTCTGCCATGTTAATAAATATCTAACAACAGATATAATGGCCTCTAGTTATCAATGTCTGTCGGACCTGATCTGACAGTGCGGATCAGGTCCGACAGACATTGCTGAATACGGCGAGAAATACGCTCGCCATATTCAGCATTGCACCAGTAGCTCACAAGAGCTGCTGGTGCAACGCCGCCCCCTGCAGACTCGCGGCCAATGGGCCGCCAGCAGGGGGGTGTCAATCAAACCGATCATACTCGATCGGGTTGTATTGCTGCGATGTCTGTCCGCCTGCTCAGAGCAGGCAGACAGGTTATGGAGTAGCGGTCTTTGTGACTGCTGCTTCATAACTGCTGTTTCTGGCGTGCCTGCAGGCTCGCCAGAAACACGGGGCATCAAGCTCCATACGGAGCTTGATACATATGCCCCAATGGATTATGTCAGACTGACTGTTATTGTAACTAATTTGTAACACATATTGAAATTAATATAAACAATACACAGTGTATTTATTAATTAACATTTATGTATGTGTCCTTAAAAGGACACTGTACCCAATTTTTTTCTTTTGTAATTCAGAAAGAGCATGCAATTTTAAGCAACTTTCTAATTTACTCCTATTATCAATTTTTCTTCGTTCTCTTGCTATCATTATTTGAAAAAGAAGGCATCTAAGCTTTTTTTTTTGTTTCAGTACTCTGGACAGCACTTTTTTTATTGGTGGATAAATTTATCCACCAATCAGCAAGGACAACCCAGGTTGTTCACCAAAAATGGGCCGGCATCTAAACTTACATTCTTGCATTTCAAATAAAGATACCAAGAGAATGAAGAAAATTTGATAATAGGAGTAAATTAGAAAGTTGCTTAAAATTTCATGCTCAATGTGAATCACGAAAGAAAATTTTTGGGTACAGTGTCCCTTTAAATTTGATTATGTGTTGCTGATAAAGATGTATATATCATGCTTGTTATACTTTATATTTTATACTGTATACTTTATATTTCATTTCTATACTTATCTGATATAAGAAAGTCATATTGGATATCTATTAATGGATCTCTAATGGGACTCTTAGGGCAAACTATGAGGTCAATATTAACAACCAATGTAAATGCTTTTAGATCTTTTTAAATCTTGAAACACCTGTGTAAGCTTTAAGTCTATGATAATGGTCTAAGGACTGAAACCGGTCAGACTTTTTTGCTATGGTTCTCCCATGTACTCAGGAGTCTTTTGGCTTTACTGCTTTTGAATAAAGGAATACTTTTACTTCAATTCTCTTCTCATCTAGATTACTTTTTGTTATATATTTTCCATAGTATATGTCTATACCTATAGATATATAGTTTTATATATATATATATATATATATATATATATATACATACATATAGATATATATTGTGCCAAAAAAACATCAGATATATGTAGAAATATTTATTTATGAATAAATAGAAGATATTCTTCTATATGATGAATATTGGGTTATCGCACATGAGAATGAGAATATGTGATCGGGTTTGCACGAGAATGGGGTATAGTTTTTTTCCCCACTTTTTTTCTCTATTGACTTCTATGGGGGAATACGTGAATGTGCATGCTATATTCTAAGTTCAGCTTTTTGCGCTCTCCAGGTTAGTGCACGAGCGAAAAGAGTTTACTTTCAACTCATAATTTGAGCTCAACCTGACAAGGGCAAAAAGCTTACTTCTAGCACAATTAACGCTTGAGCGGGAGCGTTAATTTAGCGTGCCACTAATCTGGCCCAATGTGTATTTAAAAAGTCTACATAGCCCTTTTTTAACTCTGAGATCAGCATAGGAGCATGCAGAAGCTACCAATTATGAGGCATGATCCCTGGTTCACTTGTAATCTAAGCCTTGGTTTTTAAAATTGGTATTACATTAATATGACATATAAAAGTGTATGAACATAAAAAGCAGTTAATACTCAAAAGAATTTGGAAAATAAACAATACTAACACTAGTATTAGCATAATCAACAAATCCTATTATATAAAAGGCCAAGTGTGTTTGTCTGAAGCTGTCATGGGCAGTAGAGACAGCACAAGGACAAACACACCTGGCCTTACCTGACATGCTGTTGCTTGGAAAGTGGGTGTGGTCGGGGGAAGAGAGAGAAAAAGAGAGGGGGAAGAGAGAGAAAAAGAGAGGGGGGAAGAGAGAGAAAAAGAGAGGGGGAAGAGAGAGAAAAAGAGAGGGGGGAGAGAGAGAAAAAGAGAGGGGGGAGAGAGAGCATTAGAGAGGGGAGAGAGAGAGCAAAAGAGAGGGGGGATAGAGAGAGCAAAAGAGGGGGGGAGAGCAAAAGAGAGGGAGAGAGAGCAAAAGAGAGGGGGAGAGAGGGAGCAAAAGAGAGGCGGAGCGAGAGAGAGCGCAAAAGAGAGGGGAGAGAGCGCAAAAGAGAGGGGGAGAGAGCACAAAAGAGGAGGGGGAGAGAGCAAAAGAGAGGGGGAGAGAGAGAGCAAAAGAGAGGTGGAGCAAGAGAGAGTGCAAAAGAGAGGGGGAGAGAGAGCAAAAAAGAAGGGTTGAGAGCACAAAAGAGAGGGGAAGAGAGAGAGCAAGGGGTGGGACCACTGTACTGCAAAAAAAGGCCCGTGTGAACGGGCTTTAGGACTAGTGCATTATAAAAAGACAATAGCACTTAGTCCACCATGTATCAAAAGGTGTGCGGACAGCTCCTAAACTTGAGAAGTTGTCTTCATGCATTTGCCGCATATGGGCAGCAGATCTGTTTGTCTGCTCACCCGTATGCAGAATTAAACACTTTGCTGAGTGTGTAATGCCCACCCCTTTACTCGCGTGACTGTCCATCACAGGGATCGAGCAACTCTCAGTGATTTCTCTTCACCACCTCAGAGTTGGTGAAGAGTGTAAGAAGCAGTGGTCTAATGACCGCTGCTTCTTACATTGAGGAAAGCAGTCTCGCATGTGCGAACCAGTCCGCAAAGGCTCCAGAGCAGCTTCCTCTGCTTCAAATGAATAGTAGACATAACTTTGACATTTTTCAGAAACAAATATATTTCCACTCCTCCTGTATCATGTGACAGCAGCCACCAGCCAATCACAAATGCAAATATGTATAATCTGTAAATTCTTGCACATGCTCAGTAGGAGCTGGGGACTCAAAAAGTGTAAATATAAAAGGTTTGTGCACATTTTGTTAATGGAAGTAAATTGGAATCATAAAAGTTTAATTTTTACTTAAGTGCTCTTTAATACAGGTATAAGACCCTTTATTCAAACTGTTTTGGACTTGAAAAAGTTTGGATTCCTGAATAGTTTGGATTTTGGAATATTTGTATATTTGTATCTGTAAAATTAGGCAGCTTGGAGAAGGGGTGTGACCAAAGGTAAACAAAAAATGTAATTTAGACAATATTTTCATGTTATAATACAGCTTATACATGCAGTTCTATATAACCTTTAATATTTTTCTATATGTAGGAACATCAGAAAGATAATACAGTTCCTTAATCAGAGAGGTAATAGCTGTTGTTTTACATATTTATAGACTACTATTTTAGAACCCAAAAAACAAACCAAAGACACAGAGTTATTAAAGTGGAAAACTGGACATTTTTAATAATTTTATTTTTTTTAAAAATATTATTGAAAAAGTCTGGATTTTGGAATTCTGGATTTGGAGATTTGCACCTGTAATAAGAATAAAAACAAAATATGTTGCCTACCAAGTAGTTGGGTCCTAACCACTGGATTTTTTTAAAAGACCTTTTTAAACATGGGTTCTTAGACTGCTTTTAAATGAGATCATATCATGTCACTAATTAAAATATAAAAAATGCAAAATAATTTGTCTCAGCAAATATTTTTTTTAATTATTATTTCTTAGCTTCACTTTCTCAAATTTTTGAATTGATTATTTTTCTGAACTGCAGTTATCTGAATTCCCAAAAGCTAAACTATCTTACAAGTGAGACTAAATACATCCCATCACGCTAACACTACAGTGATATAAAAAAATACTGACAGCATCTAATAATTAAACTTTCAATAATGCTTTTGAAATGCCTATACCAATTTTGCTTGAACCTTTTAAACATATTACAACTGCTGAATCAATGCCGTCTAACTGAAGATTTTTGCTTTAATGGGATTATTGCATCAATGTGTTTTTAACAGTGATACTTCAACTGTAGGACACAATTACTAAATAGCACTTTGATTTCCTTTGAAGACCTTAGGGAGATTATAGGATGCAATAGGCTGACACTGCAGCTATCAGACTAAAAAAAAATCCAGGATTTTAGCTTTTTTTGGCTAGTTGAACTGTGTATGTCCTCCTGATATATTACAGAGGGGATTACTTCAAGGCTACAAAGTTTATATGTCTACGAACTTGAAAATAGATTTGGCTTCCAGAGCGAGACTCCTGACCTTTAAACTTAAGGAGAGTATTTTTCCATTGCCAGAACCCATCACAGAGGTGTTAAAATTGTCACAGGTTTCATTTTTTTCACTGACTCATTTATTCATTTTATCCTGATGACGCTATATTTATATCTATTACATTTTATTGGTTCAGGAGATTTAAGTAAATGAAACCATTAGGGAAATATTCTCAACGTCTGTCATAGTTAGAAAAGAATCTTTTTCATTTCTGCTGAAAACCTGGTTTCAAAAACACTTATTTTCCCTAGGTCCTTTACAGCTTAGTAAATTGTATGTATTTCACACATGTATGCTTGCACCCAGCAGAGCTCAGATGTGCTGCTGAATAGATTTTGTAAAGAATATCTTGAATTCTGACATTTGTTTTCTCTGTTAGTACCATCGTCAAATATCAAATTGTTATTATCATTTTATATATATATATATATATATATATATATATGATGTTGATGACAATTTGATATATATGTGTGCGTATATATAAATAAATATATATATATATATATATATATATATATATAGAGAGAGAGAGAGAGAGAGAGAGAGAGAGAGATTAAAAATACTAAGAACGCTTTCTTCTAACTGAAGAACACTGGAATGCAAAATATTTACAGATAAAACAAACAAATATAATATTATATATATATATATATATATATATATATATATATATATATATATATATAGTGTGTGTGTGTATATATCTTTGCAATATATTTTCATAATTTATTTTGCCACCTTCTCCTCTTATTTAAGTTTTATTTATTTTTTCCAATTTTGAGAACAGATAGTGCACATAGCAGGCTTCACAAGCATAACCCTACTTAATTTCTGTCCCTAATTGACTTCAGTAGAATTGATAACATAACTGCAAAACAATAAAGAGTTTGCTAACATAATGACACTGGCTAGTCTTGTCTGGATTGGCTCCTCCAAGTTAGGCAAGTGGTGGGTGGATTTTGGCTGTTTGAAAACGGTTGCAGCAAACAAGGTGATAACACATTCCAAACATTTTCAAACTCACCCAGTTTGATAGTCTATTGCAAGACTGCAAACAATCTTGTAATTACAATTTTATTTTACAGTTATGTTGCGTTTAATGGCCATTAATCGCCATATTTCAATATTGCACTTTTTTTAAAGTATGAAAGGGACTAAACCCATATAAAGTAAACAATATTAGCATGACAAATGCTTCAATGTTTAAACTTTGCTGGATAGAACTGACACTCGCAGGCACTGCCATTAGGAAATTATTTAAAAAAAAGGGGATGTCCCTGCGAGTTGGTAATCTCTCATAGAAAGTAATAAAGCTCGCTGGACAGGGAAATTTCTCTGAGCAGAGTGAAGTGAGCAGGGGGGGCACTAAAAAATGCAATACTGCAACCAATACAAATTAGATTAATGTGCTTTCCACATATAGTACCTTAAAATCTCCTTTATTTTTGTAGCAGTTTTTTTATTAGAATAATACGTTTTTTGCATATTTTGACACATTCACGCCAGCAGATTACAAGATAAAACAGGAATAAAAATATGCCAAATCTTGCAGAGAACTTTCAGCTACTCCCATGGAACTAGGGCTGATACCTCAGCCATGTTTTCCTGGACACTTATGAGTTACACATGCTGCAGGGTGTGCTGGGACTAGGGTTACCACATATCTAAACTGCCATTCAGGGATGCCCCGCCCCCACAACGCCCCCCCACAAAAAAAACCCATTCTATTAAACAAGCAACTGTAATACATGCAATTTATCCCCATTCCCCATGTGTACTGAACATACTGAATGGCGACCATCTTCCTGCTTCTTTCCCATTGCCCGCCCTTATCTCTTTGCCTATCTGACTGACACACTCTCTCTGACTCCTCGTCCTCGGCTCCAGTTGAACTAGGGCAGGCGCTCCACCACCCACGTACACAGCGCAGTACACACACACTAGTACTGTAGGCACTACTGGCACTGTAGGCAGGCACCAGAGGGGGCGGGGATATACAAAAAAATAACATACATATCCCCGCTTCCCTCCCTCATAACTGGCGGCGCCTCTTGTCTGGAGTTTGGTCCTGAGCCAGCCCCTGCCCCCTGGGACGATGTCTTCTGGACTCTATGAGACTCACAATCTGCGCTGCGGGAAGCCAACAACAAGCCGCTCTAGAGTCCTAAGACTTTCAATCCGTCTGACGTCAGTGCTGGCTTTCAGTTTTTAATTTCATTCCGGGACACTGAAAGAAGGTACCCGGGACCCGGGACAGACCTTTAAAACGCGGGACTGTCCAGGGCAATACGGGACACGTGGTCACCCTAGCTGGGAGGAACATGAATAGTGCTGTATAGAGTCACTATTCGTGTGCTGTCCAGGTACGCAGTGCACGTTGCCCTCTGCACACCCGGCAACATGTGTAGCTCATAAGCATCCAGGAAAACATGCCTTAGGTGGCAATGCTACATGAAACAACCCTATCCAGTCCACTAGCAATGCCAGGGAAACTCATTTTACTTTTATAAAGAAAGCAATTTGCTTTAAATGTTGTCATAGGTATGAATAGTTGTATGCAGTTTTATTACCATTGCTCTATTGTGCATGAAACAGTTGTTTTCTTGTGTAATTTTGATTACAATTTTTACTTTTCAAATAAAATATAATTTTAGCAGAATTATTTTGCTACAATTTAAATGCAATTTATCAATACAGTTTTTTTAATGCATTTTTTTTTACAATACTTAAATGATTCATTTTTAAATTACAATTTTTCTGAAGATTACTGTAATCTATGCATCTCTCTCACATACATAAATGCAGGGTACATCCCTTTGTGATACACAATGTTTTCAAGCTCAAAATTACCTTTAGAAAATTCCAGCAGGGGCTTCATAGTATTCGAGAGATTTATTACAGAATGCAGGTGAAGCAGCAGGCTAATTAGAGGTTCAGCCTATCATAAGAGATCAGGTAACAAGAGGGCATGCTAAGCAGTACACAGGGGTACATTCCAGAATAAAAGCTGGGTAATATACTAGAATTCAGGAACATTTGCAGTTTACCAAGGGCACTGTCCACTAGGGATGGGCGAATGTGTAAATTTTCGAATTTTGAATGTTAGAACGATTGTTATTACTGAAATTCGAATTATAAATCCGAATGTCGATAAGAATGAATGTTCTTAAAAATTCTATAATCGAACGCTATTTACAGTTTTCGAATGTCACTTTCAAATTCAAATGTTTATAATTATATTGAATGTCCACATTCGAAATTTCGAATTTAACATTCTATTTAACAATAATATTCAGAAGTTCAATAGTTCATGTGGTAGGGAGGGGATCTAGTAAACTGATACATAATAGATACAAATATATCATTTTGAATGTTTCTATATAGAATATTGCATAATTCGAATAGTACATTTAAAGAAAGCATTAGAAATACTATTACAAATCTAAATTTGAATTTTTCGAAAAGAATATTTTTGAATGGATTCATAAAATTCGAAACCGAACATTCGAAAATAGAATAAATGTATAAAATGGACATTCCGGTCAAAATTGAAACGCACATGGATGAATTACATCTTTGAATAGAAACATATTTGCAATATACATGTATTAGCAAAAATGCTTCTAGTAAAAGTTATCTGTTTTAGTGTTAATATATTTCTCTGCACATGCATGTAAAGTATAGCTAGATAGTGTCAGTGCACCAGCATTTTAAATACTGCAGCTGCTCAGAGCACCAGTGAGGCTTGCATCATGTCAGCAATTAACAAATTGAGTCATTACAAGCACCTTAGGTTCTCTGTGCAAGTGCTGTGCTTAAAAAGCTGGTGCACAGTGCATACTTAAATTCAGATATAAATGATAAGAAAGAAGGCGCCACCATAGTGCACAATGAAATGTGTAAAACACGCCAATAGAACAAGTAAGACCGTACTTACAAGATAGAAGACACTTGAGAAGTGTCACAACCGCCTTCTGGACTATTAAAGAGTCGTCCAGCTAACTCCCACTGATGGAATCCTGACTGTCGTCTTTGTGTGAGAGCAGCAAAGAAACTGTTTCCAGCGTCTGGCACATACAGCAGGCTCGTCCTGTAGTAGCACAAACTTCTCGGGATACAAAGTGTCAAAGGACATAATAATAAAAGATAGTTTGCGGCAAAGTCTTATAAAAGTAAAAAAGACTTTATTGTAAAGCACATAAGCACAACGTTTCTCGGTCTCTCCTGACCGTTTCCTCAGGTGCAATCTACATATTCATCTAAACCACAAACTTTTATTGCCGAATTCTGGGCATCTACTGAAATGGACAGCGCATGCGTGAAGGTGTAACAACTATGCAGAGCTTCCATTGGTGACAACATAGCCAATAGTGAGAGCGTAAATGCTCCATCCTCTAAGTATATTCAAATTGTATGCGCTATCGCAAATAATTAAAAAGTATGCGCTATCGCAAATAATTAAAAAGTATATAAGTGAATACTTAAATTCACTTTTTAAACAGATATAGCTTTTATTGGAAGCATTTTTGCTAATACATGTATATTACAAACAATTCTATTCAAAATGCATCCATATGGATTTCAATTTTTGCTGGAATGTCCATTTAAGGCAAAAAGACAGGTAGGTGAAAAGAGGGTCATATGGAGAGCAAAAAGGTACAAGCAAAGTGAGTCATTTGAAGGTTTGTCATGCACAGAAGTAAACAAAAAATAAAAAAATCACATTGAAAGTGACAACTAACTGACCGAATACATAGGTGCAGCATAGTGGATGGGAGCAATATGGCCAAACTTAAAAGCAACTGTGGTCTCTGCAAAATAACTTGCACAAAGATAATACTGGTCTTGAGCTGCACATTGAGAGAAAATTACATAGTCTAAAAAACACAGTGTGGCAGTAATAAACCATATATTGTTTTTTAAATAAAATGTTACAAATATAGCTAAACTCACAGTTTAACTATGGGACTAAAATTAAAGAGACACTGAACCCAAAGTTTTTCTTTCGTGATTCAGGTAGAGCATGCAATTTTAAGCAACTTTCTAATGTACTCCTATTATCAAATTTTCTTCATTCTCTTGGTATGTTTATTTGAAAAGCAAGAATGTAAGTTTAGATGCCGGCCCATTTTTGGTGAACAACCTGGGTTGTCCTTGCTGATTAGACAGCACCAATAAACAAGTGCTGTCCATGGATCTGAACCCCAAATGTGCTGGCCCCTTAGCTTAGATGCTTTATTTTTCAAATAAAGATAGCAAGAGAACGAAGACAATTTGATAATAGGAGTAAATTAGAAAGTTGCTTAAAATTGCATGCTCTATCTGAATCATAAAAGAAAAAAATTGGGTTCAGTTTCCCTTTAAGTAAATCAATCTAAAATTATTAATTGAACACATAGGGCAAGATTACGAGTTTAGCGCAAAATATTGCTTATGTTAAAGCAATATTTGCGCTCAACTGAGTAATACCAGCACACAGAGGCATTTCTCTCATGAGAGAATGCTTCCATAGGCTCCAATGGGAGAATGTTCTGATGCCGTGAGACATGGCACAGAACCGAAGCACAGTGAAGGGGGCAGAGGCGTAACTAGAAACCACAGGGCCCAGGTGCAAGAATCTAAGAAGGGCCCCCCACCCCCTCCCCTCCAAAAATAGTGAATTTGATACATATCTTTTTTTTTAACATTTAACACAGAAAAAAATGTGAATCAGATTACATGTCTGCAAAAGGAGGTACCCTGTGCCCATAGTCTTTGAGATGGTCTGACCCCCTATTACTATATATAGTGACACTGCTTAACCCACCAGTACTGTATATAGTGAATCAGTGACACAGTCTGTAATCGGCCGGTGAGATAGCTGGCCTGACCCTACCCACCCCAGTACTTTATAAAGTCTGTGACATAGTCCAGCCCCCCCATACTGTATATAATGGTACTGTATAGTGACACTGTTTACCCCCTCCCCCCCAGCTGTAGTAACAAGGTCTGTAATTTGCTGGTTCCACAAACATAAACACACACATACATACATGCATAAATACACACACAGACACATACACACACACACACACACACACACACATACATGCATAAATACACACACAGACACATACACACACACACATACATGCATAAATACACACACACAGTCACATGCATACACACACACACATAAACACCAATAGGTAAAACAGAAAGACTAAGCCCTGTAGTCAGAGACACTAGTGAAGCCTCATGTCACACTCACATGATATCAGAGCAGACAGTGGCAGGTCAACGTTTTTCATTAAAAACATTTTTTTTTTTTTTTAAGCCGGGCCCCCACTCTTGGGTGCCCAGTGGCAATTGCGACCTTTGCACCCCCCTGTAGTTTTGCCCCTGGAAGGGGGTAAGTAGCATAGTGATGGGAAGCAATTTTAAATATTAACACATAAATATATATGTTATAAGGGGTCTATAGCAAAAGACCGAAGTACACAAGACAGATGCTGCAATCCCGAAGTTCTAAAAACCCGAAATTTAAGTATACCGACACAACATAATCCCGAATTTTAAAATGCCCAAAAAATAAAATCACTAACTTGTAAAATCCCGAAATGCCAAAAGCAGTCCATATCTTCTCTATCTTTTTCCCTCTGCCTTGGACCCCCCAGGCGGAGGCAAAATAATAGTGACGATGGGGAAATGACAGAACATCATGTCTATAGGTTTTTTAAGTTTAGGGATTTTGAATTTTCGTGATTTTGATTTTCTGGATTTTGTTCTTTCTGCATTTTGATTTTCTGTATTTTTAGACATTCAGGATTATGTTCTTTCTGGATTTCAACATTCTGTCTTATGGTTTTAGGGATTTTGAGTTTCGGTATTTTGATTGCCTCTCGTGTATAAGAATATACGTATATATATTTTTTTATTTATGTGTTAATATGTGTATATACACATATTAACACATAACTATATATTTATATAAGAATATACATTTACAGGGAACACATAGTTCTAATAGACCGCAATGTAAAGGCACTTTTCACCCCACACCCGCCAATCTTTAACCCTTTACTGTAGTATTTTTTGTGACCTATAAAAAAGCATTCATCACACCTATCCTATATAAACACTTTCTTAGTTAAAGGGACAGTAAACACCTTGTAATTACAAGACATTTCTGTTGTGCTGCTACAGAATAACATATCAGCCAAGTCTTAATGTTTTTTATAAACAAATTAACATCCTTTTTACTGGAATTATTTTTCAATAGCCAAACTCTACCCTTATTTGAAGGAGCCAATCTAGGCTTTAGTTCATGGACAAAAAGGCTAGCCACAGTCATAAAGTTAGTATAAAAGCCATCGTTTTGCAGCTGTTATTTGATAAAGCCTGCTATGGACAGATATCTAGCAGTATGTGCCTTGAAAAGTCAGCAGAGTTTATTTAAAATTATGAAAATAAGAAATTGATTACATTTTAGAGCTAAATTACATGAAAAGGGGCAAAGTAAATAATAAATATTCCAAAGTTGTTTTATTATGCATAATTAAAAATGTTATAAACAAATATCAATGTGTATATTGTTCATTTAAAACAATGTAGACACACAAAAAAAGCAAACAACTTACTTGTTTTCTTGCAAAATGAGCAATTAGAAATTTCCTCCAGCTAGATATGGGAGCAGAAATGCTGAGAATTTAAGTTGCATTCTACCTCTTTTGAGCATGGGCAAAAGATTGACTTCCTCTAGCATTCACTGAATAGTAAACTAGCTCATATTATTCTAAAAGATTTATGACATCAAGCTAGATGTGCCTTCCTGTGGAGACCCCAGCCCCCTTAGGTTAGCAGGTTTACATGGCTCTTTAGTGCGCTTACGTAAGTATTTTTAACTATTTAAAGGGAAACAAATAAATAATGCTGAATTCGGCATTATTCTTTCTTTTTCTTTAACTTTCATGCTGGATTCATTCGGAGATTCGTCTTGGTAAAACAAGACAAATATCTGTGTTTCATTAAGAAATGTGCATTCATAATAAAACAAATGCACAAGTCTAATTACAATAATGAAACAGACTGTTTTATATCCCTTTAACATTATCAGAACAATTGAATCTCTACTGTAGTATTCACTTTTTAAACATTCCGCAATAAAGCTTCCACCGAGTTAATAACAACCTACTTGTTATACATTTTGAACTTGCTCTCCTTGTGGAACTACAAGCATGACACAGCTCTTCCATAGATTATTCCTACCTTTCTAATCACCTATTTAAAGGGACAGTTTACTCAAAAATGTTCTCCCCTTTAATTTGTTCCCAATGATCCACTTTACCTGCTGGAGTGTATTAAATTGTTTACAAGTAGCTCCTTTACCCTTATATTGGCATTTGAAATTGTTGATTTAGCATGTGGTATCCCCACCTATTCTGAAAGTTTGTGGCCGCGCGTACCAGCTATAGATAAGCTTTGTAAACACAGCCAGCAGAAGAAATTACACTTCCACTGGGATATAGCAGAGATAAGGTAATAAAATGCTGATTTTCCATTGTTCTCTCAAAGTACTGGTGATTGTTTTAAGGACAGATATAAGATAAAGAAGCAGGTATATGTGCACAATGTGATACAGTAATGAGATCTGATTATACCTACAAGCTCAACCCATTTTATTAGGTTGTGGCTTCAAAACACAAAATCAGAGCTTTAATATACACAAATAAGCCTTAAAAGCTAATTTTCATAAATTTTTTACTCTGCAGTTGGTAAAAGAAGCAATTGTAAACACATTAAGGGAAAAACTATTTTACGGTACACTGTCAGAAAAAATGTGCAAAAATTGTACCTTAAGGGTACAACAGCTTGTCACTGGGGCAGTACCCTCAAAGGTACACCTGCTGTACCCTTTAAAATGGGTACAAATTGGTACACTTGCAGATTGTACCTTTCATAGGCAAATATGTACCTTTGGTGACTAGATTGGACCTCAGTCCTATGGTACCATATTGTACCCATAAAAAATGGTGCAAATCTGGCCTTTTAAGGGTACTGCCCCAGCGACAAGCCCTTTGTACCTCATGATGGCAAATTTGTACTCAACACAGCATAATACAAACACTGTTTCATTAAATTTAGCATATAACATTCAAATATGCATACTTTTTCAGGAAGTATTACAATAGCTACACTGCAGCTTTAATGAAAAGTTTGTATACTTAACTGTAGCAATTCCAAAGACTGCTACAGAACCAACTGAAATAGCAAGGCTAAACAACCAGTACCAAAAAGAACTTCTTAATGTGTTTTCTAGCACTCTTTACTAGACTCTAAAAACACCCCATTTAATTTAGGGTGACATGCCACATAAAACATAAATATATAGAAAACATATAGAAAACAACGTAATAATAAAATATAACTCTAATGAAAAGAAAGGGGATTCGGGGGAGGGATAAATGATAAAACTCACCACCATACATTGAATTGTCACTCTATGCAAAATATATGCAAATGAGTCTATTTTCCTAGTACACACTTTGGTGATTAACATTCTACCAATAGATGGAGCTGTGTTACACATGTCAAGGAACTTTCAACCAACAGATGGCGCTATGGCATGTCACACAATGTCCAAGTATGTGACTGTGGAACGGTTACAATTTTATTTTTATTTTTTTAAAACTGATTCTTAAACAGCTCTTGTTTATTTTATAGAGTTTAAAACATTTTTTTTTCTTTGTACTTTTAGTTAATACATTTGCTTTATGTTTAAGAGTTAACATATTGATGCTCTAAATATAAACATTAAAATGTTAAGTGCTTGTTTGCTATTTAGAACCAGCAGCACAGTATCATTGAATATATGGGTTATTAAAGGGACAGTCTAGTCAAAATTAAACTTTCATGATTCAGATAGGGCATGACAATTTAAACACTTTCCAATTGACTTTTATCACTAATTATGCTTTGTTCCATTGGTGGTATTTTTGAAAATCTAAACCTAGGAAGGCTCAAACTGATTTCTAAACCATTGAAAACCACCTCTTAGCTCAGAGCATTTTGAAAGTTTTTCACAGTTAGACAGTACTAGTTCATGTGTGTCATATAGACAACAATATGCTCACTCCCATGTAGTTATTTAGGAGTCTGCACTGATTGGCTAAACTGCATGCCTGTCAAAAGCACTGAGATAAGGGGGCAGTCTGCAGAGGATTAGATACAAGGTAATCACAGAGATATAAAGTATATTAATAGAACTGTGTTTATTATGCAAAACTGGGGAATGGGTAATAAAGGGATTATCCATCTTTTTAAACAATAACAATTCTGGTGTAGACTGTCCCTTTAAGTATTTTTTTTGCTTTGCCCACTTCTTGCATATCACCAACAACAATTGAACATAATTATTTTGCTGTACAACATGTATGTTACATTCATTTTGGGTGACTGACAGTTATGTGAATATGAATAATAGAGCTGTACAAATGATATGGACTTGCAGGGTTTAGCACCCATCCCCCTCAACCTTTTAGTCACACAAGTGATTGTACCTTTTTGGGGGGATTAAATGGTACAGACGTGGACCCTTTGACAGTTGGAAACATATTTGTACCTTATTTACCGCTAAATGGTACATATTAGTTCCTTAAGGTGTAATTATGATCCATTGAGGGTACAACCACAGCAGTTGTACCCTAAGTGTTCACAAACGGACCCCAACCGTACCCTTTTTTCTGACAGTGTATACTGTCCCTTTAATGCCTCTCTGTTGTGCCTTTGACAAAGCTTTTCTAAGGTCTTTGTTTTTAGTGCTGTTGCCTCAGAGTATTTGCATCAGAGGAATTGTTTTTTCTTTAATCTAGACATTCTGCTGCTGTAACAGCAACTAGTTAATAGATGGGCTTTTTAAAAATCCAATGCTACAAACATTTTATTTTTAATAATGGATTTAGGGTAAGGGAAAAATTATCAGTAAGTGACAGAAGATGAATTTGGTTACCTTGGTTTTACTGCATATGCTGAAAGAGATGTGAAACCCACATTTCTTTCATGATTCAGATAGGACATGTCATTTTAAACAACTTTCCAATTTACTTCTATTATCCAATTTGCTTTGTTATCTTGCTATGCTTGGTTGAAAAGAATACCTAGGTGGGCTCAAGATCAGCAAAACACTACTAGTAGCTAGCTTCGGATTGGTGGCTGCAGATGTATGCCTCTTGTCATTGGCTCACCTGATGTGTTCAGCAAGTTTCCAGTAGTGTATTATTGCTCCTTCAACAAAGGATACCAAGCGAACAAAGCAAATTTGTTAATACAAGTTAATTGGAAATTTTCTTTACAATTATATGCTCTATATGAACCATGAAAGAAAATTTACATCTCCCTTAAAAGTAGTATTGTGCCCCAATATTTATGTGTTTCAGCTAAAAGAGTGAATTTTAGAATATATTATAATCTTTTATTTTTGCAAAATGCAAGTCCCTATATCATGTCAGGCTTGCACAGGCTTATCACTTAAAGGGACAGTCTATACCAGAATTGTTATTGTTTTAAAAGATAGATAATCCCTTTATTACCCATTCCCCAGTTATGCATAACCAACATAGTTATAGTTATATACTTTTTACCTCTGTGATTATCTTGTACCTAAGCCTCTGCAAACTGCCCCTTTATTTCAGTAAATTTGACAGACTTGCAGTTTAGCCAATCAGTGCTGGCTCACAGGTAACTTCACGTGCATGAGCACAGTGTTATCTATATGAAACACATGAACTAACACCCTCTAGTGGTGAAAAACTGTTAAAATGCATTCTGAAAAGAGGTGGCCTTCAAGGTCTAAGAAATTAGCATATGGACCTCCTAGGTTAAGCTTTCAACTAAGAATACCAAGAGAACAAAGCAAAATTGGTGATAAAAGTAAATGGGAAAATTGTTTAAAATTAAATGCCCTATCTGAATCATGAAAGTTTATTTTGGACTAGACTGTCCCTTTAACGAACAAAGCTACAGGAGTAGCCCTTATTAACTAGTGAGTATTAATGCAGCTCAATTGATTATGCCCAAATATATGCTGCTTTAAAAAAATAATTTAAAGGAACGTTAAATAAAAAATATTGCCATATATATGTATATATATATATATATATATACATATATATATACAGTATATATGTGTGTGTATATATATGTATATGTAGTCAGGAAAGGAATGTCCAGACAAAGGCTCAAAGCAGGGTGAGTTTATTAAAAATTGAAAGCTTAGTGTAACTAGGCAGTAGAAAAAATGGCTATGAACAAGGCCGTGAGGGAGGGGGGCTGGGGGGGCGTCTGACGCGTTTCAGCTCCTATGGAGCCTTAATCATAGACAGTTCATATATATATATATATATATATATATATATATAAAGAACAGTGATAAAACAAATTAAAAATATGTTTTCATAGCAAGTTGAGTTAATGTTATTACTTATTTTTAAAGAGCCACAAAGTGCATGTTTGTACAGAATGCATTTCTAGGGTCAGATTGTTTAATGGATGATACAATTAGCTTCTGTTGGTAGCCTGCGACAAGCCTCAAGCAGCATGAAAACAAATAACGGGCTTCATTAAACAAGTTTTTGATGCATCAAACTGCTGTTTTTTAACCTATCCATCATCTCTGATCTGGCAGATTAAAATCACCCCAGACTAGTGTGATTGACAGACCCTGCTCCCAAGCAATTGGCCACTCAAGAGCAATGCTTATCATTGCACAAGCAGCCTGCTGTGCAAAGAGAAATGTGATGCTGCTCTCTACCCACAACACAGGCGCAAATATTTTCTTATTGGAAACCTGATCATCTGCACATAAATAAATGGAGCCCAAAGTAGTTATATATTGCTGAAATTATAAGATACCTCATATGTGTATGCAATAATAAAATGCTCTAAAGCATTAGAGCATGTTTTTTTTTCATGTACTTTAAAAATTCCTTTATCCTTGTCTTCATGCAAAAGGATTTAACATGTATAATTGCTGCTATCAAACATACATAATGTAATAACAAAAATAAATTGCATTTTGTTTTGAGAAGTCAAATCAAAATATGAGCCTACCTAGGTTTAGCCTTCAATAAAGAATATCAAGAGAACAAAGCAAATTTGATGATAAAATTAATTTGGAAATCTGTTTAAAATTGCATGCCCTATCTCAATCATGAAAGTTTAATTTTGACTTCAGTATCCCTTTAATGAGAAATATAAGCTACAACAGTAGTGTGACTTTGCACAGTAATAATGAGAAAGTTTAGCTATTACAAGTAAAGCAGTCTGTCTATCATTCATTTAGAGACTATTGGGCTTCTAAGCTCAGACTATTATGATAATGGTTCACACTAGGAAGCTCATGCCAAGTTTATACTGTAACAGTTCCAAGTTAACTTGGAAATAAATCAGGGATTGTGGGCAAGTTAAATAAAATATACCATTTACTGAAAATGTAATGCAGTACTTAAACATTTTCTGTTTCAGTCTTATACCATCAGGCAGAAAAACTGAAATACTATTTGTGTTTATGGAAAAGAGATATTGCCTTGTAAACTGATGTGCTATTTTAATATTTACTTTATGTTTGATAACATATTCAGCAAAAGCTTAAGGTATATACATGTGTTAAAAAAATAATAGATTATAAAATAAGCAATATTTCCATATGTTCACTAACCGTAGACAAACACAAAATTATTTTCTTTTTTTTGGCATTCTCTCTAAGAGAGGGCATTTTCATATTTTACATTTTTGTTTTTGTAAAAACCATATTCCGGCACTAAGATTTTTAAAAAAAAATCTTGTTAGGATTGTCACTCTACCGCAATAAAACAGTGGGAGATTTGATTATTATCAGCCAGTAACTGATCAGTCCCTAAGGCCCAAAATCAAATTAAATAGCTACAACATAATTGTTTTCAAATTAAAAAAGAACATTTTTTTAGCATGTTTAAATAGTGCTCTTATAAATATGTAAAATAAATTATGGTATTTTACAGTAATGATTAAAACACTGCTATGCATATGCATACATATTTAATATTTACTATATTAATGATATTAAATGATTACCAAATGTTTATAGGAATGGGTGAATGTTTTGTTATAATAACCCCATTTATTTGTTTAAACAAAAATTCATGCTTTTTGAACATTTAACATTACATTTTGAAAATAATAATATTTTTGCCCTTATAGATGGAGATATTGCAAAAGGTAGCTCTCAAACAAAACTAGAGACTGTATCACAATCTCATGTCTTATGAAAGAGCTACTAATGCTGATAAAAGCATAGTATTTTTTATCAATACAATTAACTATTTTTTTACTATCTCTTTATTGGTATATTCCAAATAATTAACTGGCGTCAGCAACTAAAACATTCTAATCTGAACCAAAAGATAAGCACATGGGTAAAGGTATTGGACCACAAAATCTACACTTTATATCTCTCATGTAAATTCAATTGAATTGCGGGGAAATTTAGTAGTTCCCCGAAGATAACCCTCTAGCTTTCTCTATACTTATTGCTTATTTTTTATTTTATTTATTATTTTCAATAATGAATAAAAAAGTACATTGCAAAGTAGTTGTCATGCTATAAATATCTCAAAATAACTTTAAGATAGTACAGTATTTACAGTGTAATTTTTAGGGATATGCATTCATTTTTGGATGAATGTACATTTATACCGAAATTCAGATATTCGTTTTTGTTTACAAATGAATGCACCAATGAAATTTAAAGAAAACAAAAAAATACTGACAAAATTTGTCTGTATTTATTCATTTCCTTTAAATTACTTCCTCTTCTTGACAGGTCATGACCGCACTAACAGTAGGCTTAGGCTAAGCTTAATGCAGGTCCTGGGAGTCGAACGTGCTAAGTCTCCTGTTAGCGCACCCATGACTCTGGCAAGAAAAGGTATGGGTTAGTGCGCTCTTCACAATGCATTAAGGTAAGTATTTTGCACTTTAAAAGTAAGTATGTAGCTACAGGTGAACTTTTCCCCTGGAGTTTTGAAACATTTACATAAATTCAATGAAAAACTAATAGTGCAGGGAACGACTATTAAAGGGACACTCAGGTCAAATTAAATGTTCATGATTCAGATACAGCATGTAATTTTAAACAACTTTCCAATTTACTTCCATTAAAAAATATATGCACAGACTTTTATATTTACACTTTTTGAGTCACCAGTTCCTACTGAGAATGTGCAAGAATTAGCAGACTATACGTATATGCATTTGTGATTGGCTGAGTGGAAATATACATAACTTTGAAATTTGTTGGAATAAAATCTACTACTCATTTGAAATTCAGAGTAAATGATATTGCATTGTCTTGTTATCTTGCATTTGTTGATTATGTAAATCTACTGTGTTTACTGGTCCTTTAAGGGAAAAGACTGTCCTTGAATATTCGTTACGAAATATTCACCTGTAACAAAAATTTCTTCCCAGCACATCCCTTGTAATTAAATAAATCAAAATGTGCTTATCTCGTTAACTCACAGTGCGCTGAAGCAATCACAAGTGAAAGATCAGGCATAATAGAAATTATATTTCACCACATTCCAACAAAAAGTCTTTAGTGTAAATGTAAAGAACTAAAAGAATAAATGGCTTTGTTTGACTCACAGAATAATTATTCAATGATTAAATAAAAAAGATGGAAGGGTTAAAGCAAAAGATATCCTTGGCAGTGATATTCATAAACACTGAAAGGTTTAGAACTCTTAGCAGATGGCAATAATGAATTAAGTTAAGGTAGGCCTGACCAAGGTATCTGCAGCCGTGATTCCCATAAAAACAACATGTTTATTTATGGACATGTAAAACTATTTTTCTAAAGAAAGATTCAAGGTTATTTGGGGTATCCAGTTTTGCATAGTGGGGATTACATCTTGTTCCCAGAGCCTAGGGATTAATTGTTTAGCGTTGTTAAGGCCTAAATGAAGCAATTTAGTGTATGTTTTAGATTGAGATTTAGGAATAACATGAAATTAAAAAACAATCGGGTCTGGTGTTATTGTACATCCCCAAAAAGTAGTTGATATGAGACCTGATATGTTGCCAGAATGTGTTGATTTTAGAATAGTCCCACCAAATATGATAAAGTTTGCCTTTGTGACCACATTTCCTCCAACATTTATCAGATGCAATTGGATATAGATATTTTAGTTGATGGGGAGACAAATACTATCTAGTAAGGAGCTTATAATTAGTTTCTAATATTGTAGCAGAGTGAGATGTATAAGTGAAAACATTATGCCATTCTTTAATTAAAAACTGGCAAGGTAGGCACCTTTGCCATGCATAAATATATGATATTATGAATAAATAATATAAATAACTATAAATAACTATTTGGTGGGTTTATTAGTATTGCATAGATAATTGGTATTGTATGTCTTGTTGGTTCTACTGAGCTGCACAATATTTCAAAGGGTGTACATAGACGTAATATGTCTAATTTATGTATATGTGTAGTTATATAGTGTAATAGTTGATATGGTAGCCAAGATAATTCCTTCCCTAAGCCTTAAATTTGTCCCATAGGAAGTAATTTTTCAGAGTCTGTCAGCAGATAAATAGGACACTTATGTCAGGTGGCATGTAATATTTTGTAATATCCCAAGTGAAAAATGTTTCTTTTATATTGAGAAATGATTTAGTTGACAAAGCCTATAAACAGGTTATAGCCAACACATGCTTCCTAGCTGAGTAGAGTTGATAAGATCATGCTCAATTGAAACCCAATCTTTATCACTGGAGTTCCCCTGTTGACACCAGTCAACAATTTGATTCAAAATGGTGGCATGTCTATAAACTTGGAGGTGTGTTACCCCTAATCTGCCTCAGTTTCAGGGTGAATATAAAGTAGATTTTGCCACCCTTGATGGTGACATCTCCAAATGTATGAATTTAAGATATTTTAAATTCAAGGAAGAACTTTTTGGGGTGAGTACACAGTCCCTTTAATTTATTGGATTTTTCTATTCACGCCTTCTTATCTTTTCATTCTCATTAAATTAAAATGTTATGCATAGTGAAAAAAATCCTTGTAATGTGATTTCATTATTTATGTTCTCTATTTCCCCCCTGTAATTTAAATCTGATAATTGTAGTTTTCCCACATTCCCCATGGTATCCTATGGAATTACAGAACCTGATTTATATATGTCCATACCAGGCTACAGAAAAGGAGATATGATACAAAAAAAACTCAAGGGACATTACATGGGGTGTGTCCTGGGACTGCAAACAAGCTGAAAGTTTTAAATTATTTTTCAATATTTATTTTATATGGATATGCATGGAGCAATTAATGTGTGATGTATGCTGTAATATTATCTGTGCATTATTATTTGTTTAATGTAATGTATTAGTTGTGTTAAAAGAATCTATACTTCCATATGCCTTTAATAACAGAGCTCTCAGCTCTCCCACAATTTGCAAGATTGTCCCAGGTTGGAAGCTCTGTCTCCCTGTTCATTCTTACTCTATGTATCTTCATATTACTCTCAGAGATACAAGGGGCCACCTAATCCCTACCCAAGAATACAAAATCTCCACCTACTATATCAAGACTCCACCCAGGATCACTCAGTACTGCTATGAGATTACTCCAGACTATTTGCTATGATCACTTGTCCACGATCTAGACACCGCAAGACTCTTTCTCCAGATAAGAAAAGCAATGCAGCTTCACAGCACTTATTCAAAAACAGCAATATTTATTGCAGAATTCAGACCAAACAGCAACATTTCAAGCTATCAACCCTTAATCATGCTATAGATAAAAATTGCTGTTTTTGAATAAGTGCTGTGAAGCTGCATTGCTTTTCTGTTATTTTTGAGGCTAGCAGTGAGCCTCTGCTTTTATGTGCACTTTGTGTGGGACATTGCTGATGTCTGATATCTCCTAGATTCTGTTTCCAGATCTCCCAGTTCCGAGTTAAAAACATTGAAACATTGGAAAAGCATGTCAACCCCTGTTCATGGCTTGCAAGGCCTCATTTAAAGGGACATTAAACAGTAAATACATTTCATGCATCTCCTCCTAGTTATGGGAGATGCAATTTTGAAACCTAGATTATAAAGCAACGGTCATCCAATGACCTTGATAGTTATATCAGTTCTATCATTTTAACATGTCAATATAAAGTTTAATGAACCAAACTGAATGTTAAAGGGACAATAAAGTCATGATTCAGATTGAGCATGTCATTTTATAAAGACTCTCAGATTTACTTCCCTTATCAATTTGTGCACATTATTTTTATATGCACAAATTCTGGGGCATCAGCTCCTACTGAGCATGTGCAAGATTTCACAGTTTATATGTGTATGACTCTGCAATTGGCTGATGGCTGTCACATGATACAGTATACTTGGAAATAGAAAAAATCTAAAATGTCTTAGAAATAAAAAAATCTACAGATAATATAAAATTCAGAGGAAGTGCTATTGATTTGTCTTATGATTCTGCAATTCTATGAATGAATTTAATGGCCCTTTAAGGATCAATGTGTTTGATCTTCTACTGAGTATCTACCTAAACTAATAAATAATGTCATGTATATGTTATCCAATGGGACTATCCACGTTTCCTAAAAATTGATATGACCACCTCATACATGGTCATGTTTCTATAAAAAGTGAGTGTTTTTTTTGTGCCTAACTTAATTTTCTTTTATTCTGCAGATATCTAGCAAATGAAATTAAAAAGAGAGACGGGTTTGAACTTCTTTGGGAGGTAAGTCTTTATAATGACCAATGCTTTAAACACGGTGCTTTATTTTTTTATATCAAATAATTAATAAGCATACAATTATTTTACCATATAAATTATTCAATTCATTTTTTGCTATCTTCAACCTGCAGTAGAGGACACAATTATAACCCTTTATAGGATAATGGATGTTAAAATTAAACTTTTAAGATTTCGGTGGATCATACAATGTTTAATAAAAACATTTCAATTCATTTTCATTATCAAATGCATTTTTTTTCATTTCTTTTCTTGGTATCATTGGTTTAAACTTTGCCCCTTTCCATGAAGCTCAGATGTGTGCACTATGGGCTCCGTTTATTAAGTAGTTGAAGCAGCTTTTGAGCCCTTGCAGCAAGTTAAAGGGACAGTATACACCAATTTTCATTTAACTGCATGTAATAGACATTACTATAAAGAATAATTTGCACAGATACTGATACAAAAATCCAGTAAAAACCGTTTAAAAACGTACTTAGAAGCTCCCAATTTAGCCCTGTTTAAAAGGTAGCTGGAACACCCACTGCAAGTGGGAAATAGCAGACCCCCCTTCCTTTGCATATGAAAAGACCCTTTACATAAACAGGAGGAAGCTGGAGTAGGTATACGTCGGTATTCTACTAAAACTTTGGGGCTTGGTTAGGAGTCTGAAAATCAGAGCAATGTTATTTAAAAATAAGCAAAACTATACATTTAAAAAAAAAACCTGTATGGGCTATATAAATAGATAATCTACAAAACATTTATGCAAAGAAAAATCTAGTGTATAATGTCCCTTTAAGAAGCGGTGATCATCCAACTGTGACTTCTTAACCTGTCTGTCACCTGAGAGGGTATGGAGTTCAAACTCCCTGGACTCAATCATTCAGGTGATTGAAAGTCCCTGCTTGCACACGATTGGTCACCAGTAACCAGGGGTGGCACTACACAAGGGAACACTTGTGCAATGTTAAATGGGGGCAGTGGACTACAGAGTATATTGAACACTCGCAACAATCATAGGTTCCCAAGCATTGAAGTCTGTACATCCATGATTGGATAAATGGGACCCTATATGTCAAAGTGTTTGCAACAATCTTTGTAGCAATGTTATTCATATACTTTATGCCCCTGAGGCTACCTGGTTATTCTATCATGGAAACAAATTGCATTTCAACAAATAATACAAAGAGAAAAAAGTAAATTTGACACAGAAGTAAATAAAAAAATAATTACAAATTTAAGTTTTCTTTCATGTAATTAGCAAGAGTCCATGAGCTAGTGACGTATGGGATATACATTCCTACCAGGAGGGGCAAAGTTTCCCAAACCTTAAAATGCCTATAAATACACCCCTCACCACACCCACAATTCAGTTTTACAAACTTTGCCTCCTATGGAGGTGGTGAAGTAAGTTTGTGCTAGATTCTACGTTGATATGCGCTCCGCAGCAAGTTGGGGCCCGGTTTTCCTCTCAGCGTACAGTGAATGTCAGAGGGATGTGAGGAGAGTATTGCCTATTTGAATGCAATGATCTCCTTCTACGGGGTCTATTTCATAGGTTCTCTGTTATCGGTCGTAGAGATTCATCTCTTACCTCCCTTTTCAGATCGACGATATACTCTTATATATACCATTACCTCTGCTGATTTTCGTTTCAGTACTGGTTTGGCTTTCTACTACATGTAGATGAGTGTCCTGGGGTAAGTAAGTAAGCTTATTTTCTGTGACACTCTAAGCTATGGTTAGGCACTTTTTTATAAAGTTCTAAATATATGTATTCAAACATTTATTTGCCTTGACTCAGGATGTTCAACATTCCTTATTTTCAGACAGTCAGTTTCATATTTGGGATAATGTATTTGAATCAATCATTTTTTCTTACCTTAAAAAATTTGACTTTTTCCCTGTGGGCTGTTAGGCTCGCGGGGGCTGAAAATGCTTCATTTTATTGCGTCATTCATGGCGCTGACTTTTTTGGCGCAAATTTTTTTTTCTGTTTCCGGCGTCATACGTGTCGCCGGAAGTTGCGTCATTTTTTGACGTTTTTTTGCGTCAAAAGTGTCGGCGTTCCGGATGTGGGCGTCTTATTTGGCGCTAAAAAATATGGGCGTCATTTTTGTCTCGACATTATTTAAGTCTCATTATTTATTGCTTCTGGTTGCTAGAAGCTTGTTCACTGGCATTTTTTTCCCATTCCTGAAACTGTCATTTAAGGAATTTTATCAATTTTGCTTTATATGTTGTTTTTTCTATTACATATTGCAAGATGTTCCACGTTGCAACTGAGTCAGAAGATACTTCAGGAAAATCGCTGCCCGGTGCTGGAGTTACCAAGCTAAGTGTATCTGCTATAAACTTTTGGTATCTGTTTCTCCAGCTGTTGTTTGTATTGAATGTCATGACAAACTTGTTAATGCAGATAAAATTTCCTTTAGTACTGTTACATTACCTGTTGCTGTTCCGTCAACATCTAATTCTCAGAGTGTTCCTGATAACATAAGAGATTTTATTTTTAAATCCATTAAGAAGGCTATGTCTGTTATTTCTCCTTCTAGTATACATAAAAGTCTTTTAAAACTTCTCTTTTTTCAGATGAATTTTTAAATGAACATCATCATTTTGATACTGATAATGGTTCTTCTGGTTCAGAGGTTTCTGTCTCAGAGGTTGATGCTGATAAATCTTCGTATTTGTTCAAGATGGAATTTATTCATTCTTTACTTAAAGAAGTATTAATTGCATTAGAAATAGAGGATTCTGGTCCTCTTGATACTAAATCTAAACGTTTAAATAAGGTTTTTAAATCTCCTGTAGTTATTCCAGAAGTGTTTTCTCTCCCTCATGCTATTTCTGAAGTAATTTCCAGGGAATGGAATAATTTGGGTAATTCATTTACTCCTTCTAAAACGTTTTAAGCAATTATATCCTGTGCCATCTGACAGATTAGAGTTTTGGGACAAAATCCCTAAGGTTAATGGGGCTGTCTCTACTCCTGCTATATTTTTAGCGGATGTTGCTGCAGCTTCAACTTTTTGGTTAGAAGCTTTAGCGCAACAAGTAACAGATCATAATTCTTATAGCATTATTATTATTCTATAACATGCTAATAATTTTATTTGTGATACCATCTTTGATATCATTAGAGTTGATGTCAGGTATATGTCTCTAGCTATTTTAGCTAGAAGAGCTTTATGGCTTAAAACTTGGAATGCTGATATGTCTTCTAAGTCAACTTTGCTATCCCTTTCTTTCCAGGGTAATAAATTATTCGGTTCTCAGTTGGATTCTATTATCTCAACTGTTACTGGAGGGAAGGGAACTTTTTTACCAAAGGATAAAAAATCTAAAGGTAAATTTAGGTCTAATAATCGTTTTCGTTCCTTTCCTCACAACGAGGAACAAAAGCCTGATCCTTCATCCTCAGGAGCGGTATCAGTTTGGAAACCATTTCCAGTTTGGAATATATCCAAGCCTTATAGAAACCCAAAGCCAGCTCCTAAGTGCCCATGAAGGTGCGGCCCTCATTCCAGCTCAGCTGGTATGGGGCAGATTACGTTTTCTTCAAAGAAATTTGGATCAATTCCGTTTACAATCTCTGGTTTCAGAACATTGTTTCAGAAAGGTACAGAATTGGCTTCAAGTTAAGGCCTCCTGCAAAGAGATTTTTTTCTTTCCCATGTCCCAGTAAACCCAGCAAAGGCTCAGCATTTCTGAAATGTGTTTCAGATCTAGAGTTGGCTGGAGTAATTATGCCAGTTCCAGTTCTGGAACAGGGGCTGGGGTTTTATTCTATCTCTTCATTGTACCAAAGAAGGTCAATTCCTTCAGACCAGTTCCGGATCTATCAATATTGAATCATTATGTAAGGATACCAACATTCAAGATGGTAACTGTAGGACTATCCTGCCTTTTGTTTAGCAAGGGCATTATATGTCTACAATAGATTTTCAGGATGCATATCTGCATATTCCGATTCATCCAGATCACTTTTAGTTTCTGAGGTTCTCTTTTTAGACAAGCATTACCAGTTTTGTGGCTCTACCGTTTGGCCTAGCATCAGCTCCAAGAATTTTTTCAAAGGTTCTCGGTGCCCTTCTGTCTGTAATCAGAGAACAGGGTATTGGTATTTCCTTATTTTGGACGATATCTTGGTGCTTGCTCAGTCTTCACATTTCGCAGAATCTCATACGAATCGACTTGTGTTGTTTCTTCAAGATCATGGTTGGAGGATCAATTTACCAAAAAGTTCATTGATTCCTCAGACAAGGGTAACCTTTTTAGGTTTCCAGATAGATTCAGTGTCTATGACTCTGTCTTTGTCAGACAAGAGAAGTCTAACATTGATATCAGCTTGTCAAAACCTTCAGTCACAATCATTCCCTTTGGTAGCCTTATGCATGGAAATTTTAGGTCTTATGACTGCTGCATCGGACGCGATCTCCTTTGCTCGTTTTCACATGCGACCTCTTCAGCTCTGTATGCTGAACCAATGGTGCAGGGATTACACAAAGATATCTCAATTAATATCTTTAAACCGATTATATGACACTCTCTGACGTGGTGGACAGATCACCATCGTTTAGTTCAGGGGGCTTCTTTGTTCTTCCGACCTGGACTATAATCTCAACAGATGCAAGTCTTACAGGTTGGGGAGCTGTGTGGGGGTCTCTGACGGCACAAGGGGTTTGGGAATCTCAGGAGGTGAGATTACCGATCAATATTTTGGAACTCCGTGCAATTTTCAGAGCTCTTCAGTCTTGGCCTCTTCTGAAGAGAGAGTTGTTCATTTGTTTTCAGATAGACAATGTCACAACTGTGGCATACATCAATCATCAAGGAGGGACTCACAGTCCTCTGGCTATGAAAGAAGTATCTCGAATTTTGGTTTGGGCGGAATCCAGCTCCTGTCTAATCTCTGCGGTTCATATCCCAGGTATAGACAATTGGGAAGCGGATTATCTCGGTCGCCAAACGTTGCATCCGGGCGAATGGTCTCTTCACCCAGAGGTATTTCTTCAGATTGTTCAAATGTGGGAACTCCCAGAAATAGATCTCATTGCCTTCTCATCTAAACAAGAAACTTCCCAGGTATCTGTCCAGATCCCGGGATCCTCAGGCGGAGGCAGTGGATGCATTATCACTTCCTTGGAAGTATCATCCTGCCTATATCTTTCCGCCTCTAGTTCTTCTTCCAAGAGTATTCTCCAAGATTCTGAAGGAATGCTCGTTTATTCTGCTGGTAGCTCCAGCATGGCCTCACAGGTTTTGGTATGCGGATCTTGTCCGGATGGCCTCTTGCCAGCTGTGGACTCTTCCGTTAAGACCAGACCTTCTGTCGCAAGGTCCTTTCTTCCATCAGGATCTCAAATCCTTAAATTTTAAGGTATGGAGTTTGAACGCTTGATTCTTGGTCAAAGAGGTTTCTCTGACTCTGTGATTAATACTATGTGACAGGCTCGTAAATCTGTATCTAGAGAGATATATTATAGAGTCTGGAAGACTTATATTTCTTGGTGTCTTTCTCATCATTTTTCTTGGCATTCTTTTAGAATACCGAGAATTTTACAGTTTCTTCAGGATGGTTTGGATAAAGGTTTGTCCGCAAGTTCCTTGAAAGGACAAATCTCTGCTCTTTCTGTTCTTTTTCACAGAAAGATTGCTCATCTTCCTGATATTCATTGTTTTGTACAAGCTTTGGTTCGTATAAAACCTGTCATTAAGTCAATTTCTCCTCCTTGGAGTTTGAATTTGGTTCTGGGGGCTCTTCAAGCTCCTCCTTTTGAACCCATGCATTCTTTGGTTATTAAATTACTTTCTTGGAAAGTTTTGTTTCTTTTGGCCATCTCTTCTGCCAGAAGAGTCTCTGAATTATCTGCTCTTTCTTGTGAGTCTCCTTTTCTGATTTTTCATCCGGATAAGGCGGTGCTGCAAACTTCTTTTGAATTTTTTATCTAAGGTTTTGAATTCTAACAACATTAGTAGAGAAATTGTGGTTCCTTCATTATGTCCTAATCCTATTAATTCTAAGGAGAAATCATTGCATTCTTTGGATGCTGTTAGAGCTTTGTAATATTATGTTGAAGCTACTAAGTCTTTCCGAAAGACTTCTAGTCTATTTGTCATCTTTTCCGGTTCTAGAAAAGGCCAGAAAGCTTCTGCCATTTCTTTGGCATCTTGGTTGAAATCTTTATTTCATCATGCCTATGTCGAGTCGGGTAAAACTCCGCCTCGAAGGATTACAGCTCATTCTACTAGGTCAGTTTCTACTTCCTGGGCGTTTAGGAATGAAGCTTCGGTTGATCAGATTTGCAAAGCAGCAACTTGGTCCTCTTTGCATACTTTTACTAAATTCTACCATTTTGATGTGTTTTCTTCTTCTGAAGCAGTTTTTGGTAGAAAAGTACTTCAGGCAGTGGTTTCAGTTTGAATCTTCTGCTTATGTTTTCATTAAACTTTATTTTGGGTGTGGATTATTTTCAGCAGGAATTGGCTGTCTTTATTTTATCCCTCCCTCTCTAGTGACTCTTGCATGGAAAGATCCACATCTTGGGTAGTCATTATCCCATACGTCACTAGCTCATGGACTCTTGCTAATTACATGAAAGAAAACATAATTTATGTAAGAACTTACCTGATAAATTCATTTCTTTCATATTAGCAAGAGTCCATGAGGCCCACCCTTTTTTTGTGGTGGTTATGATTTTTTTGTATAAAGCACAATTATTCCAATTCCTTATTTTTTTATGCTTTCGCACTTTTTTCTTATCACCCCACTTCTTGGCTATTCGTTAAACTGATTTGTGGGTGTGGTGAGGGGTGTATTTATAGGCATTTTAAGGTTTGGGAAACTTTGCCCCTCCTGGTAGGAATGTATATCCCATACGTCACTAGCTCATGGACTCTTGCTAATATGAAAGAAATTAATTTATCAGGTAAGTTCTTACATAAATTATGTTTTTAATAAAAAATTGCCTGCTCTTTAAATTGTGACACTTTATTTTTTACTCTCATGTCCCTTTAAGTACAGGCTTATAACTAGGTTGTATATTTAGCAACCACTTACAAGCTCTGGATTATAGGCTCTGCTGGGAGAAATCCTTAGGATATGGAACACGATTTCTGATGCTTTTTGAAATCTCTTGGCTTGGTTTTCTATGTAAGACCTTTGCCATTTTATAGACTTTATTTATACAGTGATTATATATTATGATATAAACAACTGAAAATACTTCACTACCTGAAAATATCTTCCTTCCACTTCTTCCTGCATGTTCCATTGCCCGCTAAATGCAAACTGTTGTGATTTACCTGTGAATTTGCTCTTGCCTGGGGGAACATTGTGTTCAGCATAAGATTTTAGACTCCTTTTTACTGTAAGTAGGGGCTTCTATGCTCCTTTAATATTTTGTAATAAATAGAGATATAAAATAAATACTAAGATACTGTATCAGCTCTTGGAGTCCGACTCTGTAAAGCTCTTTGGGCTTGTGAGATTCTATAAAAAATGTTTTATCAGGTATGACGCCCCTTTTCTTATTCTATAAAGAGTGTGCCTCACAAAATAGTGTTCCCTGCTTTTAAGTATGGGAAGTTGATACATACATTACAATGGGACTCAGAAAAATTCATCATTTTAAAAATGTTATAAAATGAACTGATGATTTAATTCAATAAAATTATGAAGTAAAAAATGGTATTGCTTTAATCACATTAAAAAAAAATTTTTATGGAAAATTTAAAAGATTCATATTGAAGTTATGCAGGAAAAAACTATTTAAGCTGCACAGTAGAAATCATAATAAAACTGCTTTTCACATGCAAAAAATGAATGGAAGATTCTAGTTGTGACAGATGCCAGGAAAATGCTACCTATCGGAATGCATAGTGCCTACTGTAAACTTTGTTAAAGGGAGGATAATGGTTTGGGGCTGTTTTTCAGGGTTTGGGCTAGGCCCCGTAGTTCCTGTGAATGGGTCATCTTAATGCTGCAGGATACAAATACATTTTAGACAATTGGGTACTTCAAATTGTTTGGCAACAGTTTAAGGAAGACCCTTTCCTGTTCCAGCATGACTGTGCTGCTGTTCACAAAGTGAAGTCCAAGAACACATGGTTTGATGACTTTGGTGTGGAGGAACTTAAGTGGCCTGCACGGAGCCATGATTAAGAGCTAGACCTTTTCATCCAACACCAGTGCCGGACTTCACAAATGCTCTTTTGGCTGAATGGGCACAAATTCCAACAGACACACTACAAAATCTTGTGGAGAACCTTCCTAGCATAGTTGCTGCCACAAAGGGGTGGACGGCAACTTCATTTTAATGCCTATCGGTTTGGAATGGGGTGTCCAACAAGCTCATGTATGTGTCGACATCAGGTGTCCACATACGTTTGGCCATATAGTGGTTTCTTTTACTGCAGTTTACCTCTGCAAATTGTGGTTAGTCCGTTGCCCTCAGAGATGCTGTAGTGCATCCTGCTGAATTCAGATACCTTACCCCAAAACATTCTACAAAAACATTGTTGATTTGTGCAGAGCTTTTTTATTTGTATCTGTAATTGAACAGAGCAAAGGAGATAACATAAAACAACTAGAAGTAGTTTATTATTGGACTGCAACAAAATATAATTTCTGGTAACAAAATAGCAGTTTAACTACTTTTGAAAACATTTATTTTATATGTACTGTGGCTCTTTTACAATGCCTTACGTAATTGCTGACTTATTCCATGCATATAAAAAAATAATTTTATATTTCTCTATTCTTACAAATCTCTTCTAACTCAAGCTATCATACAATATAAAGAAACATGCATTTCTATGTTTTAAATGGATAACAAAGTGATACAATATTAGTTTCCATGTCAATGATTTAGCAATATGAATATATTCCCATATACACATCTCAGACAATATAAAAGTTCATTAGCAGGTGCTGTTGTACAGAAGCAGGTTTGCATCTCATGGCTCAACGTAGATCCAGAAAGATATATAATGTATGCGTCCCTGTGGGATAAACAGCTGTGGCCATGAGGCATTTATCCTTCTGAATATGCCTGTCACTTACCAGAATCCTTTGCTGCACTGGAAGTACTATATTCTACAGCTAGTTGTTCTATAAACAATAAGACTTTTAATCTGTCTGAGCCATATGGATGTGCTCAAGAAGCCGTTTTAATTTCCTGCTGCTTGATTATAAGACTGGATATTTCTTAATACTCGTGAGCTCCCAAGTCATTGATGTTCACGTTTACAGTCAAACAACAACAGAATGTTTATAATATATGCATAAAGACTATGCAAATGACAGACATCATAAAAAGGAAACATTACATGAAACACTTCTTAGAAGATTGTATGGGTAAAACAGGTTATATGTAGTTATATTTAGATGAGGGCATTGGACTGTAGTGCTCTATGAAATAATGCCACAAAAGAATTGTTGCTATTGAAATATTACTACACCCTTACTTTTGCCATAGTAAAATAAAATGTAATATAAGTAGGGTTATAACATATATTCTGAAAAATACCAATCTTGCTTATTGGCAGATGTTTGCATAGATTATTATACAGCATGACTCACAAACTCAAAAAGATAAATCTGTAAATGAAGATCACATACAGAGGGCGCCTCCTAGTGTGATACTGTGATTGTAAATGGATATGTGCAAATCTTATGTTGTGATTTTACTCACAAGAATGACAGCACCCAATGTGCTAAGTAGTGCATGCTGGGAACTCTCAGTGTCCCAGCAAACTGATCCTAGGTAGGGGGACAATGGCCCAGGTATTCAGGTATCCGTACCGGAAAGATCACACCAAGCTCAGGCTTCCATAAAGTTCAATATGTTTTATTTAAAAACTGGATAAAAACTGGGGATGCATACATTTACCCAAAGCATATAAAAACAATACAAATAACAGATTGCAATGCGTTTCTCAGCTGTGTTAGCTGTTTCATCAGGGATGTATTTACAAACACCGAAACCGCCAACATTGCAAAATAATAACGTAATTAACCCCTAATCCGCAAATAACATAATTAAAATATTAACCCCTGAATTGCCAAACCCTTACATTGCAATAAACCTAATTAGCTCATTAACCCCTAAACCGACAAACCCCCGCATCGCAATTAACCTAATTAGCCTATTAACCCCTAAACCGAAATACCCCAAATCACAATAAACATAATTAACCTATTAACCCCTAAACCGCCAAACCCCCACATCGCAATAGACCTAATTAACCTATTAACGCATAAACCGTCAACCCCCCACAACGCAAATAACTAATTTAATTACTAAGCCTCCTAACCTAACACCCCTAAAATAACCCCAATACTAAGTTATAATAAAACCTAACATTAAATTACAAAAAAAAATAATCTAAAATTACAAAAAATTAAAAACTTTAAAATTACAGAAAAAAATAAACAAAATTATCAAAAATAAAAAAAATTAAACCTAATCCCTGCGAAAATAAAAAAGCCCCCCAAAATAAAAACACCCCCTAATCTAAACTAAACTACCAATAGCCCTTAAAAGGGCCTTTTCTAGGGCATTGCCCTAAGTTAAACAACTCTTTAACATTTAAAAAATACTAAGTCCCCCCTAACAGTAAAAACCCACCACTACCAGACCCCCCAAAATAAAAAAAAACTAACAGTAAAAAAAACCTAAGCTACCCATTGCCCCTAAAGGGGCATTTGTATGGGCATTGCCCTTCAAAGGGCATTCAGCTCTTTTACTGCCCTTAAAAGGGCAATCGGCTCTTTTACAGCCCATTAAATCCCTAATCTTAAAAATAAAAATACCCCCTAAAATAAAAAATGAATCCTAAGACTAAGTCCCAAATAGGTACTCACAGTTCTTGAAGATCAGCAGAGAAGGTCTTCTTCTAGGCGGCTCCATTATCTTCTATCTTCATCTGGAGCGAAGGCAGCGCAGAGATGAGGTGCGGAGCTGGCTTCCCTGATGCACGAATCCTCAGTGCCAGTCCTCAGAGTTGGCAATCCTCAGCGGCATGGAGGCTCCTCTTCATGCGATCGTCTGTCGCACACTGAAGATTGAATGCAAGGTACCCCATATTTTTTGGGGTACCGTGCATTCCTATTGGCTGAAATTTTGATATCAGCCAATAGGATGAGAGCTACTGAAATCTTATTTGGTGATTTGAACAGTATTTCAGTAGCTCTAATTCTATTGGCTGATTTCAAAATTTCAGCCATTAGGAATGCAAGTTACCCCAAATTGAATGCAGTACCTTGCTTTGTTTATTTTTTTCTGTAATTTAACTTTTATTATTTTGTGTAACTTTAGCTTGGAGGTTTGTATTTTTTAATCATAGACTGCCCTCTGGGCAGGCTTTTTGCTTGGTTTGAATATAAACATATGCTCCTAGTCAAAGTTATTATTGCTTTAGTGCTAACATTTTTCTCTGCACGTGCATGTGAAACATAGCTAGATATTCAAAGTGTGCCAGCATTTTAAATATTGCAGCTGCTCAATGCACAAGTGAGACTTGTATCATGTCAGCAATTAACAAATTGAGTCATTACCAAATGGTACAAGCACCTTATGCTCTCTGAGCAAGTGCTGTGTTTAAAATGCTGGTGCACGGTGCATATTTAAATACACTTTTGAGACAGCTATAGCTTTTATTAGAAGCATTTTTGCTAATTAATTTATATTACATAACTGCTTCTATTCAAGACTGAATTTAATCCATGTGAATTCCAATTGAGGCTGGAATGTCCCTTTAATTAGGGAAAGAAATGTAGCAGGGTAAGTTTTCAGAAGTCTGCAGTGTGCTTTTTCAGTCCTGAGAATGAGAAAATCCACCATTCTCAGATCAAATCACATTTAAAGAGGGCAAAATATATTATGAAAGTTATTTAACTATACATAACTGTGTTCTATTTTAAATCCCAATGTGTTTACTGTCCCATTAAGTGTTAAGAGTAAAAAAAAAAAAAAACTTTGACATATACTTTCCTGTAATTGATTTCTAAAACTTATGTGCTTTCCTATTGTAGGTGCAGACTCCAGAACATTGCTACAGTACACACAGTAATTGGTTGCACAATCATATAACTCAGCAGAGAAGAAAACATAGGTTACAATATAGTGGCACCCAATGCCTATATTTGTAATGTTTAAACAACTAATATCATTTTGTAAACTGAATCAGCATATTATTCACAGGCTATTTATTGCTTTGTACGCATCATTATTTCTTGCATTTATTAAGTGCTTATGTTCCTTTAATGACATAGTGAAATGTAAATCTAAAATGTAACAACACATAAAGATTTATAGTATTAACATAACATTTATATTTGTTAAACAGCCAGAGTATGCAAATATCTGCTTTTGGTACATTCCAGCGAGCTTAAGGAACATGGAAAAAGGACCAGAATACTGGCAAAAACTCAGCCAGGTAAGCCTGCTTCTGTTTTTCTCTTTTTCAATAAAATATTGGTTGCTTAAATTCTTGAAAATAGAGTATTTGTGAGTTTCGGAGCATGTTAAGTTTTAAGGCTCCCTCATGTGGTAATATGAAGAAATGCACCCAAAAAGACCTGTTTTTTTTTTTTTTTCTTGTCATTTTTGCATTTATCTGTTATAAACAAAGATACAATAAAATAAAATTGAAACACCTGTTTCTAGCTGTTTCAGTGCCAAATGATCCAGAAAATATTGGAATATATTTTCTAAATCTCAGCAAGTAAACCATTTTCTGTTAAAGATAAAAAATATAACAAAGTGAAATAATGTAGGTATTTAATCTTAGAAATATGGTGTCAACATTTTGCATTGCTTTTATTCACAGATCTGGTAATTTATCATGAAAAAAAAATTTGTGTGCCTGTGTACAGAGGTTGTTTGCTGATTCACACCCTAAATATATGCAAACTTGTAAATTAAAGGGACATTAAACCCCCAAAAAATCTTTCATTATTCAGACAGAGAATACAATTTTAAACAACATTCCAATTTACTTCTATTATCTAATTTGCTTCATTCTTTAGATATCCTTTGTTAAAGAAATAGCAATGCACATGGGTGAGTCAATCACATGAGGCATCTATGTGCAGGCACCAATCATCAGCTACTGAGCCTATCTAGATATGCTTTTCAGGAAAGAATAGCAAGAGAATGAAGCAAATTAGATAATAGAAGTAAATTAGAAAGTTGTTTAAAATGGTATTCTCTATCTGAATCTTTAGAGAAAAAATGTGGGTTTAATGTCCCTTTAACCCCTTAACGACCAACGACGTATGGGGTACATCCTGTTAAAAAATGCAGTTAACGACCCTGGACGTACCCCGTATGTCGTTTGTCTTTGTAAGCGGTGGAAGCGATCCTGATCACTTCCAGCCGCTTTTATGTTATTGCAGTGATGCCTCGATATTGAGGCATCCTGCAATAACAGTTTTGAGCAGTCCGATGCAGAGAGAGCCACTCTGTGGCCCTCTCTCATTGACCATTGATGGCCGTGTTCGTTGGTGGGTGGGAGCTGATCCAGGGAGGCGGGTGGGTGGCCATCAGTGGAGGAGGGGGGCGGGATCGCGTGTGGGTGCGTGCGAGGATGCTCGCGTGAACGAGGGTGGATGCGCGTGCGGGCGAGAACCCTACACTATGGAACAAGTCTAAGGTGGGACCGTGGGACTCAGTGGGAGAGACGGTGGGAATAAAAAAAAATAGCAATCTGGGAGAGGGTTGGGAGTTGGGTGTTGAGGGGGGGGGCAGCTACACTACAGAAAATAGTTTTTTTTTTAATAAGAAATTAAAGAAAAACATATTTGATTTCAAACTGGGTACTGGCAGACAGCTGCCAGTACCCAATATGGCGCACAATAAGGCAGGGGGGGGGGTTAGAGAGCTGTTTGGGGGGATCAGGGAGGTTGGGGGCTAAGGGGGATCCTACACAGCAGCATATGTAAATATGCTAAAAAATAAATAAATAAAAGCAACCTTTTATTTTAGTACTGGCAGACTTTTGTCAGTACTTAAAGGGACAGTCAACCCAAAAATTACTGTTACTTATTTAGATTAGTTAATTAACAATCTTTACATCAAACTCTAGCCCAATTTTCATCTAAATAAACTTTGGCAGAAAACTAGATCTCATCTGGTTGTTTTGAAATGGCCACCTGACTCCTCCTTCTCTGACGTCTCCCAAAAGCTTGAGCTGCAGCACTAGTACAGGAACTTCTCGTCCCTGCTCGCTCCTTTCATTCAGCTCCTTTCATCAATCTCATGGCTGACTGATATGACAAAGATCCCACAATCTAATACTTTATAGAGGAGAGGGAGAAAGAGAGCTATATCTACAAGATGCTTCTTAATAAATTAAAAACTAATAAGTAATAATAATTGTAGACACTGTTGTATCACAAAACTAAGTGTATAGAGTTGCACACACTGCAGAGCTTTATAAAAACAATCTGACAGTTAATTTCACTTTGTTCCGATTGCTGCAGGCTTATGGATAGATCTATGGATACTCTACCACTGTGGGCTGCATATTTGTTACCGACTTGTTTGGAAGATATTTACTATAGTAATACGTATCATTATACAATAGGCTCACTTGATGGTATGCTGTATTGTATTATAATTATAAAGAGAAAATAAGTATTTTTATTAGTGCTGTTATGGTTAAAATACCCCAGCGTTTATTCATATTGTGTAGTCTGGTATACAAACGGCAAGTGGTCATTGTTAACCGTATTAACCCGTTTTTTTGTTAATTAGCAATCATTTAATGTATACACAAATTAACATTGTGCATTATTTGGCAATTAACAAGAATGAGAAATACATATTTATCTTATGCCCCCTGCTCAAGCATTGGAACAAATTTGTTACGGGGTTAGGGTATAGGGAGGGGGTAGAGGAGCTCTGTCATCTTTATACCCGGGCATCAGTCAGAACAGAGTGACTGTCAGACCGGGTCACTGGGAGCCATGATGGTGCCAGTGCACAGCCCGGAGTCAACAAGCAGCGAACACCCCCCCCAGAAAAAGACAGCGGCTCACACATCTCAGCCCAGAGGAGAAAGCGCGCTCAGGAGGTGCGGTTACAGTCTGAATATAATGTCACTTGGGAATTTGACTAAGGGGGGGTAGTGTGTGTGTATATATATATATATATATATATCCAGCTTTCTACAATATACTGACGAGATGTCATTCCCTTTGACGTTATTCTGTAATATTCTGTAATAGTAACACACGGCCCATTAGATCACACAGAATAACGTCAAAGGGAATGACATCTCGTCAGTATATTGTAGAAAGCTGGATATATATATATATACACACACACTACCCCCCTTAGTTTGATTTTTCATGTTTTTGAACATTTGATATGAAATGTAAACAATGTATTAATGTACGTTTGTTACCATTTACTTTATTTACAAGGGTTTTTATTGTCAGAAAAATATATATGTTTGTGTGTGTATGATGTGCATGTGCAGCATTTATGTGGAGTCCGCATAATGTTTATTGACCCCTTCACTAGACACACAGTAGATAACAAAACACAGAAATGAGGAGTAAAGACTACAAACAACTTTATTAAAGGGACACTCAAGTCAAAATTAATTTTTCATGATTCAATTAGAGCATGCATTTGTAAACAACTTTCCAATTTACTTCCTTTAACAAAATATGCACAGTCTATTTATAATGACACTTTTTGAGTCACCAGCTCCTACTGAGCATGTGCAAGAATAAGTGTGTATGCATTTTTGATTGGCTGATGGCTGTCATGTGATACAGGGGGGTGCTATTGCATTGTCTTTTTATCCTGCATTTGTTGATTATGAAAATCTACTGTATTTACTGATCCTTTAACATAACATATATACATTTACAGCTTTATTAATAATCAAGATCAAGATTTATAAAGCAAAGGATGGTTGCCCTCAAATAACGATCACATGCTTTAAATCAGTCAAGGCATGTCAGACTATGGGGTCAATTTACTAAAGTGCGTACGGACATGATACAATGTAGCGTATCATGTCCGCCGCACATTAATAAATGCCGACACCATACGCTGTCGGCATTTATCATTGCACAAGCAGTTCTGGTGAACTGCTTGTGCAATGCCGCCCCCCTGCAGATAAGCGGCCAATCTGCCGCTAGCAGGGGGTGTCAATCAGCCCGATCATATAGGATCGGGCGGATTGAAGACCGCAGCCTCAAAGGCAGCGGACAAGTTATGGAGCAGTGGTCTTTAGACCACTGCTTCATAACTACTGTTTCCGGCGAGCCTAAAGGCTTGCACGCAAACGGGCATCAAGCTCAATTCGGAGCTTGATAATTTGGCCTCAAAGAGATTTCCACTATCAGGGAGGCATGATCTCTATCCTCACTCTTCAGTATCAAAAGCAAGCACCCATCACCAGGTTGTGACAAACCAACATTGAGGATGGAAAGGAGCTTGAACTAGCTTCCAAAGTTGAACTGCAGGCAATTTCTGCATATTTTAGAAATACAAGAAATCTTTTTATGTGACAAACAATATTTAAAAATATTTTGTTCTTATAGAATTTTACAAATGTTGATATTCCAGCTGCAAATCATCATACAATGTTTATCATATTATTCTGCATCTGGAAATAAAAAATATACAAAATTGTTATTTGTTCAGGTAATTCTAGGGAATTTAGTTGCAGCTAAATATCCCTTTTTTTTCTTGAGGCATTAATGCACTAGCTCTTATGGTCGTTTGCTTTAACATACCAAGTAGTTATATTTATTCACTTTTCATACAGCCCATTAACCATAAATTGATTGCCAACTAAAGCAAAAAACAGAAAAAAAAGATAAAAACTAAATGAACAGGATTGCAAACTCTGCAATGACTCCAATACAATCTATGTAACTATAGAAACAGTCACCATAAAATCTTCATTATGATACTGAGACACAAAATATTAAATATGCGTGGGTTTATTAGTGGTTTTGGAAAGTAAAGGGCTTAGCCACTGCACAATACAGTTTCAGAAATTGTTTATTTATTTTCTGACATTGTGCACTGACCAAATTCTCATTTACCATGACATAACTTTCACAATTTTACAAAACAAATTAAGAGATCACATTTAATAAAGGAAAATACTAGAGGTACTGCATTGCTTTTGCAATGATAAATGCAGACAGCGTATTATAGATGTGCAGCGGACATGATACGCTACATCCCATATCATGTCCGTCCGCACTTTAATAAATCAGCCCCTACATGTTTTATGGTTCTTTTCGCAATTTTTTTTTTTAATCTAGTAAATGTGTTTTTATTTGTTTGTGAATACTTGTAATAAATCACTTGGTCTGTGTTCCCTTTAATTTATATGCATTAGACATTTAGAAGAGCATTAATTTGCAACAGTGTTTGCACAAAATACTGCAATATATTTTTCCAGACACATGTACTCTACATACTTAGGTAAGCACTTTAGCACAAATATACGGCGTGATCCCATATACGGCGCAGGTTTCGGTGCAAGCGTGGGAACCTGCGCTGCCTGTAATTTCACCTTGCACATCGGGGTATTACATATACCCCGCCAGCAGTTCCTAAAGTGCCGTAAGTCTGATGAACTAGCGATGTCCAGAAATGAGTGTAACTACAAATTTCTGGAGTCGCTAGTGACTTACGGCACTTTAGAAACTGCCGGCGCCTAAGAAAAGTAAAGATAATTTTAAATCTCCCTTAACAGTCTAACATGCCTCCCAAAAATAGGCCGACACATAAAACCCCTATATCCGCAATCCCCCTCTCAATACTAATAATAAATGTATTAACCCCTAGACCAACAACCCCCACAACGCAATAAGCCTAATTATTAACCCCTAAACCGCCATAGCTCACAATGCAATTAACCTATTTAAGTATTAACCCCTAAACCGCCATAGCCCACATAGGCTATTAAATGTATTAACCGCTAATCTGCCACTGCCAACGTCGCCGCCACTATAATAAAGTTATTAACTCCTAAACCTAAGTCTAACCCTAACACCCCCTAACTTAAATATTATTTAAATAAATCTAAATAAAATTAATATTATTAACTAAATTATTCCTATTTAAAACTAAATACTTACCTATAAAATAAACCATAAGATAGCTTCAATATAATTAATAATTACATTGTAGCTATTTTAGGATTTATTTGTATTTTACAGGTAACTTTGTATTTATTTTAACTAGGTACAAAATTCTATTAAATAGTTATTAACTATTTAATAGCTACCTAGTTAAAATAATTACAAATTTACCTGTAAAATAAAACCTAACCTAAATTACAATTACACCTAACACTACACTATCATTAAATAAATTAAATAAATTAACTACAATTACCTAAAATTAAATACAATTAAAAAAAATAAACTATAGTACAAAAAACAAACACTAAATTACAGAAAATAAAAATAAATTACAAGAAGTTTAAACTAATTACATCTAATCTAAGCCCTCTAAAAAATTAAAAAGCCCCCCAAAATAATACATTTCCCTACCCTATACTAAATTACAAATAGCCCTTAAAAGGGATTTTTGCGGGGCATTGCCCCAAAGTAATCAGCTCTTTTACCTGTAAAAAAAGAAATACAACCCTCCCCCCAACATTAAAACTCACCACCCACACCCAACCTTACTGTAAAACCCACTCTATCCCCCCTTAAAAAAAAACTAACTCTACCCCATTGAAGATCACCCTACCTTGAGCCGTCTTCACCCAGCCGGGCAGAAGTCTTCATCCGATCCGGGCACAAGTGGTCCTCCAGCCAGGTGGAAGTCTTCATCCGTTCCGGGCAGAAGAGGTCCTCCATCCGGGCAGAAGTCTTCATCCAAGCGGAATCTTCTATCTTCTTCCATCCGACGAGGAGCGGCTCCATCTTGAAGACATCCGACGCAGAGCATCCTTCCTGGCCGATGGTCTAATGACGACTGAAGGTTCCTTTAAATGACGTCATCCAAGATGGCGTCCCTTGAATTCCGATTGGCTGATAGGGTTCTATCAGCAAATGGGAATTAAGGTAGGAAAAATCCTATTGGCTGATGCAATCAGCCAATTGGATTGACCTTGCATTCTATTGGCTGTTCCAATCAGCCAATAGAATGCCAGGCCAAATCCTATTGGCTGATTGGATCAGCCAATCGGATTGAACTTCAATACGATTGGCTGATTGCATCAGCCAATAGGATTTTTCCTACCTTAATTCCGATTAGCTGATAGAATCCTATCAGCCAATCGGAATTTAAGGGATGCCATCTTGGATGACGTCATTTAAAGGAACCTTCATTCGTCGTTAGTCCGTCGGCCAGGAAGGATGCTCAGCGTCGGATGTCTTCAAGATGGAGCCGCTCCTCGTCGGTTGGAAGAAGATAGAAGATGCCGCTTGGATGAAGACTTCTGCCCGGATGGAGGACCTATTCTGCCCGGAACGGATGAAGACTTCTGCCCAGCTGGAGGACCACTTGTGCCCGGATCGGATGAAGACTTATGCCCGGCTGGGTGAAGACGGCTCAAGGTAGGGTGATTTTCAATGGGGTAGTGTTAGGTTTTTTAAGGGGGATTGGGTGGGTTTTAGAGTAAGGTTGGGTGTGGGTGGTGGGTTTTAATGTTGGGTGGGGTTGTATTTCTTTTTTTACAGGTAAAAGAGCTGATTACTTTGGGGCAATGCCCCGCAAAAAGCCCTTTTAAGGGCTATTTGTAATTTAGTATAGGGTAGGGAATTTTATTATTTTGGGTGGCTTTTTTATTTTATTAGGGGGCTTAGATTAAGTGTAATTAGTTTAAACTTCTTGTAATTTTTTTATTTTCTGTAATTTAGTGTTTGTTTTTTGTACTATAGTTTATTTTATTTAATTGTATTTCATTTTAGGTAATTGTAGTTAATTTATTTAATTAATTTAATGATAGTGTAGTGTTAGGTGTAATTGTAACTTAGGTTAGGTTTTATTTTACAGGTACATTTGTAAATATTTTAACTAGATAGCTATTAAATAGTTATTAACTATTTACTAGCTATTGTACCTAGTTAAAATAAATACAAAGTTCCCTGTAAAATAAAAATAAATCCTAAAATAGCTACAATGTAATTATTAATTATATTGTAGCTATCTTAGGGTTTATTTTATAGGTAAGTATTTAGTTTTAAATAGGAATAATTTAGTTAATAATAGTAATATTATTTAGATTTATTTAAATAATATTTAAGTTAGGAGGGTTTTAGGGTTAGGATTAGATTTAGGTTTAGCGGTAATAACTTTATTATAGTGGCGGCAACATTGGCAGCGGCAGATTAGGGGTTAATACATTTAATAGGCTATGTGGGCTATGGCGGTTTAGGGGTTAATACTAGAATAGGTTAATTGCTGTGTGGGCTATGGCGGTTTAGGGGTTAATACAGTTTATTAGTTATTGCGGTGGGGGATTGCGGTTGACAGGTAGATAGACATTGCGCATGCTTTAGGTGTTAGTTTATTTTTCAAGGCATTTTCGGGAGTTACGGTGCTCCCATTCTCAGCGCAAGGCCTACTACGTCTGCCTTTTATAGCGAGGTAAAAATGGAGTAAGATTTCTCCATTTTCGCCACGTAAGGCCTTGCGCTGGATATTGGATACCGATTTACGACGCGGTCCCATGTTAGCTTATGGGACTAAAAATTGCGGGCGACAGGTGAAATATATGTGCCGCATTTATATGCGGCGCTGTATATAGGATACCAAAAACCATAATGAGAACAAAGCAAATATGGTAACAGAAGTAAATTGGAAACTTTTTTTAAATTTGTATGTTTTTTCTGTATCACTATTTTTTTTCCTGGTATCTTTTCCTCTGAATGGTAAACTATGGTAATATTATCCAGCTCTTATAGAACCTATAATATCTATAGTATACATTTTTAATGTGATCTACTGAAGCCTCTGTTGGTAGATGATTATTGTATATATAATAATGACCCTTCAGTCATGTCCATGAAATATGAATATTTGTTTTCATTAGATTATAATGTTTTAGTTTAGAACTACATAAAATCATTTATAACTGTATTGTATTCAAAGACTAGACCTTTTTTTTAAATAACAATTAACAATAATTATGTACGTCTATCTTTTCTATTTATGGAAAGCAGGTTTGCAGTGTACTTTTCAATGGTTCCTATAACATTTTTCAAGTTAAGGTTTCTACACTGAAACTAAATGCTATACATAAGCTCTGTTTCATAATTTAGGAAGGAGAAAGTGTTCCAGATGTCAACACTTTATACATTTACTGAAAAGAGCCAATTTAGTGATATAGATAGCAATCTTTTAATACCATGTCCTAATTTTCTTGTGACAAGGTAATCTTGCAGCATCTGTTCAAAGAGACTTACTTCAATCTTGTACATATTGTAGTATTTAAGGGAAACATTATAGAATAAATATTATACAGTATGTATAATCATTTTTTTTTTTTATATATATTTTATATGGAATATTTGATTAACGCAATGTAAAATTAGCAATGGTGAGAATACATTAGCGAAGTAATCTGGCCCTAGTAGGGCTATTGTAATTTGCATTCTATTTTACATGGGTGCACATATTCTTCATATACACTGTCAGAAAAAATGTGCAAAAATTGTACCTTTAGGGGTACAACAGCTTGTCACTGGGGCAGTAGCCTCAAAAGTACACCTGCTGTACCCTTTAAAATGGGTACAAATTGTTACCCTTGCAGATTGTACCTTTCAAAGACAAATATGTACCTTTGGTGACTAGATTGGACCTCAGTCCTATGGTACCATATTGTACCCTTAAAAATGGTGCAAATTTGGCCTTTTAAGGGTACTGCCCCAGTGACAAGCCCTTTGACCTCATGATGGCAAATTTGTATTTAACACAGCATATTACAAATGTTGTTCCATTAAATTTTTTATATAACATTCAATATGCATTCATTTAATGGCTCCTATTTAACAAAGGTCTTGCAGACCTGATCCGACAGTGCGGATCAGGTCCGCAAGACCTCGCTGAATGCGGAGAGCAAGAGCTGCTGGTGCAACGCCGCCCCCTGCAGACTCGCGGCCAATCGGCCACCAGCAGGGGACAGGGTTATGGCGGACAGGGTTATGGAGCAGCGGTCTTTGAAGACTCACCAGAAACACGGGCCGTCAAGCTCCTTTCGGTGCTTAATAGATAGGCCCCAATGTGTATTTTTTCAGGCAGTATTACAATAGCCACACTGCAGCTTTAAAAAAAAAAGTTTGTATACTTAACTGTAGCCATTCCAAAGACTGCTACAGAACCACCTGATTGAGCCAAGCTAAAAAAAAAAAAAAAAAACAGTTCCAAAAAGAGCTACTCAATGTGTTTTATATAACTCTGTACTAGACTCTAAAAATACACCATTTAATTTAGGGTGACATGTCACATAAAACATAAATACAGGGAGTGCAGAATTATTAGGCAAATGAGTATTTTGACCACATCATCCTCTTTATGCATGTTGTCTTACTTCAAGCTGTATAGGCTCGAAAGCCTACTACCAATTAAGCATATTAGGTGATGTGCATCTCTGTAATGAGAAGGGGTGTGGTCTAATGACATCAACACCCTATATCAGGTGTGCATAATTATTAGGCAACTTCCTTTCCTTTGGCAAAATGGGTCAAAAGAAGGACTTGACAGGCTCAGAAAAGTCAAAAATAGTGAGATATCTTGCAGAGGGATGCAGCAAATTAAAATTGCAAAGCTTCTGAAGCGTGATCATCGAACAATCAAGCGTTTCATCCAAAATAGTCAACAGGGTCGCAAGAAGCGTGTGGAAAAAAGCAAGGCACAAAATAACTGCCCATGAACTGAGAAAAGTCAAGCGTGCAGCTGCCAAGATGCCACTTGCCACCAGTTTGGCCATATTTCAGAGCTGCAACATCACTGGAGTGCCCAAAAGCAGACCTGATCCGAGCAGTGGTACAGGAAGAAGTCTGCATCCTTCAAGAAAAACATGATTTTCATGCAGGACAATGCTCCATCACACGCGTCCAAGTACTCCACAGCTTGGCTGGCAAGAAAGGGTATAAAAGAAGAAACAGAATTTATGTTTACCTGATAAATTTCTTTCTCCAACGGTGTGTCCGGTCCACGGCGTCATCCTTACTTGTGGGATATTCTCTTCCCCAACAGGAAATGGCAAAGAGCCCAGCAAAGCTGGTCACATGATCCCTCCTAGGCTCCGCCTACCCCAGTCATTCGACCGACGTTAAGGAGGAATATTTGCATAGGAGAAACCATATGGTACCGTGGTGACTGTAGTTAAGGAAAATAAAATATCAGACCTGATTAAAAAACCAGGGCGGGCCGTGGACCGGACACACCGTTGGAGAAAGAATTTATCAGGTAAACATAAATTCTGTTTTCTCCAACATAGGTGGTCCGGTCCACGGCGTCATCCTTACTTGTGGGAACCAATACCAAAGCTTTAGGACACGGATGAAGGGAGGGAGCAAATCAGGTCACCTAAATGGAAGGCACCACGGCTTGCAAAACCTTTCTCCCAAAAATAGCCTCAGAAGAAGCAAAAGTATCAAACTTGTAAAATTTGGTAAAAGTGTGCAGTGAAGACCAAGTCGCTGCCCTACATATCTGATCAACAGAAGCCTCGTTCTTGAAGGCCCATGTGGAAGCCACAGCCCTAGTGGAATGAGCTGTGATTCTTTCGGGAGGCTGCCGTCCGGCAGTCTCGTAAGCCAATCTGATGATGCTTTTAATCCAAAAAGAGAGAGAGGTAGAAGTTGCTTTTTGACCTCTCCTTTTACCTGAATAAACAACAAACAAGGAAGATGTTTGTCTAAAATCCTTTGTAGCATCTAAATAGAATTTTAGAGCGCGAACAACATCCAAATTGTGCAACAAACGTTCCTTCTTTGAAACTGGTTTTGGACACAGAGAAGGTACGATAATCTCCTGGTTAATGTTTTTGTTAGAAACAACTTTTGGAAGAAAACCAGGTTTAGTACGTAAAACCACCTTATCTGCATGGAACACCAGATAAGGAGGAGAAACACTGCAGAGCAGATAATTCTGAGACTCTTCTAGCAGAAGAAATCGCAACTAAAAACAAAACTTTCCAAGATAATAACTTAATATCAACGGAATGTAAGGGTTCAAATGGAACCCCCTGAAGAACTGAAAGAACTAAATTGAGACTCAAGGAGGAGTCAAAGGTTTGTAAACAGCTTGATTCTAACCAGAGCCTGAACAAAGGCTTGAACATCTGGCACAGCTGCCAGCTTTTTGTGAAGTAAAACCGACAAGGCAGAAATCTGTCCCTTCAGGGAACTTGCAGATAATCCTTTTTCCAATCCTTCTTGAAGGAAGGATAGAATCCTAGGAATCTTAACCTTGTCCCAAGGGAATCCTTTAGATTCACACCAACAGATATATTTTTTCCAAATTTTGTGGTAAATCTTTCTAGTCACAGGCTTTCTGGCCTGAACAAGAGTATCGATAACAGAATCTGAGAATCCTCGCTTCGATAAAATCAAGCGTTCAATCTCCAAGCAGTCAGCTGGAGTGAAACCAGATTCGGATGTTCGAACGGACCCTGAACAAGAAGGTCTCGTCTCAAAGGTAGCTTCCAAGGTGGAGCCGATGACATATTCACCAGATCTGCATACCAAGTCCTGCGTGGCCACGCAGGAGCTATCAAGATCACCGACGCCCTCTCCTGCTTGATCCTGGCTATCAGCCTGGGGATGAGAGGAAATGGCGGGAACACATAAGCTAGTTTGAAGGTCCAAGGTGCTACTAGTGCATCCACTAGAGCCGCCTTGGGATCCCTGGATCTGGCCCCGTAGCAAGGAACTTTGAAGTTCTGACGATGAGGCCATCAGATCCATGTCTGGAATGCCCCACAGGTGAGTGACTTGGGCAAAGATTTCCGGATGGAGTTCCCACTCCCCCGGATGGCAATGTCTGCCGACTCAGAAAATCCGCTTCCCAATTTTCCACTCCTGGGATGTGGATAGCAGACAGGTGGCAGGAGTGAGACTCCGCCCAAAGAATAATTTTGGTTACTTCTTCCATCGCTAGGGAAACTCCTTGTTCCCCCCTGATGGTTGATGTACGCAACAGTCGTCATGTTGTCTGATTGAAACCGTATGAACCTGGTCCTCGCAAGCTGGGGCCAGGCCTGGAGAGCATTGAATATCGCTCTCAGTTCCAGAATATTTATCGGTAGAAGAGATTCTTCCCGAGACCAAAGACCCTGAGCTTTCAGGGATCCCCAGACCGCGCCCCAGCCTATCAGACTGGCGTCGGGTCGTGACAATGACCCACTCTGGTCTGTGGAACATCATCCCTTGAGACAGATTGTCCAGGGACAGCCACCAACGGAGTGAGTCTCTGGTCTTCTGATTTACTTGTATCTTCGGAGACAAGTCTGTATAGTCCCCATTCCACTGACTGAGCATGCACAGTTGTAATGGTCTTAGATGAATGCGCGCAAAAGGAACTATGTCCATCGCCGCCACCATCAACCCGATCACTTCCATGCACTGAGCTATGGACGGAAGAGGAACGGAATGAAGTATCCGACAAGAGTCCAGAAGCTTTGTTTTTCTGGCCTCTGTTAGAAAGATCCCCATTTCTAAGGAGTCTATAATTGTTCCCAAGAAGGGAACCCTTGTTGAACGGGGATAGAGAACTCTTTTCCACGTTCACTTTCCAGCCGTGAGATCTGAGAAAGGCCAGGACAATGTCCGTGTGAGCCTTTGCTTGAGGAAGGGACGACGCTTGAATCAGAATGTCGTCCAGGTAAGGTACTACTGCAATGCCCCTTGGTCTTAGCACCGCTAGAAGGGACCCTAGTACCTTTGTGAAAATCCTTGGAGCAGTGGCTAATCCGAAAGGAAGCGCCACGAACTGGTAATGTTTGTCCAGGAATGCAAACCTTAGGAACCGATGATGTTCCTTGTGGATAGGAATATGTAGATACGCATCCTTTAAATCCACCGTGGTCATGAATTGACCTTCCTGGATGGAAGGAAGGATAGTTCGAATGGTTTCCATCTTGAACGATGGGACCTTGAGAAATTTGTTTAAGATCTTGAGATCTAGGATTGGTCTGAACGTTCCCTCTTTTTTGGGAACTATGAACAGATTGGAGTAGAACCCCATCCCCTGTTCTCTTAATGGAACAGGATGAATCACTCCCATTTTTAACAGGTCTTCTACACAATGTAAGAACGCCTGTCTTTTTATGTGGTCTGAAGACAACTGCGACCTGTGGAACCTCCCCCTTGGGGGAAGTCCCTTGAATTCCAGAAGATAACCCTGGGAGATTATTTCTAGCGCCCAAGGATCCAGAACATCTCTTGCCCAAGCCTGAGCGAAGAGAGAGAGTCTGCCCCCACCAGATCCGGTCCCGGATCGGGGGCCAATATTTCATGCTGTCTTGGTAGCAGTGGCAGGTTTCTTGGCCTGCTTTCCCTTGTTCCAGCCTTGCATTGGTCTCCAAGCTGGCTTGGCCTGAGAAGTATTACCCTCTTGCTTAGAGGACGTAGCACCTTGGGCTGGTCCGTTTTTACGAAAGGGACGAAAATTAGGTCTATTTTTTGCCTTGAAAGGCCGATCCTGAGGAAGGGCGTGGCCCTTACCCCCAGTGATATCAGAGATAATCTCTTTCAAGTCAGGACCAAACAACGTTTTCCCCTTGAAAGGAATGTTTAGTAGCTTGTTCTTGGAAGACGCATCAGCCGACCAAGATTTCAACCAAAGCGCTCTGCGCGCCACAATAGCAAACCCAGGTTCTTAGCCGCTAACTTAGCCAATTGCAAAGAGGCGTCTAGAGTGAAAGAATTAGCCAATTTGAGAGCATTGATTCTGTCCATAATCTCCTCATAAGGAGGAGAGTCACTATCGAGCACCTTAAGCAGTTCATCAAACCAGAAATATGCGGCAGTAGTGACAGGGACAATGCATGAAATGGGTTGTAGAAGGTAACCCTGCTGAACAAACATCTTTTTAAGCAAACCTTCTAATTTTTTATCCATAGGATCTTTGAAAGCACAACTATCCTCTATGGGAATAGTGGTGCGTTTGTTTAAAGTAGAAACCGCTCCCTCGACCTTGGGGACTGACTGCCATAAGTCCTTTCTGGGGTCAACCATAGGAAACAATTTTTTAAATATGGGGGGAGGGACGAAAGGAATACCGGGCCTTTCCCATTCTTTATTAACAATGTCCGCCACCCGCTTGGGTATAGGAAAAGCTTCTGGGAGCCCCGGCACCTCTAGGAACTTGTCCATTTTACATAGTTTCTCTGGGATGACTAAATTTTCACAATCATCCAGAGTGGATAATACCTCCTTAAGCAAAATGCGGAGATGTTCCAATTTAAATTAAATGTAATCACATCAGATTCAGCCTGCTGAGAAATGTTCCCTAAATCAGTAATTTCTCCCTCAGACAAAACCTCCCTGGCCCCCTCAGATTGGGTTAGGGGCCCTTCAGAGATATTAATATCAGCGTCGTCATGCTCTTCAGTAACTAAAACAGAGCAGCCACGCTTACGCTGACAAGGGTTCATTTTGGCTAAAATGTTTTTGACAGAATTATCCATTACAGCCGTTAATTGTTGCATAGTAAGGAGTATTGGCGCGCTAGATGTACTAGGGGCCTCCTGAGTGGGCAAGACTCGTGTAGACGAAGGAGGGAATGATGCAGTACCATGCCCTACTCCCCTCACTTGAGGAATCATCTTGGGCATCATTGTCATTATCACATAAATCACATTTATTTAAATGAATAGGAATTCTGGCTTCCCCACATTCAGAACACAGTCTATCTGGTAGTTCAGACATGTTAAACAGGCATAAACTTGAACAGAAAGTACAAAAAAAACGTTTTAAAATAAAACCGTTACTGTCACTTTAAATTTTAAACTGAACACACTTTATTACTGCAATTGCGAAAAAACATGAAGGATTTGTTCAAAATTCACCAAATTTTCACCACAGCGTCGTAAAGCTTTGAAAATATTGCACACCAATTTTGGAAGCTTTAACCCTTAAAATAACGGAACCGGAGCCGTTTTAAGCTTTAAACCCCTTTACAGTCCCTGGTATCTGCTTTGCTGAGACCCAACCAAACCCAAAGGGGAATACGATACCAAATGACGCCTTCAGAAGTCTTTTATAAGTATCAGAGCTCCTCTCACATGCGACTGCATGCCATGCCTCTCAAAAACAAGTGCGCAACACCGGCGCGAAAATGAGACTCTGCCTATGCTTTGGGAAAGCCCCTAAAGAATAAGGTGTCTAAAACAGTGCCTGCCGATATTATTATATCAAAATACCCATATAAAATGATTCCTCAAGGCTAAATATGTGTTAATAATCAATCGATTTAGCCCAGAAAAAGTCTACAGTTTAAATAAGCCCTTGTGAAGCCCTTATTTACAATCGTAATAAACATGGCTTACCGGATCCCATAGGGAAAATGACAGCTTCCAGCATTACATCGTCTTGTTAGAATGTGTCATACCTCAAGCAGTAAGAGACTGCACACTGTTCCCCCAACTGAAGTTAATTGCTCTCAACAGTCCTGTGTGGAACAGCCATGGATTTTAGTTACGGTTGCTAAAATCATTTTCCTCATACAAACAGAATTCTTCATCTCTTTTCTGTTTCTGAGTAAATAGTACGTACCAGCACTATTTGAAAATAACAAACTCTTGATTGAATAATGAAAAACTACAGTTAAACACTAAAAAACTCTAAGCCATCTCCGTGGAGATGTTGCCTGTACAACGGCAAAGAGAATGACTGGGGTAGGCGGAGCCTAGGAGGGATCATGTGACCAGCTTTGCTGGGCTCTTTGCCATTTCCTGTTGGGGAAGAGAATATCCCACAAGTAAGGATGACGCCGTGGACCGGACACACCTATGTTGGAGAAATCTAATGACATGGCCTCCTTGTTCACCTGATCTGAACCCCATTGAGAACCTGTGGTCTATCATCAAATGTGAGATTTTCAAGGAGGGAAAACAGTACACCTCTCTGAACAGTGTCTGGGAGGCTGTGGTTGCTGCACGTAATGTTGATGGTGAACAGATCAAAACACTGACAGAATCCATGGGTGGCAGGCTTTTGAGTGTCCTTGCAAAGAAAGGTGGCTATATTGGTCACTGATTTGTTTTTGTTTTGTTTTTGAATGTCAGAAATGTATATTTGTGAATGTTGAGATGTTATATTGGTTTCACTGGTAAAAATAAATAATTGAAATGGGTATATATTTGTTTTTTGTTAAGTTGCCTAATAATTATGCACAGTAATAGTCACCTGCACACACAGATATCCCCCTAAAATAGCTAAAATTAAAAACAAACTAAAAACTACTTCCAAAAATATTCAGCTTTGATATTAATGAATTTTTTGGGTTCATTGAGAACATGGTTGTTGTTCAATAATAAAATTAATCCTCAAAAATACAACTTGCCTAATAATTCTGCACTCCCTGTATATAGAAAACATATAGAAAACAACATAATAATAAAATATAACTCTAACAAAATGAAGGTGGATTCGGGGGAGGGAAAAACGATAAAACTCATAACCATACATTGAATTGTCACTCTATGCAAAATATATGCAAATGAGTATATTTCCCCAGTACACATTTTGGCGATGAACCTTCTAACAATTGATGGAGCTGTGTTACACATGTCAAGGAACTTTCAACCAACAGATGGCATTATGGCGTGTTACGCAATGTCCATGTATGTGACTGGGGAATGGTTACAATTTTATTTTTTATTTTTTAAAAACAGGTTCTTAAACAGCTCTTGTTTATTTTATAGAGTTAAAAACATTTTTTTTTCTTTGTAATTTTAGTTAATACATTTGCTTTATGTTTAAGAGTTAACATCTTGATGCTCTAAATATAAACATTAAAATGTTAAGTGCTTGTTTGCTATTTAGAACCAGCAACACAGTATCATTAAATATATGGGTTATTAAAGGGACAGTCTAGTCAAAATTAAACTTTCATGATTCAGATAGGGCATGAAAATTTAAACAACTTTCCAATTGACTTTTATCACTAAATTTGCTTTGTTCCCTTGGTGGTATTTTTCAAATGCTAAACCTAGGTAGGCTCAAACTGATTTCTAAACCGTTGAAAACTGCCTCTTAGCTCAGAGCATTTTGAAAGTTTTTCACAGTTAGACAGTAATAGTTCATGTGTGTCATATAGATAACAATATGCTCACTCCCATGTAGTTATTTAGGAGTCTGCACTGATTGGCTAAACTGCATGCCCGGCAAAAGCACTGAGATAAGGGGGCAGTCTGCAGAGGCTTAGATACAAGGTAATCACAGAGGTAAAAGTATATTAATATAACTGTGTTGGTTGTGCAAAACTGGGGAATGGATAATAAAGGGATTATCCATCTTTATAAACAATAACAATTCTGGTGTAGACTGTCCCTTTAACTATTTTTTGTTTTTGTTTTGCCCACTTCTTGCATATTACCAATAACAATTGAACATAATTATTTTTCTGAACAACATGTATGTTGCATTCATTTTGGGTGACTGACAGTTATGTGAATATGAATAATTGAGCTGTACAAATGATATGGACTTGCAGGGTTTGGCCGCCTTGAACCACCCATCCCCCTCAACCTTTTAGTCACACGAGGGATTGTACCTTTTTGGGGGGATTAAATGGTACAGACATGGACCCTTTGACAGTTGGAAACATATTTGTACCGTATTTGCCGCTAAATGGTACATATTAGTTCCTTAAGGTGTAATTATGATCCATCGAGGGTACAACCACAACAGTTGTACCCTAAGTGTTCACAAACTAACCCCAACCTTTTTTTCTGACAGTGTACATATTTAACATGACACCATAAGAAAGTATGTCTATAAAAATGGGGCACAGCCATAACTGCCAGCCAGATATATGCTTAGTGGTGGGTTTTTACTTGCTGCTGTTTTATTGGATTGTTGTACCTATAACGACTGCCGCTTTTACTAGCTAATGAGTGCATTCAAGTCTCAGCAAGTCCCCATACAAATCTTAGCCTCTCTATTAGTTTATTAGATCCAGTTAAAAAAAAATCTTGAAATGTTTTTTGAATTTCGTGCAAACCAAACTTTGGTTTCTATTTAGAACTTGGGACTGTGGGCCTAAAGCTCTCCACTCTTGTCAGTAGTGTGAGGACCCTAAAGGAAATTTAGAAAAGCACATCTTGCAGGGTTCTGGGTGTGAAGGAAAGACATATTCAATACAGCATAATGCTAAAAAATGCCCCCAAAGATTTTGTGTGATTTTTCTTCATGCTGGATAGTTTTACAGATATGAATCAATTAATTATCTGCCAGAGAGAGTTTCTGGCAGTTTGGAGAATAATGGGATATAGATAGGTAAAGTATTTCTACATGCTTTACAAAGCCCGAAAAATAATCTGTATTTAATTTATTTTTTTAAATAGTTTTTGAGATAGAAACAGCTGCTTTTAAGATAAATTTGTGTGGATAATAAAAATGCATCCCACATAAATGTTTAGTTATTATATAGAAGTAGCAAGTGCAGCTACAAATAAATACAGTATATAATATAATTCTGTTTTAGGGGAGGAGCTACCATACCTAAAGTAGATAGTTCAGGTTGTTTTTATATTGGAATCAGTTTTTTCTATGACTAGTTACATCAAGTACTTTCATTTGCTTGGAAAGGAAGCAGAGTTTGAGGGTGATAGTAAAGGGAACAAAACTAAAGCTTTTATATCATTTTAAATGATCTTGTGTGGTTATAGTTCAGGTGATGGGAATAAAGAATCTAGGCAACAAGTTTTCTATCCCAGTATGTCTTGCCCTAACACATAATTCATTTATTGTGTCATTTCACAGTTCTGTGAAATCTTATACTACATTACAAATACTGATGATGATAATAATAATAATAATAATAATAATAATAATAATAATATTAATGATAATAACATTCAGAGAGTGATGGTACTTTAGGCATTTATTGTGCTATATGGTAATGTAGTCTGGTTGGGTATACAACAAAAGGATTCTTGTAACGGAAATCATCTACCTACATACAGGAATTGAGAGAGCTCTTTATTAAAGGGACATGACACCCAAAAAAAATATTTCATGAAGTCTAATAAAATAATAGTAATGGAAGTTAGAGACAGAAAAAATAATAATTAATCAGTATTGTTTATTAAACCATTGCATAGTAAAATGCAGAAAGTTGGAATCCTAGTATAGAACCACATCATGTTTAATCCACCCCATAATATATATGTGAATATAATGTAATGTATATAATGTGAAGTCAAATCACTCAATAAAGATGTGGCAAATCAATAATACTACTTATTAATTAATCTATATAAGAGCACTTCAAGTTCATCTTGAGTGAATAAAACACCAAAATATTAGGCCCATGTATAGTATAAAATGGGAAATCCAGTCCTTAATAAAAACTTCCATAGTGATAAAAAAATAAACTATCTTGTTAAATCCATATGTGATGTAAAATATAGATATTTACATTCAATGTGTGTTGTGAAAAGATTTTTTTTTTAAAGAAATTGAGCATCTTTCAATGCTTCTTTTATTTATTACAAAATGAAGTTGATTTCTCATATAAAAAACTATCATAGTTAATCTACCCTAACATAACTTGAGTAAAAAAACAATATGCATTTTTTATATAAAAAATATTATCAAAGATAATTTATCTTTTATTATTCTAACTATTGTTCCTTCTATTATAGCAACCAAATCTTGCTATATTCATTTGATTTAATACATTATCTTTAAGAGGAATCCATATTGATTTTCTGTAATTTCTATTTAAATATTTCTACATTTTTCATCAAGCATTTATCATTTCTCTAAAGACTAAATTATACTAAAACTATTTACTTAACTCTAAATCACTTGCATGTGGTTGATACTGCAATGATACAGGTGAACCTATTCTATGCTATTAACACTTTTTGTTTTTAAAAAGCCAATCCAATACTGGATTCAACTCAATAATGCTTTTTGAGGCTTTAGGTCGGTTGTATATGGTTTGCATAATTTGATCTTGAATTCCAAACTTCTCCAAAGAGGTTAATAGATGATTCCTCTGTATTTGATCAAATGCCAATTCCACATTTAATGCCAGTAAAAGCATCTGGTCTCTTCCCTGAAAATCCTTTTGATTTTGCTGATAGTCTTCCTGATATTTTAATTGGGGCCCTAGATTAAATATTATTTGGTCATTATGTATAATCAATGGAATTATAACCTTTAACATATCTGTTAAAGTGCCATAAAACAGGTTGAGATTTGTGCATATCCTAAAAGGGCTAATTAATTTAAAATGTATTTAAAATAGTTTGCATAAAAAAATTGTTTAAGAAACGCTGGCAAGTATTTTAAAATAATTTTCAAACATAAGCAAAATTAATTACATAGCTAAGCTGCCTGGAGCAGCTAACTTCACCCCTATTAGCAGTATTTAGGCACAGGCATTGTATTTGAACTGAGTTCACAGCTTCTAGGCATGCTCCAGCAGATAATCCCTATTCACTTCTGCATTCTACCAAAAGAACAACAAACATAGATACAGCCATAAAAGGAATTGTGTGGGGGAAGTTAGAGCTTTACAATTTAGAAACTAAAAGGAAAGGGTTAATGGTGAGGCACTGCAGTATAAATTTGCAGGTAAAGTAATTAAAGTACATATTTTTATATTTTGTCTCTATCCCAACTTTTTTTATGTACCTTTAATATTTTAAATAAGATTTATCAAATGGCGGGCGGACATGACTCGCTGTAGCAAATCATATCCACCCGACATTGCTAATTGCCAACAGCATATGCTGGTGAAATGCTTGTGCAATGCCCCCCCCCCCCCCTGCATATTCACGGCCAATAAGGTTCAGCGCAATAAGCAGCATCTGCTGCTTAGTAAATATATAGTAATATATATAGTCTTTATTTAATAGTTATATTACCCTACATGCTTCTAGTATCAAAGGATCCTCCTCTGTTTTTGAAATAATAATCCTTAACTTTGATATCAGAAATAGGTTTAGTAAGTCAATTTTATATGATCTTCATCCACCTCTTGGTACTTTTATCCCATGCCAAAATTCCTTTTGCACAAGGTCACTAATATTAGAGGAGGAATATATATATATATATATATATATATATATATATATATATATATATATATATATATATATATATGTGTGTGTGTGTGGAAAGAGGACAAACAATATAATGGTAGAGGCGCTCAGCTAACAATTGTTTCATTAAATATAAGTCTTTTGTTGGTGAATAATGTCACAGAGGTGGTGTCAAATGAAGAATTACTGCTTACCAGATGTTACCCCAATCTTATGAGGTAAGGTATGGGCTCTGGGATAAAGATGATCCACTATAGGAGACTTCTGTATCCTGCTGTTGTCCTTGGAGTGCTGTGGGGCTAGGATGGCCCTTTCAGTCTGGGAATGAAGATCCTGGACTCTCTTTGGATATTAGACTGTAATCTGTCTTTCTGTATCTTTCTTGGATGGTGGTAGGAATACTTGATTCTTGTTAATGATATCTTTAGGTGGTGAGAATCCCCTTTTCCTCAGTGTGTAGTCAGGACGTTGCTCATAAAAAGAAAGAAACACAAGCACATAGCATAATATTGTTTTTACACAAAATGAAAATTTATTGAATGTTAATATGCACTTACATTAAAATCCCTCAATCAGTATGAGGTAAGTTATAAACGTAAATACTCCTCGCAAAGAGCTGTATCCTTAGGTGTGATAAAGATGGTGATGATCACAGGATTCTGGTACTTGATAATTATAAGCCAGTCCTAGATCTGGATAAGTATACTGTGTATTGTCACAGCCAATGATTTATATAAAATCTATAACAGTGTGTGGCTGAAAGAACTTCCCACAAGTGCAGTTGTAAAGCAGGCGATAATGCTCTTTACCGCTATCTTCTTTTAACTGGCAGCGATACAGGGCTGTGTGTTAGACCCCACTACCAATGTTTATAGGTCTAGGATAAGGTGAAAGGGCAGAGGGGCGTGAAGTGCCCTGGCTGTACACTGCTGGTATCGAGTATGCAATGTAATAATAAAAAATATATAATTCCCTGGGGTGTGTGCTGTACAGATTAAAGAGTCCTGTACGCTCGGTAGTCCCAAGTGTTTGCTAGACCTGACAAGAGATAAATGCCTCTTGAATAAGTAAAATAATATCAACTGTTAAAAGCAATATTGTGAAATAAAATCTTGATAAAAGTCGTCAGGCCCTGTCCGCCAACTGTGTGTAACCAGGTTACACACAGTTGGCGGACAGGGCCTGACGACTTTTATCAAGATTTTATTTCACAATATTGCTTTTAACAGTTGATATTATTTTACTTATTCAAGAGGCATTTATCTCTTGTCAGGTCTAGCAAACACTTGGGACTACCGAGCGTACAGGACTCTTTAATCTGTACAGCACACACCCCAGGGAATTATATATTTTTTATTATTACATTGCATACTCGATACCAGCAGTGTACAGCCAGGGCACTTCACGCCCCTCTGCCCTTTCACCTTATCCTAGACCTATAAACATTGGTAGTGGGGTCTAACACACAGCCCTGTATCGCTGCCAGTTAAAAGAAGATAGCGGTAAAGAGCATTATCGCCTGCTTTACAACTGCACTTGTGGGAAGTTCTTTCAGCCACACACTGTTATAGATTTTATATAAATCATTGGCTGTGACAATACACAGTATACTTATCCAGATCTAGGACTGGCTTATAATTATCAAGTACCAGAATCCTGTGATCATCACCATCTTTATCACACCTAAGGATACAGCTCTTTGCGAGGAGTATTTACGTTTATAACTTACCTCATACTGATTGAGGGATTTTAATGTAAGCGCATATTAACATTCAATAAATTTTCATTTTGTGTAAAAACAATATTATGCTATGTGCTTGTGTTTCTTTCTTTTTATGAGCAACGTCCTGACTACACACTGAGGAAAAGGGGATTCTCACCACCTAAAGATATCATTAACAAGAATCAAGTATTCCTACCACCATCCAAGAAAGATACAGAAAGACAGATTACAGTCTAATATCCAAAGAGAGTCCAGGATCTTCATTCCCAGACTGAAAGGGCCATCCTAGCCCCACAGCACTCCAAGGACAACAGCAGGATACAGAAGTCTCCTATAGTGGATCATCTTTATCCCAGAGCCCATACCTTACCTCATAAGATTGGGGTAACATCTGGTAAGCAGTAATTCTTCATTTGACACCACCTCTGTGACATTATTCACCAACAAAAGACTTATATTTAATGAAACAATTGTTAGCTGAGCGCCTCTACCATTATATTGTTTGTCCTCTTTCCACACATTTTTCACAGAGTTAGGGGTACTCTGTTCCAATATAGAGGCAGCACGCTAGATACACACTGGGCGGTTCTAATCTACCTTACACCCAGAGACACACATCCTAGATTTTAGCGCAGGTGACCTCTTTCACATTCACTTTCTATATATATATATATATATATATATAAAAAATATATATTAAGACAATGTTGTATTAAAAGATCTAATTATAGAGTTAACAGTTGCAGACAAGCCCTTATTAATGCATGTCCAATCAGCCATTTTCAAAGTCTATCATCAGGGGCGCGATCCGATATACGATGTAGTTTGCGGCGCAAGCGAGGGAACCCGCGTCGCCCGCAGTTTCAGCTCGCATCTCGAGCTATCCCGAGGGAACCCGCGTCGCCCGCAGTTTCAGCTTGCATCTCGAGCTATCCAATATACGGCGCCGTCAGTTGCTAACGTGCCGTAAGTCGGATAAACCAGCGATGTCCAGAAATCTGCGCAAGTACAAATTTCTGGCGTCGCCAGTGACTTACGCCATGTTAGAAACTGCCGGCGCCTACAAAACCTGACTAAAGTATGAAATCACCCGCACTGTCTAACACGCCTCCCTACCATAGCCCGACACGTCTAACACGCCTCCCTAACATAGCCCGACACGTCTAACACGCCTCCCTAACATAGCCCCTAAAACCGCCACTCCCGGACCCCGCCACCAGCTATATTAAATCTATAACCCCCTAAAATGAGCCCCTACCCCGCCGCCATCTATATTAAATTATTTAACCCCTAAAATACTAAACTATCCCTACCACTAAACCTAAGTCTAACCCTACAAATAGCCCTGAAAAGGGCTTTTGGCAGGGCTTTGTCACAAAGTAATCAGCTCTTTTGCCTACAATCTAAATCCCCCTACACCGCTGCCACCTATAATAAATGTATTAACCCCTAATCTAATCCCCCTACACCGCCGCCAGCTATATTAACTATATTAACCCTAATTATATTAGGGTTAATATAGTTAATATAATTATTATATTATATATATTAACTATATTAACCATAATTATATTAGGGTTAATATCGTTATTATAATATATATATATATATATTAAGTATAATAACCCTATCTAACTCCAACATCCCTAACTAAACTCTTATTAAAATAAATCTAATATTAATATTATTAATTCAAATATTCCTATTTAAATCTAAATACTTACCTATAAAATAAACCCTAAGATAGCTACAATATAATTAATAATTACATTGTAGCTATGTTAGGGTTTATATTTATTTTACAGGTAAATTGTTAATTATTTTAACTAGATATAATAGCTATTAAATAGTTATTAACTATTTAATAGCTACCTAGTTAAAATAATTACCCAATTACCTGTAAAATAAATCCTAACCTAAGTTACAAATACACCTACACTATCAATAAATTAAATAAACTACAAATATCTATCTAAAAATACAATTAAATAAACTAAACTAAATTGCAAAAAAAAACAAACACTAAATTACAAAAAATAAAAAAAAGATTACAAGATTTTTAAGCTAATTACACCTATTATAAGCCCCCTAATAAAATAATAAAGCCCCCCAAAATAAAAAAAATTCCCTACCCTATTCTAAATTAAAAAAAGTTCAAAGCTCTTTTACCTTACCAGCCCTTAAAAGGGCCTTTTATGGGGCATGCCCCAAAGAAAACTGCTCTTTTGCCTGAAAAAAAAACACAATACCACCGCCCAACATTACCACCCACATACCCCTAATCTAACCCAAACCCCCCTTAAATAAACCTTACACTACCCCCCTGAAGATCTCCCTACCTTGTCTTCACCACACCGGGCCGAACTCCTCATCCGATCCGGGCGATGTCTTTATCCAAGCGGCAAAGAAGAATTCTTCATCCCGGCGATGTCTTTATCCAAGTGGCAGCAAAGTCTTCTTCCTGATCGGAACAGCCAATAGAATGCGAGCTCAATCTGATTGGCTGATTGGTTCAGCCAATCGGATTGAACTTGAATCTGATTGGCTGATTCAATCAGCCAATCAGATTTTTCTACCTTAATTCCGATTGGCTGATAGAATCCTATCAGCCAATCGGAATTCGACAGACGCCATCTTGGATGACGTCATTTAAAGGTACCTCATTCGTCGTTCAGACGTCGGCCGGGATGGATGCTCCGTGTCAGAGGAGCGAAGAATGAAGATTGAAGATGCCGCTTGATGGAAGATGCTGCCGGATGGAAGAAGACTTTGCTGCCGCTTGGATAAAGACATCGCGGGATTAAGAATTCTTCTTTGCCGCTTGGATAAAGACATCGCCCGGATCGGATGAGGAGTTCGGCCCGGTGTGGTGAAGACAAGGTAGGGAGATCTTCAGGGGGGTAGTGTTAGGTTTATTTAAGGGTGGTTTGGGTTAGATTAGGGGTATGTGGGTGGTAATGTTGGGGGGTGGTATTGTGGTTTTTTTTCAGGCAAAAGAGCAGTTTTATTTGGGGCATGCCCCATAAAAGGCCCTTTTAAGGGCTGGTAAGGTAAAAGAGCTTTGAACTTTTTTTAATTTAGAATAGGGTAGGGAATTTTTTTTTATTTTGGGGGCTTTACTATTTTATTAGGAGGCTTAGAATAGGTGTAATTAGCTTAAAAATCTTGTAATCTTTTTTTTATTTTTTGTAATTTAGTGTTTGTTTTTTTTGTAATTTAGTTTAGTTTATTTAATTGTATTTTTAGATAGATATTTGTAGTTTATTTAATTTATTGATAGTGTAGGTGTATTTGTAACTTAGGTTAGGATTTATTTTACAGGTAATTGGGTAAATATTTTAACTAGGTAGCTATTAAATAGTTAATAACTATTTAATAGCTATTATACCTAGTTAAAATAATTAACAATTTACCTGTAAAATAAATATAAACCCTAACATAGCTACAATGTAATTATTAATTATATTGTAGCTATCTTAGGGTTTTTTTTATAGGTAAGTATTTAGATTTAAATAGGAATATTTTAGTTTATAATATGAATTAGATTTATTTAATAAGAATTTAGTTAGGGGTGTTAGGGTTAGATAGAGTTAATATAGTTAATATAAATACTATAGTAACTATATTAACTATGTTAACCCTAATATAATTAGGGTTAATATAGTTAATATATATAATGTAATAACTATATTAAAGGGACAGTCTAGTCAAAATTAAACTTTCATGATTCAGATAGGGCATGCAATTTTAAACAACTTTCCAATTTACTTCTATTATTTAATTTGCTCAATTCTTTAGATATCCTTTGTTGAAGAAATAGAAATGCACATGTGTGAGCCAATCACACAAGGCCTCTAGGTGCAGCAACCAATCAGCAGCTACTGAGCATATCAAGATATGCTTTTCAGCAAGTGATATCAAGAGAATGAAGCAAATTAGATAATAGAAGTAAATTAGAAAGTTGTTTAAAATGACATGTTCTTTCTAAATCATGAAAGAAAAAAATTGGCTTTCATGTCCCTTTAACTATAATATACTTAGGGTTAATATAGATAATATAGCTGGCGGCGGGGTAGGTAGATTAAATTAGGGGTTAATAATTTTAATATAGATGGCGGCGGTGTAAGGGGCTTACATTAGGGGTTAATACTATTAATATAGGTGGCGGCGGTGTAGGGAGGGCAGGTTATAGGGCAAAAGAGCTGTTTACTTTGGGGCAAAGCCCCGCGAAAGACCCTTTTAAGGGCTGGTAATAGAGATAATTATTTTAGGGGGATTAGATTAGGGGTTAATAATATTTATATAGCTGGCGGCGGTATAGGGGGATTAGATTAGGGGTTAATAATTTTTATATAGGTGGCGGCGGTGTAAGGGGTCAGATTAGGGGATAGATAAGGTAGATGGCGGCGGTGTAAGGGGTTCACATTAGGGGATAGATCAGGTAGATGGCGGCGGTTTTATGGGTTCACATTAGGGGATAGATCAGTTAGATGGTGGCGGTTTTAGGGGCTCACAGTAGGGGGTTAGTTTATGTAGATGGCGGCGGTTTAGGGGTTAAATACTTTATTAGGGATTGCGGCGGGGGATCGCGGTTGACAGGTAGATAGACATTGCGCATGCGTTAGGTGTTAGGTTTTATTTAGCAGATCGCGGTTGACAGGTAGATAGACATTGCGCATGCGTTAGGTGTTAGGTTTATTTAGCAGCTAGTTTAGAGAGTTACGGGGCTCCAATAGTCAGCGTAAGGCTTCTTACGGCTGCTTTTTGTGGCGAGGTGAAAATGGAGTAAGATTTCTCCATTTTCGCCACGTAAGTCCTTACGCTGTATATTGGATACCAAACTGCGCTGGTTTGGTATACCTGCCTATGGCCCCAAAAACTACGGGCGACGGCAGAAATATACAAGCGTAACTTCTAGGTTACGCCGTATATGTGATACCAAACCAGCGCAAATATTGGCGTTGCCAGCTTTTGCGGACAACGATTTTTATCGGATCGAGCCCCAGCACTTTTTTATTACAATGTTGGTGAAAAATGGTCCTATACTTAAAATGTGCCAGACCAGTTTTACTAATCACAATATAATTTTTTAATGCTTAAGGGACATGAAACATTTTTTTTTCTTTCCGGATTCTCAGACATAGCATACAATTTTAATAAACTTTTCAATTTACTTCTATTATCAACTTTGCTTCATTTTCTTGGTACCCTTTATTGAAGGAGCAGCAATGCACTACTGGGAGCTAGCTTAACTCATATGTAAGTCAATGACAACAGGCATATATGAGCAGCCACCAATCAGCAGCTAGCTCCCAGCTCCTGAGCCTACCTGGGTATTCTTTTCAACAAAAGATACCAAAAGAACAAAGCAAATTAGATAATATAAGTACATTAAAAGTTGTTTAAAATTGCAGGGACCCTATTGATGATTGCTTGGAGGAGGGGGAAGAGTGAGGAGGGATCACTACACTACAGAACATTTTTTTTTTAAATTCATAAATAAACTTGAAAAAATAATGAAATTTCTATAAACTGGGTACTGGCAGACAGCTGCCAGTACCTAATATGGCTGCTACTAGTGAGAGGTGGGAGGCTGTAAACATATATACACACATAAATACATGTGTACACATATAGACATATATATGCATACATATCCATCTTTAGACATGTGTATGTATGTAGCTCTATGGTAAAGCCCTTTGCCTGCACATTTTTCTCTAACAACTAAGACCTCATCTCTTTGAGCCTTTATATCATTTTTTTGCAATATATATATTTTTTAATAATGTTTTTTAGATGGTGTTATTATTAGGGATGGGCGAATGTGTTTATATTTGAATTCAAATGTTAGAAAGAATGTTAAAGTAGAAATTCAATTTACATAATCGAATGTTGAACGAATATTCTCAAAATTTCTATAATCGAATGCTATTTACAATTTTCGAATGTCACTTTCGAATTTGAATGTTCATAATTAGATCGGATGTCCACATTCAAAATTTCGAATGTAACATTTGATTTAACAAATACTATTCAGAAGTTCAATAGTTCATGTGGTAGGGAATTTAATAAATTGATACATAATAGATACAAATATACCAATTCAAATGTTTCTATTTCGAATATTGCATAAATCAAATATTACATTTAAAGAAAGCATTAGAAATACTATTACAAATATATAAACTCAATTTTTTCTAATTTGAATATTGCATAATTTGAATACATGGAACGAATGTTAGAATGATCTACAAACATTCTAAATTTGAAAGGAACGAATGAATGTGTTAAAAAACATTCGCCCATCCATATTTATTATGTGTGTAATAATACTTTGTGCAACGTTTTAGTTTTGCAAAACAATTAACCAGAGCTCTGAAGTCGCAGTAATTATTCTAGCATAAATAGCAAATGCGCTCAAGTGATCAAGTTTACTTTTAACTTGTGATACCAGCAGTAAGCCAGACGAGTGCAAACACCCACGATAAACCCATTATCACTAACAAACAATTGCGCTCCACTTGTAATCTAGCCCATTGTGTTTTGTTTTTAATTTGAGAAAATATAAATGAAAACTACTGCTAGATATAAAACAATAAATTGGATAATAGAATGTATTCCAAATTCAAAAAGGCAACTACAGTGACTGGATATGTGCCATACACTGTATATATAAAAATGCAATTAGAGCTAGCTATAAAATCCGTGCCAAAATCACCATAGAAAGGAGCAACTTCAAACATATAGCAGTACAATACCAGTATAAACATTCCTGACAGTGTATGTCAATGCAGCAACACAGAGCAAAATCATTTATTGCACTTTCTTTGTTGTGGACAAATGTTTAGCCAAGTACTCAGTGTGAACTGTAATCAGCTGTTTCATAGTAGAAATCACCATATGTGGCTAGACAAACACGGATTGTTAATATAACATTTAGCATAAAGTAGCAATATCAGCAGCATACTATTTAAATTATTATCCTTCTATGTGTTAATTGTTTATTTACATGTTCATGTATATGTTTATGATTTATTTATTAGAACAACATTGCAAATCACTATTTGAAAAATTACTAATTCCCAGGGAGCGTCATCTAATGCATTTAGATGATGCTCCCTGGGTCATCAGTTGTTTTGCTAATAGTGAGTTGCACTGTTTATGTTGTTTTAAAAATGAATAATACAGTGTACATTTTAACAGATACGCTTTATTATTATTAGTTATTTGTAGAACGCCAAAAAATTATGCAGCACTGTAAACATAGGTCTAAAATGCAAGGTAGCATTTATGGGAGACCAATGGGTAAAGGAACCTGCCAAGAGTTGCACTGTTTTAAATCATCTCTTATGAAGGTGATCTACAAAACAGCTGGGCCAATATGTTTACATGCTAAGGGGGTTCAGGGGATGAGAAACTGAGGAAAGAAAATTTTAGTGTATATTGTATGCATCCCTGTCCTGGACAGTAGAGTCTTTAAGGAGTGCTTGAAACTTTGAAAACTAGGGGAGAATCTTCTGGAGAGAGGAAGCGAGTTCCAGAAGATAAAGGCCACTCTGCAGAATTCCTGTAGATGGGAATGTGAAGAGGTAACAAGAGAGGAGGAGAGAAGGAGGTCATAAGCAGAGTGAAGGAGATGAGAGGTAGAGAAGCTGGAGATGTAGTCTGAGATATAGGGGGAGCAGTGTTATTGAGGGCGTTGAATGTCAGAGTCAGGATTTTGTATTTAAATCTGGAGGTTAGAGCAAGCCAGTGAAAGTATTGGCAGAGAGGTGCAGCAGATGAGGAGCGACATGTAAGGAAGATCTACCTGGCAGAAAAGCATGGATTATGGATTGCAAAGAAGATAGTGTATTAAAATCTTAATTGTGTCTTATATAAGGAAGTGGCAAATTGTGGAAATGTTTTTGAGGTGGAAATGGCAGAAATTGGCCAAGACTGGATGTGTGGAGTGAAAGAAAGGTCTGAGTAGAGGGTGACCCCAAGACATCAGCATGCAAAGTTTGGGTAATGTTGTTATCAACAGTTATAGAAAGTCGGGATAGTGATTTTGGAAGAAGGGGGGAAATAAGGAGTTCAGTTTTGCAGAGATTTAGCTTAAGATAGTGAGAGGACATCCAGGTTGAAATATTAGAAAGACAGTAAGTGACACAAGTGATCAAGGAACGGATAGGTCTATTGCAGAGATTTAGATTTGGATATCAGCATACAAATGATATTGAAATCCATGGGACTTTCTTAAGGAACCTAAAGATAACATATATATTGAAAACAGAATGGTACCAAGGACATTGCCTTGAAGTACCCCAACAGAAAGTGGTAAAGGAGCAGAGGATGCACCAGAATGCCACACTAAAGGTACAGTAAGAAAGGAAGGAGAAGAACCACAATAGGGCTGTGTTACAGATGTCGAAGGATTGGAGGGTTTGGAGCAAGAGAGTGTGGTCAACAGTATCAAAATCTGCAGACAGATCAAGAAGGATTAACAGAGAGCAGTGGCCTTTTGATTTTGCTGAAATTAGGTCATTAGTAACCTTAATGATTAGTGTCTCTGTGTTGTGTTGGGGGCAAAATCCAGATTGCAATGGAACAAGGATGGAGTTTAATGTGAGGAAATATGATAAACGTGTATATACAAGCCTTACCAGAAGTTCTGAGGCAAGGAGGAGTAGGGTAATAGGGTAGTAGTTGGATGAGGATGTTGGATCGAGAGAATGTTTTTTGAGGATAGGTGTTACTAGTGAATGTTTAGGGGATGAGGGAAATATACCAGTGCTGAGGCAGAGACTGAAAATTTGTGTGAGGATTAGAGTTAGAGTAGGAGAGAGGGAGGGCAGTAGTTGTGAGGGGATGGGATCAAGGGGATAGGTAGTGAGGTGACAGGAAGATAGAAGGGCAGAAACTTCCTCCTAAGTAAAAGGGATAAAAAAAGCTGAATTTGTGACTTTGTGGGTTTTTTGATGTTTGCGAACAGTTGAGAGGGTATGAGACTGGTATTATGTTGAGAGATGATTTTATTTGTTACTAAGGGAATCAATTCTGTTGTTGAAGTGGCTGGTAATATTTTGAGAAGTGGTAATATGAGGTGAGTGTAGAAGTGTATTAAAAGTGGAAAACAGACGTTTTGGGTTTGAAGACTAAATAAATTATCCTGCTTAAAGGGACGTTATACACTAGATTTTTCTTTTCATGTTTTGTAAATGATCCATTTATATAGCCTATACAGGTTTTTTTTGGGGTTTTTTTAATAGATAGTTTTGCTTATTTTTAAATAACATTGCTATGATTTTCAGACTCCTAACCAAGCCCCAAAGTTTTAGGAGAATATCGCCGTATATCTACTCCAGCTTGTGTCTGTTTGTGTAAAGGATCTTTTCATATGCAAAGGAAGGGGGAGGGGGGAGTGTCTGATATTTCCCACTTGCAGTGGGTGTTCCAGTATCTTTTTAAACAGAGTTAAACTGGAATCTTCTAAGTAAGTTTTTAAAACGGTTTTATACTGGATTTTTATATCAGTATCTGTGCATATTATACTTTTTTTAGTAGTGTCTATTAAATGCATTTATATGAAAACTGGTAAATGAGGGGGTGACGCTGATCAGTGACATCATTGCGCAATGTGCAGCGTGAAGCTAGGTGGAGATGGAGACATTGGAGCGGTGGAGAAGCCTCGTTATCCACCCTGCCTGGCGACTCTTCACTAACCAGTTGGGGCTCCGATCTTCAGAAGGACACCACTATGGATAGTGGAGAAGTGAGACCCTGCTGGGTGGTTAAGAGGAGAGGGCGAACCGCCTTGCTCCCTGCATGGTCAGCAAAGAAGGGCCTAGGGTCTTTTTGTCCTAAAGTCCCGGCCAAACAAACGGCAACAAGGAGAGGGGGAGGCGAACCCGTGGTACTGCCTCCCAACAAGTGGTCCCTTCAACTCCTAAAGAAAGTTATAGACAGCTAAGGAGGGAGGACTGCTGCAAGTTACAAGGCATAATTCATTCCTCTATTTTTGGGATAAGAGGTAAGCCTCCCTATTAGCTGTTTAGCTGTTACTAATTATCTTCAATGTATAAGAGACCCTCTGATGATAATTATGTCAATATTTCACAACATTTGAACACTTGAAGAAACACTTAAAGAAATCTTTTGGTGGACTTTTTTGTTTGTTTGGTCTAATTGTATTCTAAAACTTTGTTACACAGTAGAAACACTGCTATACTTAAATTGAGACGGATTCTAAGGTGTCTATTTATCAAACTCTGAATGGAGCTTGATGCCTGGTGTTTCTGGTGTGCCTTCAGGCTCGCCAGAAACGCAAGTTATGAAGCAGCAGTCTAAAGACCGCTGTTCCATAACCTGTCCGCCTGCTCTGAAGTGGCGGACAGAAATCAACCCGATCAAATACGATCGGGTTGATTGACACCCCCTGCTAGTGGCTGATTGGCTGGGAATCTGCAGAGGCAGTATTGCAGTTCTTGTGAACTGCTGGTGCAACGCTCAATGATAAATGCCAACAGCGTATGCTGTAAAAAATGTATCGATGTGTGGCGGACATGATTCGCTATAGCGGATCATGTCGGTCCGCACAATGATAAATGTACCCCTAAGACTACTATTATTCAAACACATATTATTTGGAGGATTTTTATTCAAGAGTTAAATTGTGTCTCCTCTGTAAAGGAACTGTGAGCTGTCAGATAGGAAGATTGGGTTGGCTTTTTTCTTTGGCATACTAAAGTTTATCTGTATGGAATATCCATTAACTTTATCCTGGAAAAATTAATATTTGGTCTCTCTCACATAATTCTCTATATAGTTACTCTTAAACCTTGTCTGAGAGAAGGAAGAAGAAAGGGAGAAAGAGAGGAAGGGGAAGGGAAAAGGGGAACGAAAAGAAAAGAGTGAAAAAAGCTAACCTCCCATACTAGATTTTAGCTGATTGAGAGGCTTATGGATAAATATCTCCAACAAACTAAAATGTCACCTAAGCTTAAAAATCTCGAGAAAAATGTAGGCAAAGGTACCTACTTTCCTAGCAAATTGTATGTGGAAGATAAAATATCTGATCCCCTTGAGGCCAGTGGTATAGCCTCACAAGTATCTGCCTTAATTATACCCAAGATAGAGGAGATCCATGGAAGATTGGATACCATCATTGGAGAAATTAAAGCTCAAGCAGAAAGAATTAAAGAACTGGAACAAAGAGTCTCTATCTGTGATGACATGCAGAATAATATGGAGGCAAAAATAGAATTCCTATTAAAACAAAATGTGATTTTATCTAATTAAACTGAAGCGAGTGAAAACAGAGCAAGGAGGAGTAATTTGCACCTAATTGGCCTGCCTGAAAATCTCAAGTTTCAAGATTTAAAGAGTTTTGTGGAGAATATTCTACTTGACCTTTTGGATCTTAACCATGAAAAAAATAATTTCATTGTAGAAAGAATTCACAGGCTGGGAAGAGGAAATTAATCCCTGCCACAAGCTTCTAGAAAACCACGCCCGGTAATAGCAAAATTTCTGAATATCCAAGGGAAATCAGAATTGCTGAGAGCATATAGAAAACATCAGAATTTATATTACAGAGGCAAAAATCCTATTATTCCAAGACTTCTCGGTGGAGACATCACAAAAAAGAAGGCAATTTTCAACTCTGTGCTCTTGCTTGGTTTCAGAAAAAAGATTTTTCTCACTTCTATATCCAGCTAAGTTAAGTATCAAATCAGGCTCTAAATTTTCATCTTTGAATCCCCGGAGGCAGCGCAAGTCTTTTTGGACAATGAAGCTAAAAATCAATATCCAAAAATTTGATCGGTATCTTCGATCCATGTGGCACTAAATGAATTGGTGTTCTCGATCCATTAAAATTTTTAAGATCAATAAACACTATATCACTGTTTGTTTAGTCCTTTTTTGTTTTTTGTTTTTCTATTGTGTAGGCTATATTTCTTCTTTAAAATGATTGTAAATTCAGGATTAAGTGATATATATGAATTGAATCACCCAAGGACATGTGCAGCAATGTGTTACTCATCAAAATGGTTGAGAAGTTTTTTTTACCTTTTGAAAACTATACTATATCATCAATGGGTGAATCACTGTAACACTAAGGGATATTGTTTAACTGATTTTTTTCTTTTTTGCTACAAGTTTAATGAACATTACATTATCATGGACACTGATTAAGAGGAATATGCTTATTTATGGACACTTTTTTTCCGTATAAAATTATTGTAAACTTATGTGACATATATGAATTGTATCACTCAGTGATATGGCTAGCAATGTGCTGCTTATCAAAATGGTTAATAAGCTTTCTCCCTTTGAAAATTATATTATAGCATCAATGGGATAATCACTGTAACACTAAGGGATATTGGTTAATTGAAAATGTATTATATCATTTTTATTTTTTTTTCCTCTTCTTCCTCCTTCACCTCTTGGAAATCTTTTTATACAAAGAGTTAGATGGTTAAGATAATGACGTGGAACGTGAGAGGGATTCACTCCCTGATTAAGAGGAAAGCCATTATTAACTTTTTAGGATTTTTTTTAACATAATATGCTTACAAGAAACTCATCTCTCAGATGTGGAACATAGGAAAGTCAAAGCCAGATGGCTCAGGGAAGCATTCTTTTCCTCATATCAAAAGGCGGCAAGAGGAGTAATGATATTACTCCATACTAAACTTCACTATAAAATTGTAAGTGTAAAAAAAGATAAAGAAGGTAGATACCTATTCTTTAAAATATTAATTCAGAATGAACAATATTTAATAGATAATGTAAATGGACCAAATGGCCCTTATGAAAAGTTTTGGAACATTCTAACTATTCTAATTCTATACTTAAAATTTAAAAGGATAAAGTCATATTAACAGGTGATTTAAGCATCACTACTAACTCCTTCTTGAACAGGAGGAAATTAGGACGGAATACAAAAAAAACTAGCTTTCCTAAATCTCAATTGAACTATGAAAGAAAAATGTTCACATCATTTAATCATGCTATGAGCTTAGCAGATATATGGAGATTGTTGAATCCCAATAATATGGAATAAACATGCTGCTCAAAATCCCACAATACCCTTTCAAGACTGGATTTATTTCTTATTTCTGAATGCTTGACAACTAAAATAACAAACTGAATAATTGTTTCCTGTGGTGTTGGCACTAAATGTTGATAAGATATTTACATTCAATGTATTTTTCTTCCCCTCATATTTACAGAAATCACTTAGTTTTAAATCTTTTCTTTTTAAAAGCTGGCAAGAATTTACTTTATTTAATAGCCAACAAACACCTAGATTACGAGTTTTGAGCGTTATAGGAAAAGTAAAGAACACAACAAAAGTTGTGTTATTTAACCCCCTATAGCGCTGCCGTTACAAGTTTAAAAAAACCTGGCTTGTGCGAGCGATATGGCTGTGTTGAGCTCCATACCCACACAAAAGCAGCAGTGTTTTGCACTACTAGCTGGAGAATTCTTTCACATAAAGATCGTTCAAGTGGGACTTAAAAAACTGTAAGTGGATCGTCTTGGGGTTAGTCTTAGGCTTTTTTAAGGGTAATGCCCATACAAATGACCTTTTTAGGGCAATGGGTAGCTTAGGTTTTTTTAGAATTAGGTTTTTTATTTTGGGGGTTTGTTGGGTGGTGGTTTTTACTTTTGGGGAGGTCTTTGTGAGGGGGTTTTACAGGCAAAAGAGCTGTTTAACTTAGGGCAATGCCCCACAAAAGGCCCTTTTAAGGGCCATTGGTAGTTTATTGTAGGCTAGGGTTTTTTTTTATTTTGGGTGGTTTTTTTTTATTTTGATAGGGCTATTAGATTAGGTGTAATTCTTTTTTAATTTTGGATAATTTTGTTTGATATTTTCTGTAATTTAGTGTTTGTTATTTTTTGTAACTTAGTATTTTTTTGTTTTTGTATTTAGATACTTTGTAATTTTTAGAGTAGTGTTAGGATTTTTTTAACGTGTAGTTTAGTTTAATTTAATTGGTAGTTAGTGTAATTTTAATTTAATAGTTATATTAGTTTAATTGGTAGTTTAAACTTATAATTTTTAATTTGATCGGTAAGTTTTAATTTAATTTCAGCTAGGGAAATTGTAATTTTAATATAAAGTTAGGGGGTTGTTAGGTTTAGGTGAATAGTTTAATTTAGTTTATTTCAATGTGGGGGGCTTTCAGTTTAGGGGTTAATAGTTTAGTTTATTATATTTTCATTGTGGGGGGCTTGCGGTTTAGGGGTTAATAAGTTTAGTACAGTGGCGGTGGTATAGAGCTTAATAACTTTAGTATAGTGGGGGCAATGTGGGCGAACGGCAGATTAGCGGTTAATAATCTTTAAATAGTGTTTGCGATGCGGGAGGGCGGCGGTTTAGGTGTTAATACGTTTATTATAGTGGTGAAGATGTCAAGGAGCGGCGGAATAGGGGTTAATATTTTTTTAAAGTGGCGGCGATATCGGGATCAGCAGATTAGTGGATTAATGAATTTATTATAGTGTTTGCGATGCGGGAGGGCCTTGATTTAAGGTTTAATAGGTAGTTTATGGGTGTTAGTGTACTTTTTAAAACTTTAGTTATGAGTTTTATGTTACAGCTTTGTAGCGTAACACTCATAACTACTGACTTTAGATGGCAGTACAGATCTTGTCATTTTAGGTTGTAACGATCGCTTTTTAGCCTCGCCGCAAAACACGGAATACCGGTGCTATGTGAATCCTATGAAAAAACGTCATTTTCAGGAGTGTGGTACTGATGTTGCAGTACAGGTTAAAAGGCTTGCGGTACACCTATAACGGCTGCTTTAGGGAAAATGATGCGTTATGGGCCACAATGCTGCTGTTTGACTCATAACGCAAAACTCGTAATCTAGGTGATAGAGAAAAGGTCCCTATTTTTTGGGGAAACTGCAAAAGCCTACATGAAAGCAGAAATCAACACTTATGTGGCTAGGCTTAAAAAAATACCAGAAAAAAAGCATGATGACCTTTCAAACAGAGTAGCAGTAACATACGCCTTATTTAAACAACATCCAAGTAAAATAAACAAAGAAAGTTTTTTTTTTCATGTAAAAAAAAGAGATTTATATTTATTAGACGAAGCACAGGATACTTTGTAAAAATGCAGCTAGATTGGCAAGATTCTGTAATAAGCCTGGCAAGTTTTTAGCAATGATGGTCAAAAGGCAGAATAAAATGAAAACTATGGCCGCTCTTAGAAATACAGGGAAAATGTATATATATCAAGAAAATATATCTCTATTATTTCAAAAGTATTATTCTAATCTTTATCTATCGCAAAATACTACTAAGCATAATATTGATAAATTCTTGGAGGGTATCAAGCTTCCTAAGATCCTAAAGGCAGATGTTGAAATATTAAAGCAACAAAATAGAAGAACAGGAAATCTATAAAATAATATACTCAATGGCCAGAGGAAAAACTCTGGGGACAGGTAATTTGCCCCTGGAGTTCTACCTGACTCTATCATCTGAAGTTGTCCCGATTTTGAAAGACCTTTATAAATATTATTTTGATGATAATTTTAAAATATCGGAGGACTTTAAAAGAGCTAATATTATCTTAATCCCTAAACAAAATAAGGATCCTTTAGAAGTAACATCATATAGACTTATTTCTTTGTTAAATCTGGACTATAAAATTTTAACAAAAATCATGGCAGAAAGATTGAAAAATATATTACCTAAAATCATACATTCTAATCAGGCGGGCTTTTTGAGCAGTAGAACTCCAGAGGTAAATGTAAGGAACATTTTATATACAATTTGTCATTATAACGGATCTTGTTCCTCCCTGTCTGAGGCCTTCCTGCTATCTTTGGATGCAGAGAAGGCCTTCAACAGGGTGGAATGGCCATTTATGTTTAAAGTTTTGGGGGAATTTGGGCTTGAGGGAAGTTTTTTTAACTTAGTTGGAAATATTTACTCTGACATAAAGGCATCTTTAATGATTAATAACGGTATTTCAAACTCTTTCTCATTAACAAGGGGCACCCAACAGGGTTGCCCCCTTTCATCTGTTTTATTTGATCTTGTCTTGGAACCTTTCGCAATTAAATTGAGGAATATTCTCCCAGGAATACTGGTGGGTAATGTTCCAATCAAAATTTCACTATTTGCCAATGATCTTCTTATATTTATATCTGACCCTGCACTATATATTGATATTATTTTTTAATTGTTAGAAGATTACAGCCACATGTCTGGCATTAAAACAAACCTGGCAAAATCTAAAATATTGTGTTTAAAAAAACTGAAAACTTATCAATTCGTAGAAATAGATCAGTTGAAGTATCTAGGTTTAAAAATCTCTTCTGACCCCGCAAAATGGTATGGGGATAATTTTTCACCAATCTTACAGGAAAATAATGACAAGATGAAAACTTGGGGAGGCTTGCCACTTTCAATTTCTGGTAAAGTCAATCTGTTCAATATATTTATAATTCCCAAAATGTTATATGTATTAAGAATACTTCCATTATTAATTAGGAAAACAGATCTGAGGCGCTTTAATCAAAAATTGGGATATTATTTATGGAGTGGGACCAACCTTATTCCAAAGGAGGCTTGGTGTTGGAATGGTTCAATTCGGCTACTATTTTACGCCTCCCTACTGATTGGTTGTCACAAACCTATAGATATTCAACCAAAGAATTGGAGGAACATGTTTGCTCCCCATATTCCCTAAATTTCATTATTCATGCCTCAAATAGAGATTTAGGCACAATTATTTCCACCCATCCTTTATTTAGGGACATTCTGAAGGTTTGGAGGGAAGCTATGAAATGGCTGGGGAATAAATCAAATGTTTCTAAATTGCTTCCAATACAGGGCAATAGCTATTTTCCGTTGGGAATCACATCTAATATATTTACCAAATGTTCCCCAGACAAACTTTTGGTAATTAAGGATTTTTACGATATAAACTCTAACGGCTAGATTTAGAGTTTTGTCGGTAACGACCCGCGTAGCTAATAATGGCTTTTTTCTGGCCGCACCTTTTAAATAACTCTGGTATTGAGAGTTCACAGAATGGCTGCGTTAGGCTCCAAAAAGGGAGCGTACAGGCATATTTAACACCACTGCAACTCTCGATACCAGAGTTGCTTACGGACGCGGCCAGCTTAAAAAACGTGCTCGTGCACGATATCCCCATAGGAAACAATGGGGCTGTTTGAGCTGAAATAAAACCTAACACCTGCAAAAAAGCCGCGTTCAGCTCCTAACGCAGCCCCATTGTTTCCTATGGGGAAACACTTCCTACGTCTGCACCTAACACTCTAACATGTACCCCGAGTCTAAACACCCCTAAACTTACACTTATTAACCCCTAATCTGTCGCCTCCGCTATCGTTGACCCCTGCATATTATTTTTAACCCCTAATCTGCCGCTCCGTACACCCCGCCACCTACATTATCCCTATGTACCCCTAATCTGCTGCCCTAACATCGCCGACCCCTATATTATATTTATTAACCCCTAATCTGCCGCCCACAACGTCGCCTCCACCTAACTACACTTACTAACCCCTAATCTACCGACCGGACCTGAGCGCTACTATAATAAATGTATTAACCCCTAATCCGCCTCACTCCCACCTCAATAACCCTATAATAAATAGTATTAACCCCTAATCTGCCCTCCCTAACATCGCCGACACCTAACTTCAAACATTAACCCCTAATCTGCCGACTGGAGCTCACCGCTATTCTAATAAATGTATTAACCACTAAAGCTAAGTCTAACCCTAACACTAACACCCCCCTAAGTTAAATATAATTTAAATCTAACAAAATAAATTAACTCTTATTAAATAAATTAATCCAATTTAAAGCTAAATACTTACCTGTAAAATAAACCCTAATATAGCTACAATATAAATTATAATTATATTATAGCTATTTTAGGATTTATATTTATTTTACAGGCAACTTTGTATTTATTTTAACCAGGTACAATAGCTATTAAATAGTTAAGAACTATTTAATAGCTAAAATAGTTAAAATAATTACAAAATTACCTGTAAAATAAATCCTAACTTAAGTTACAATTAAACCTAACACTACACTATCAATAAATTAATTAAATAAAATACCTACAATTATCTACAATTAAACCTAACACTACACTATCAATAAATAAATTAAATACAATTCCTACAAATAAATACAATTAAATAAACTAACTAAAGTACAAAAAATAAAAAAGAACTAAGTTACAAAAAATAAAAAATATTTACAAACATTAGACAAAAATTACAACAATTTTAAACTAATTACACCTACTCTAAGCCCCCTAATAAAATAACAAAGAACCCAAAAATAAAAAAATGCCCTACCCTATTCTAAATTACAAAAGTTCAAAGCTCTTTTACCTTACCAGCCCTGAACAGGGCCCTTTGCGGGGCATGCCCCAAAGAACTCAGCTCTTTTGCCTGTAAAAAAAAAAACATACAATACCCCCCCCAACATTACAACCCACCACCCACATACCTCTAATGTAACCCAAACCCCCCTTAAATAAACCTAACACTAAGCCCCTGAAGATCTTCCTACCTTGTATTCACCATGCCAGGTATCACCGATCGTTCCAGGCTCCGAAATCTTCATCCAAGCCCAAGCGGGGGCTAGACATCCATCATCCGACGGCTGAAGAAGTCCAGAAGAGGGTCCAAAGTCTTCATCCTGTCTGGGCAGAAGAGTAGATCCGAACCGGCAACCATCTTCTTCCAAACGGCATCTTCTATCTTCATCCGATGAGGACCGGCTCCATCTTGAAGACCTCCATCGCGGATCCATCCTTCTTCCCGACGAATGACGGTTCCTTTAAGGGACTTCATCCAAGATGGCGTCCCTCGAATTCCGATTGGCTGATAGGATTCTATCAGCCAATCGGAATTAAGGTAGGAAAATTCTGATTGGCTGATGGAATCAGCCAATCAGAATGAAGTTCAATCCGATTGGCTGATCCGATCAGCCAATCAGATTGAGCTCGCATTCTATTGGCTGTTCCGATCAGCCAATAGAATGCAAGCTCAATCTGATTGGCTGATTGAATCAGCCAATCGGATTGAACTTGATTCTGATTGGCTGATTCCATCAGCCAATCAGAATTTTGCTACCTTAATTCCGATTGGCTGATAGAATCCTATCAGCCAATCGGAATTCGAGGGACGCCATCTTGGATGACGTCCCTTAAAGGAACCGTCATTCGTCGGGAAGTCGTCGGAGAAGAAGGATGGATCCGCGATGGAGGTCTTCAAGATGGAGCCGGTCCTCATCGGATGAAGATAGAAGATGCCGCTTGGAAGAAGATGGTTGCCGGTCCGGATCTACTCTTCTTCCTGGATAGGATGAAGACTTTGGACCCTCTTCTGGACTTCTTCAGCCGTCGGATGATGGATGTCTAGCCCCCGCTTGGGCTTGGATGAAGATTTCGAAGCCTGGATCGATCGGTGATACCTGGCATGGTGAAGACAAGGTAGGAAGATCTTCAGGGGCTTAGTGTTAGGTTTATTTAAGGGGGGTTTGGGTTAGATTAGGGGTATGTGGGTGGTGGGTTGTAATGTTGGGGGGGGGTATTGTATGTTTTTTTACAGGCAAAAGAGCTGAATTCTTTGGGGCATGCCCCGCAAAGGGCCCTGTTCAGGGCTGGTAAGGTAAAAGAGCTTTGAACTTTTGTAATTTAGAATAGGGTAGGGCATTTTTTATTTTGGGGGTCTTTGTTATTTTATTAGGGAGCTTAGAGTAGGTGTAATTAGTTTAAAATTGTTGTAATTTTTTTCTAATGTTTGTAAATATTTTTTTATTTTTTGTAACTTAGTTCTTTTTTATTTTTTGTACTTTAGTTAGTTTATTTAATTGTATTTATTTGTAGGAATTGTATTTAATTTATTTATTGATAGTGTAGTGTTAGGTTTAATTGTAGGTAATTGTAGGTATTTTATTTAATTTATTTATTGATAGTGTAGTGTTAGGTTTAATTGTAACTCAGGCTAGGATTTATTTTACAGGTAATTTTGTAATTATTTTAACTATTATAGCTATTAAATAGTTCTTAACTATTTAATAGCTATTGTACCTGGTTAAATAAATACAAAGTTGCCTGTAAAATAAATAGAAATCCTAAAATAGCTATAATATAATTATAATTTATATTGTAGCTATATTAGGGTTTATTTTACAGGTAAGTATTTAGCTTTAAATAGGAATAATTTATTTAATAAGAGTTAATTTATTTCGTTAGATTTAAATTATATTTAACTTAGGGGGGTGTTAGTGTTAGGGCTAGACTTAGCTTTAGGGGTTAATCCATTTATTAAAAGTAGCGGCGAGATTAGGTCGGCAGATTAGGGGTTAATTATTGTAGGTGGCTGGCGGCAACGTTGAGGGGGGCAGATTAGGGGTTAATAAATATAATATACGGGTCGGCGGTGTTAGGGGCAGCAGATTAGGGGTACATAAGTATAACGTAGGTGGCGTTTGGCAGATTAGGGGTTAAAAAAATGTAATCGAGTGGCGGCGATGTGGGGGGACCTCGGTTTAGGGGTACATAGGTAGTTTATGGGTGTTAGTGTACTTTAGAGTACAGTAGTTAAGAGCTTTATGAACCGGCGTTAGCCCAGAAAGCTCTTAACTACTGACTTTTTTCTGCAGCTGGAGTTTTGTCGTTAGATTTCTAACGCTCACTTCAGCCACGACTCTAAATACCGGAGTTAGAAAGATCCCATTGAAAAGATAGGATACGCAATGGACGTAAGGGGGTCTGCGGTATGGAAAAGTCGCGGCTGAAAAGTGAGCGTTAGACCCTTTCCTGACTGACTCCAAATACCAGCGGTAGCCTAAAACCAGCATTAGGAGCCTCTAACGCTGGTTTTCACGGCTACCGCCAAACTCTAAATCTAGGCCTAAGATATTATACTCTTTTATTGAATTTCAGAAAATCTTTCCTAAAATACTACCTAAACATAAATTTTACTTTCTCCAAGCCAAGAATTATATTGCAAGACCGACTAGAAATGTCCTGCAGATTTGACATAAAAATCCATTAATAGAAACTATTAATATTGAGAGGTGGTCATTATCATCAATATATAAAATCTTAAGAACAGTAAATGGAGAAAGACTATTAAAAGATTTAACGAACAATTGGGAAAAATTATTAAACATCCCTGACTTAGGTAGATCTCTTTTTCAAAGTCTTAACAAAACTCAAACATTATGCACTTCTACATACTTAAGAGAAACCCAGTTTAGACTACTTCACAGACACTATTTTACATCACAAAGGGTTGCAAAATTGAAAAAGGAGGTCAATAATGTATGTCCCAAATGTTCTCAGGCAAATCCAGACCTAGGACATTTAATATGGGATTTTACAAAGTTAAAACAATTTTGGTATAAAATAAGCTATCTTCATCTTTAATAACAAAGAGGAGAAGAGGAGAATTCTTCTGACTAAAGAAGCTGTCATTCTCTTGATTAGTAATGATTCTTGGGCAAAGAATGGTAAATTTTTGCAAATAGTGATCTTAATCCTTAGGAAATTAATTTTTGTAAATTGGATCAATAAAAAGATCCCCTCAATATTGGAAGTAGAAAACACCCTAACAAACTTTGCAATTCTCGCCCCCTACGATTACAAATTAGGAGGTAAAAAGGGTGACTCCCTGAGCAAGATCTGGAGAGACTTTATCCGCTACCAAGGAGATGAATTCAAAGTTCAAATAGAACAAATTACGTATATATATATGTATTAATTTTTGTTGTTTTGTTTGGACAAGAAGAAACAACTAATTAATTAATAGATAACTCATTTAACCCCTTAACGACGACGACATACGGCATACATCATGAGAAAAAATTACACTTAACGGCCGAGGACGTATGGCATACGTCGTCGGCCTGGAAAGCAGCTGGAAGCGATCCTGATCACTTCTAGCTGCTTTCCGGTTATTGCAGGATGCCTTGATATTGAGGCATCCTTCAATAACTATTTTTACCCCTCCGGTGCAGAGAGAGCCACTCTGTGGCCCTCTCTGCACCGGACATCGATGGCCACATTCATTGGTGGGTGGGAACTGAAGTTGGAGGCGGGTGGGCGGCCATCGATGGGTTCCAAGGCAGAGAGGGGGGCGGGATCGGGGACAAAGTCATCGGGGGCGCGCATAGACACGCGTGCACGGGGCGGAGGGCGGGCGCTTGCACGGGGAGGGAGCGGGTGGGAACCGTTACACTGCATAAAATAAAAAGTTTTGTAAGTGGAAGAAAGGGGTAAGGGAATGCCCCTTGAAATAAAAAAAAGGGATCTTGGAGAGTGGTCTTGGTGGGGGGATGCAACACTACAGAATTAAAAAAAAAAAAAAATCTATTATATGGTTAACTGGCTACTGGCAGACAGCTGCCAGTACCCAATATGGCTCCCAAGAAGGTAGAGGGGGAGGTTAGAGAGCTGTTTGGGGGGGGTGGGATCAGGGAGGTTGGGGGCTAAGGGGGGGCCCTACAGAGCAGCATATGTAAATATGCTAAACAAAAACAATTGAAATGCAAAGATTCCTTTTATTTTAGTACTGGCAGACTTTCTGTCAGTACTTAAGATGGCGGGGACAATAGTGGGGTGGTTGAGGGAAGGGAGCTGTTTAGGAGGGATCAGGGGGTGTGATGTGTCCGGTGGGGACTGATCTCTACACTAAAGCTAAAATTAACCCTACAAGCTCCCTAATTAACCCCTTCACTGCTAGCCATAATAAACGTGTGATGCACAGCGGCATTTAGCAGCCTTCTAATTACCAAAAAGCAACGCCAAAGCCATACATGTCTGCTATTTCTGAACAAAGGGGATCCCAGAGAAGCATTTTTCAACCATTTGTGCCATAATCGCACAAACTGTTTGTAAATAATTTCAGTGAGAAACCTAAAGTTAGTGAAAAAGTTGAATATATTTTTTTTATTTGATCGCATTTGGCGGTAAAATGGTGGCATGAAATATACCAAAATGGGTCTAGATCAATACTTGGGGATGTCTACTACATTACACTAAAGCTAAAATTAACCCTACAAGCTCCCTAATTAACCCCTGCACTGCTGGGCATAATACACATGTGGTGCGCAGCGTCATTTAGCGGCCTTCTAATTACCAAAAGGCAACGTCAAAGCCATAAATGTCTGCTATTTTTTAACAAAGGGGATCCCAGAAAAGCATTTACAACCATGTTTGCCGTAATTGCACAAGATGTTTGTAAATGATTTCAGTGAGAAACCTAAAATTTTGAAAAATTTAACGTTTTTTTTTTATTTAATCGCATTTGGCGGTGAAATGGTGGCATGAAATATATCAAAATGGGCCTAGATCCATACTTTGGGTTGTCTACTACACTAAAGCTAAAATTACCCCAAAAAGCTCCCTACATGCTCCCTGATTAACTGCTTCACTGCTGGGCATAATACACGTGTGGTGCGCAGTGGCATTTAGCAGCCTTCTAATTACCAAAAAGCAACGCCAAAGCCATATATGTCTGCTATTTCTGAACAAAGGGGATCCCAGAGAAAAATTTCAACCATTTATGCCATAATTGCATAAGCTGTTTGTAAATAATTTCAGTGAGAAACCTTAAGTTTGTGAAAATATTTGTGAAAAAGTGAACAATTTATTTTATTTGATCACATTTGGTGGTGAAATGGTGGCATGAAATATACCAAAATGGGCCTAGATCAATACTTTGGGATGTCTTCTAAAAAAAAAAAAAAATATATATATATATATATATATATATATATATATATATATATATATATGTAAGTGGTTATTCAGGGATTCCTGACAGATGTCAGTATTCCAATGTATCTAGTGCTAATTTTGATAAAAAGTGGTTTGGAAATAGCAAAGTGCTACTTGTATTTATGGCCCTATAACTTGCAAAAAAAGCAAAAAACATGTAAGTATTTCTAAATTCAGGACAAAATTTGGAAACTATTTAGCATAGATGTTTTTTGGTGGTTGTAGATGTGCAACAGATTTGGGGGTCAAAGTAAGAAAAAGTGTGTTTTTTTCATTTTTTTCTCATATTTTATAAAATTTTTATAGTAAATTATAAGATATGATGAAAATAATGGTATCTTGAGAAATTGCGAGAAAAACGGTATATAATATGTGTGGGTACAGTAAATGAGTTAGCGCTGCGGAATCTGTTGGCGCTCTACAAATAACCGATAATAATGAGTAAGAGGAAAATTACAGCTAAACACAAACACCGGAACAATGTAAAAATAGCCTTGGTCCCAAACGGACAGAAAATGGAAAAGTGTTGTGGTCATTAAGGGGTTAAAGTAGTTGATTGAGATTTCCTGAGAGACAGGAAAGGTATGTGTAATATCTAGTCTAGATTATGTTACTGTTCTGCTATCAGCTTTGTAACAATATAGAGAAACTAAATAACAACGTTTTGTTTATTGATGTTTTGTAAATTATAAGTATTTGCTGAAGACATTCTAGTGATTGTTTTATTGTTGATAGTAGTTTTGTAACAAGATATTTTGAAGATACACTGTAATTATGATGAATTAATAAATAAAGAAATTACAAGAAAAGAAAAAAGAAAACTGGTGTATACTGTCCCTTTAAGGGCAGATTAATAGAAGTTCAAGATGAACTTGTAGTAAATAAAGTCAGCTGGACATCGAGATGCCGCTTAGCGGTGCAGGAACATCTGCATAGGTAGTGCGTCAGAGGAGTATGCCAGTGCTGAGGATGAGTGCATGATTTTTAAGCTATAGTAGGAGGTGCCAAGTTGTCAAGAACCAATGTAAGAGTGGAGTTGTAGTTACAGATAGATTGATCAGGGCAGGAAACGGAGCAGATTGAAGAGAGAAGAGGTTTGAAAGATGTTCCTGATCTAGTGACACAATGATTCTGTGGAGCTTGGTGTTAGGATTAGAAGAAGGTAGAGTTTTGGGAAATGCTGTAATGTTGTATGTGAGGAGATGACTTTGAATGAATATAGGAGCTTTCATCAGATTTGTTTAGCACTAATATACAAGGCTGCTTGCTTCAGGTTTTTACTCCTATATTTAAGTAAAATATTTGTGACCAAACAAATAAGAAAATGGCTATTTGACTCATTTAGTTTGTTTAATTAAAATATAATTTCAACTATCTTAAGCAATTAACTGTTTATTTGTATTTAGTTTTGTAAAGAAGTTCAAAATAAGTAAAGATAGCTCTAAATCATATGACAGACATTTATAGCTTTAAACATTTCTCAAGATCAGACGTCCTCCTTCATATATAGTAGCGGAACATAAAGTAAATTATTGATAATGTAGCAGAACAGGCCTAGTTGAGGACAAAAAGAGCACATTTCACTAATAGCATATATATAAAACATAAAGGGCGAGATTACAAGTAGTGTGCTAGCTGTTGCCCAAGCAATATCGTCTTCTTGCGTGCAAAGGAAAGAGCTCTCATATTACAAGTTGAAAATAAAAGTGATCGTAACAGAGCAATCACATTTTACGCTCATCGGATTAGTGCAATTTAAAGCCTTGTGTAAGGAGAAGTGCATTAAAAAAGTTGCACTTAGCACAAGATAAAGACATTGAAAATTATAGTTCCCTTCATATAAACACTATCTGATAAAAATTATTTATTTAAATATTAAAAAAATGTTATAAGAGCTCAAAGGTATATGGTATATAACAAGATGTTTGACTGCAAAGGGCTATATTGTATATATATACATACATACATACATATACTTGTCTAAAAATTTGTTTGCATGCATATATATATAAATTTATATAAATATTGTATATGTATATTTGTGTGCATATGTATGTAAGGGGTTTACTGTAGATCTACTGTACATATTTAACATTCTAATGCTCTGCACATATAGGGCAATGTTATTTTTATTTTAAATAAATATTTATATATATATATATATATATCTGTATATACCTATACCTATTTATATTCCTATACCTATATAGCTATATAAATATCTATTTTACAGGAACATTATCAGATATATATAGAAAGATATATTTAATAATAACATTTAAAAAAACATTCTATGTGAAGACCATAGGAATGTAAAATATGCATTATGTGCTTTGAGATTCGCGCTAAAGGTCTAACGCGGTGTCGGGTCAGCATTAAAACGAAACAAATACTGAATAGCACAGCAAAGAATATTCAGGAATCTAATTTCCATGAATATTCATACAATTAATGTGTTTGTAACAAATGTTTCACTCAGTGCACACTTCTAATTTAGACAGATCATGCAATTTAAAACAACTTTCTAATTTACTTCTATTATCACATTTCCCTTGTTCTATTAGTTTCTTTTGTTGAAAAGCAGGAATGAAAGCTCAGGAGCATGAATGTGTCTGGAGCACTATATGGCAGCAGTTGTGCTAGAATGTTATCCATAAGCAAGAGCACTATATGGCGGCACTATTCCCTCTCATGCAATGAGAATTAAACACATTTGTATGCTCTGTCTGAATCACAATATATTTTTTTGTTAACAGTTATACTTACAGAATAATACACTATAACTAGTAATACTATTAAACAGCATGATAATACACTAGTACTAGTAATACTAGTAAACAGCATGATGATACACTAGAACTAGTAATACTAGTAAACAGCATGATAATACACTAGAACTAGTAATACTAGTAAACAGCATGATAATACACTAGAACTAGTAATACAAGTAAACAGCATGATAATACACTATAACTAGTAATACTAGTAAACTGCATGATAATACACTAGAACTAGTAATACTAGTAAACAGCATGATAATACACTAGAACTAGTAATACAAGTAAACAGCATGATAATACACTATAACTAGTAATACTAGTAAACAGCATGATAATACACTAGTACTAGTAATCTTAGTGAACAGCATGATAATACACTAGAACTAGTAATACTAGTAAACAGCATGATAATACACTAGAACTAGTAATACTAGTAAACAGCATGATAATACACTATAACTAGTAATACTAGTAAACAGCATGATAATACACTATAACTAGTAATACTAGTAAACAGCATGATAATACACTAGTACTAGTAATACTAGTAAACAGCATGATAATACACTATAACTAGTAATACTAGTAAACAGCATGATAATACACTAGAACTAGTAATACTAGTAAACAGCATGATAATACACTAGAACTAGTAATACTAGTAAACAGCGTGATAATACACTAGAACTAGAAATACTAGTAAACAGCATGATAATACACTAGAACTAGAAATACTAGTAAACAGCATGATAATACACTAGAACTAGAAATACTAGTAAACAGCATGATAATACACTAGAACTAGAAATACTAGTAAACAGCATGATAATACACTAGAACTAGTAATACTAGTAAACAGCATGATAATAAACTATAACTAGTAATACTAGTAAACAGCATGATAATACACCAGAACTAGTAATACTAGTAAACAGCATGATAATACACTAGAACTAGTAATACTAGTAAACAGCATGATAATACACTAGTACTAGTAATCTTAGTAAACAGCATGATAATACACTAGAACTAGTAATACTAGTAAACAGCATGATAATACACTAGAACTAGTAATACTAGTAAACAGCATGATAATACACTATAACTAGAAATACTAGTAAACAGCATGATAATACACTATAACTAGTAATACTAGTAAACAGCATGATAATACACTAGTACTAGTAATACTAGTAAACAGCATGATAATACACTAGAACTAGAAATACTAGTAAACAGCATGATAATACACTAGAACTAGAAATACTAGTAAACAGCATGATAATACACTAGAACTAGTAATACTAGTAAACAGCATGATAATACACTAGAACTAGTAATACTAGTAAACAGCATGATAATACACTAGAACTAGAAATACTAGTAAACAGCATGATAATACACTAGAACTAGTAATACTAGTAAACAGCATGATAATACACTAGAACTAGTAATACTAGTAAACAGCATGATAATAAACTATAACTAGTAATACTAGTAAACAGCATGATAATACACTAGAACTAGTAATACTAGTAAACAGCATGATAATACACTAGAACTAGTAATACTAGTAAACAGCATGATAATAAACTATAACTAGTAATACTAGTAAACAGCATGATAATACACTAGAACTAGTAATACTAGTAAACAGCATGATAATACACTAGAACTAGTAATACTAGTAAACAGCATGATAATAAACTATAACTAGTAAACAGCATGATAATACACTAGAACTAGGAATACTAGTAAACAGCATGATAATACACTAGAACTAGTAATACTAGTAAACAGCATGATAATACACCAGAACTAGTAATACTAGTAAACAGCATGATAATACACTATAACTAGTAATACTAGTAAACAGCATGATAATACACTAGAACTAGTAATACAAGTAAACAGCATGATAATACACTAGAACTAGTAATACTAGTAAACAGCATGATAATACACTAGAACTAGTAATACAAGTAAACAGCATGCTGAAAAGTGTCTCATAAATACACACAAATCTTATAAAAAGGATGAAATCATAAACAAAGTGACTTCTAATAAAATATATATGTGGGTCCTTTTATATAATTATGCTAAGCCAACTGGTTACTAATATGTGCAAGAGATGTCCTGATATCTTTAAGACTTTAGTTAGGTTGCTATTAAAGCACTGAAAAACATACAACGTAACATCAATCCTGGACTATTACATCATCATTAAAGGGACATGAAACCCAAAATGTTTCTTTCATTATTCAGATAGAGAATACAATTTAAAAAAAGTTTCCAATTTACTTATGTTATAAAATGTTCTTTGTTCTCATGTTATTGTTTGTTTAAGAGATACCTAGGTAGGTAGCGTGCACATGCCTGAAGCACTACATGATAGGAAATAGTACTTCCATCTAGTGCTCTAACTAATGTATAACATTGTTGCAAAACTGCTACCATATAGTGCTGCAGTCACGTGCACATGTCTTTGCTTTCATCTTGCTTTTCTACAAAGGATAACGAAAACTTAAAAAATATATAATAGAAGTAAATTGGAAAATTGTTTAACATTGTATGCTCTATCTGAATCATGAAAGAAAATTTGGGGTTTTAAGTCCCTTTAAATATCACATTCCCCTCCAAAAGAAGGCAGTGTGTTATAGAGCAGTCTGTCTAGAAGGTAGTGTGTTATAGAGCAGTCTAGATAGAAGGTAGTGTGTTATAGAGCAGTCTGCCTAGAAGGTAGTGTGTTATAGAGCAGTCTGCCTAGAAGATAGTGTGTTATAGAGCAATCTGCCTAGAAGGTAGTCTGTTATAGAGCAGTCTGCCTAGAAGATAGTGTGTTATAGAGCAGTCTGCCTAGAAGGTAGTGTGTTATAGAGCAGTCTGCCTAGAAGGTAGTGTGTTATAGAGCAGTCTGTCTAGAAGGTAGTGTGTTATAGAGCAGTCTGCCTAGAAGGTAGTGTGTTATAGAGCAGTCTGCCTAGAAGGTAGTGTGTTATAGAGCAGTCTGTCTAGAAGGTAGTGTGTTATAGAGCAATCTGCCTAGAAGGTAGTGTGTTATAGAGCAGTCTAGTAGTGTGTTATAGAGCAGTCTGTCTAGAAAGTAGTGTGTTATAGAGCAGTCTGCCTAGAAGGTAGTGTGTAATAGAGCAGTCTGCCTAGAAGGTAGTGTGTAATAGAGCAGTCTGTCTAGAAGGTAGTGTGTTATAGAGCAGTCTGCCTAGAAGGTAGTGTGTTATAGAGCAGTCTGCCTAGAAGGTAGTGTGTTATAGAGCAGCCTGCCTAGAAGGTAGTGTGTTATAGAGCAGTCTGCCTAGAAGGTAGTGTGTTATAGAGCAGTCTGCCTAGAAGGTAGTGTGTTATAGAGCAGTCTGCCTAGAAGATAGTGTGTTATAGAGCAGTCTGCCTAGAAGATAGTGTGTTATAGAGCAGTCTGCCTAGAAGGTAGTGTGTTATAGAGCAGTCTGCCTAGAAGGTAGTGTGTTATAGAGCAGTCTGCCTAGAAGATAGTGTGTTATAGAGCAGTCTGCCTAGAAGGTAATGTGTTATAGAGCAGTCTGCCTAGAATGTAGTGTGTTATAGAGCAGTCTGCCTAGAAGGTAGTGTGTTGTAGAGCAGTCTGTCTAGAAGGTAGTGTGTTATAGAGCAGTCTGCCTAGAAGGTAGTGTGTTATAGAGCAGTCTGCCTAGAAGGTAGTGTGTTATAGAGCAGTCTGTCTAGAAGGTAGTCTGTTATAGAGCAGTCTGTCTAGAAGGTAGTCTGTTATAGAGCAGTCTGTCTAGAAGGTAGTGTGTTATAGGGCAGTCTGCCTAGAAGGTAGTGTGTTATAGAGTAGTCTTCCTAGAAGGTAGTGTGTTATAGAGCAGTCTGTCTAAAAGGTAGTGTGTTATAAAGCAGTCTGTCTAGAAGGTAGTGTGTTATAGAGCAATCTGCCTAGAAGGTAGTGTGTTATAGAGTAAGTCTGTCTAGAAGGTAGTGTGTTATAGAGCAGTCTGCCTAGAAGGTAGTGTGTTATAGAGTAAGTCTGTCTAGAAGGTAGTGTGTTATAGAGCAAGTACTGCTGGGAGCTTGCTGCTGATTGGTGTTTGCAGCTATATCATTTTTTTGGCTCACTTGATGTATTCACTCACTTGATGTATTCAGCTAGCTCCCAGTAGTGCATTGCTGCTACTTTAGCAAAGGACACCAAGAGAATAAAGCAAATTTGATAGCAGAAGTAAATTGCTGAAGACACGTGCATGCACCTAAGCTTACGCCCCTGCTTTTTCAACAAAATATACCAAGAGAATGAATACAATTTGATATAAAAAGTAAATTAGATCTATCTGAACCATAAAATGGATAGGAAAGTCAAAATTAAACTTGTATGATTCAGATACAACATGCAAGTTTAAAACTTTTAAATTATCTTCTATTTTGAAATGTGTTTTGTTCTCTTAGTATCACTTGTTAAAAAAGAATATGCACATATCCTATTTAGCTGTTGATTGGTGCCTGCACACATTTGTCTCTTGTGATTGGCTAACTAGATATGTTCAGGCTTTCATCCTTGCTTTTCTACAAAGGATAACGAAAACTTAAAAAATATATAATAGAAGTAAATTGGAAAATTGTTTAACATTGTATGCTCTATCTGAATCATGAAAGAAAATTTGGGGTTTTAAGTCCCTTTAAATATCACATTCCCCTCCAAAAGAAGGTAGTGTGTTATAGAGCAGTCTGCCTAGAAGGTAGTGTGTTATAGAGCAGTCTGCCTAGAAGGTAGTGTGTTATAGAGCAGTCTGCCTAGAAGATAGTGTGTTATAGAGCAGTCTGCCTAGAAGGTAGTGTGTTATAGAGCAGTCTGCCTAGAAGGTAGTGTGTTATAGAGCAGTCTGCCTAGAAGGTAGTGTGTTGTAGAGCAGTCTGTCTAGAAGGTAGTGTGTTGTAGAGCAGTCTGTCTAGAAGGTAGTGTGTTGTAGAGCAGTCTGCCTAGAAGGTAGTGTGTTATAGAGCAGTCTGCCTAGAAGGTAGTGTGTTATAGAGCAGTCTGCCTAGAAGGTAGTGTGTTATAGAGTAGTCTTCCTAGAAGGTAGTGTGTTATAGAGCAGTCTGCCTAGAAGGTAGTGTGTTATAAAGCAGTCTGTCTAGAAGGTAGTCTGTTATAGAACAGTCTGTCTAGAAGGTAGTCTGTTATAGAGCAGTCTGTCTAGAAGGTAGTGTGTTATAGGGCGGTCTGTCTAGAAGGTAGTGTGTTATAGAGCAAGTACTGCTGGGAGCTTGCTGCTGATTGGTGGCTGCAGCTATATCATTTTTTGGCTCACTTGATGTATTCAGCTAGCTCCCAGTAGTGCATTGCTGCTACTTTAGCAAAGGACACCAAGAGAATAAAGCAAATTTGATAGCAGAAGTAAATTGCTGAAGACACGTGCATGCACCTAAGCTTATGCCCCTGCTTTTTCAACAAAATATACCAAGAGAATGAATACAATTTGATATAAAAAGTAAATTAGAAAGATGTTTAAAATTCTATTCTCTATCTGAACCATAAAATGGATTAAAACTTGTATGATTCAGATAGAACATGCAAGTTTAAAACTTTTAAATTATCTTCTATTTTGAAATGTGTTTTGTTCTCTTAGTATCACTTGTTAAAAAAGAATATGCACATATCCTATTTAGCTGTTGATTGGTGCCTGCACACATTTGTCTCTTGTGATTGGCTAACTAGATATGTTCAGGTGGCTGCCAGTGTTTCTTCAGCAAAGATAACAAGAATATAAAGCAAATTTGATAATAGAAATACAATGGAAATTTGATTTAAATTTTATGTTCTATCCAAATCATGAAAGAAAATGTTAGGGTTTCCTGTCATTTTAAAGAAAAATGTGGGGTTTCACATCCTTTTAACATTAGTTACCCCTTTCTGCCAGTCATTAGATTGGCTCCCCATATATACTTAAAAATCCAATTCAGCATATCAACCCTAACATAAAAAGCCCTTAATAGGATATTAAACACTCTGAGATGGTAATATAAAATGAAAAATGGTATATATAAAAAAACCTCTACAATATAGTTTAATTATTTATTTTGTCCCCTTTTCCTATAAATCAATTGTGAAACTGTGAGAATTTCAGTTCCTGTTAGAAATGGAAGTGCAGAACACTGTTATATTCAACATAGCCATTGCCTGTACACTTTAGTGACCTATTTATAACTGTCCCTAATTGGCCACAGCAGAGAAAGTAACCTAAGTTACCACATGGCAGTGCCCTTTGTTTTATAGACACTAAAACTTTATACTTATTTTGTCACTATTTAAACAACTAATGCAACTTTAAAAAAATAAATCTGCCTGTTATTCTCAGACTAATAACAGAATTTATGCTTACCTGATAAATTACTTTCTCCAACGGTGTGTCCGGTCCACAGCGTCATCCATTACTTGTGGGAAATGTTCTCCCCCACAGGGAAAGGCAAGGAGAGCACACAGCAAGAGCTGTCCATATAGCTCCCCCTCTGGCTCCGCCCCCCAGTCATTCGACCGACGGTTAGGAGAAAAAGGAGAAACTATAGGGTGCCGTCGTGACTGTAGTGTATAAAGAAATTTTTTTCAACCTGATTAAAAAAAAAAAAATCAGGGCGGGCCGTGGACCTGACACACCGTTGGAGAAAGTAATTTATCAGGTAAGCATAAATTCTGTTTTCTCCAACATTGGTGTGTCTGGTCCACGGCGTCATCCATTACTTGTGGGAACCAATACCAAAGCTTTAGGACACGGATGAAGGGAGGGAGCAAATCAGGTTACCTAAACAGAAGGCACCACGGCTTGCAAAACCTTTCTCCCAAAAACAGCCTCCGAAGAAGCAAAAATATCAAATTTGTAGAATTTGGCAAAAGTGTGCAGAGAAGACCAAGTCGCTGCCTTACATATCTGGTCAACAGAAGTCTCGTTCTTATAGGCCCATGTGGAAGCCACAGCCCTAGTAGAGTGAGCTGTGATACGGTCAGGAGGCTGCCGTCCGGCAGTCTCATAAGCCAAGCGGATAATGCTTTTCAGCCAGAAAGAGAGAGAGGTAGCAGTAGCTTTTTGACCTCTCCTCTTACCAGAGTAAACGACAAACAAGGATGAGGTTTGTCTAAAATCTTTTGTTGCTTCTAAATAGAACTTTAAAGCATGAACAACATCTAAATTGTGTAATAAACGTTCCTTCTTTGAAACTGGATTCGGACACAAAGAAGGAACAACTATTTCCTGGTTGATGTTCTTGTTGGAAACAACTTTTGGAAGAAAACCAGGCTTAGTACGCAAAACTGAATGGAACACGAGATAGGGTGGATCACACTGCAAAGCAGATAATTCAGAAACACTTCTAGCAGAAGAAATAGCAACCAAAAACAGAACTTTCCAAGATAGTAACTTAATATCTATGGAATGTAAAGGTTCAAACAGAACCCCTTGAAGAACTGAAAGAACTAAATTTAGACTCCAAGGAGGAGTCATGGGTCTGTAAACAGGCTTGATTCTAACCAAAGCCTGAACAAAAGCTTGTACATCTGGCAAAGCTGCCAGTCGTTTGTGCAACAAGACGGATAATGCAGAAATCTGTCCTTTTAGAGAACTAGCTGACAATCCTTTATCCAAACCTTCTTGGAGAAAGGAGAGAATCTTTGGAATTTTAATCTTACTCCAGGAGATTCCTTTGGATTCACACCAACAGATATATTTTTTCCATATTTTATGGTAAATCTTTCTAGTCACAGGTTTTCTGGCTTGGACCAGAGTATCAATCACAGAATTTGAAAACCCACGCTTGGATAAAATCAAGCGTTCAATTTCCAAGCAGTCAGCTGCAGAGAAACTAGATTGGGATGTTCGAATGGACCTTGTACTAGAAGGTCCTGTCTCAAAGGTAGCTTCCATGGTGGAGCCGATGACATATTCACCAGGTCTGCATACCAAGTCCTGCATGGCCACGCAGGAGCTATCAGAATCACCGAGGCCTTCTCCTGTTTGATCCTGGCTATGAGCCTGGGGAGGAGAGGAAAAGGTGGAAACACATATGCTAGGTTGAACGACCAAGGCGCCACTAATGCATCCACTAGAGTCGCCTTGGGATCCCTGGATCTGGACCCGTAGCAAGGAATCTTGAAGTTCTGACGGGACGCCATTAGATCCATGTCTGGAATGCCCCATAATTGGGTTAACTGAGCAAAGACCTCCGGATGGAGTTCCCACTCCCCCGGATGGAAAGCCTGACAACTCAAATAGTCCGCCTCCCAGTTGTCTACTCCTGGGATGTGAATAGCAGATAGATGGCAGGAGTGATTCTCTGCCCATTGGATTATCTTGGTTACTTCCTTCATCGCTAGGGAACTCTTTGTTCCCCCCTGATGATTGATGTACGCAATAGTCGTTATGTTGTCCGACTGAAATCTTATGAACCTGGCTTCTGCTAGCTGAGGCCAAGCCAGGAGCGCATTGAATATAGCTCTTAGTTCCAAAATGTTTATCGGGAGAAGCGACTCTTCCCGCGACCATAGGCCCTGAGCTTTCAGAGAGTCCCAGACCGCGCCCCACCCCAAGAGGCTGGCATCGGTCGTGACGATGACCCACTCCGGTCTGCGGAAACTCATTCCCTGAGACAGGTGATCCTGGGTCAACCACCAGAGAAGTGAGTCCCTGGTTACCTGGTCTACTTGAATTTGGGGAGACAAGTCTGTATAGTCCCCATTCCACTGATTGAGCATGCACAGCTGTAATGGTCTTAGATGAATTCGAGCAAAAGGAACCACATCCATTGCTGCGACCATTAGTCCTATTACTTCCATGCATTGAGCTATGGAGGGTTGAGGAATAGAGTGAAGAACTCGACAAGCTTTTAGAAGCTTTGTCTTTCTGACGTCTGTGAGAAAGATCTTCATTTCCACAGAATTTATTATTGTTCCCAGAAAAGGAACCCTTGTGGACGGTGACAGTGAACTTTTTTCTATGTTCACTTTCCACCCGTGAGATCTGAGAAAAGCCAACACAATGTCTGTATGAGCCCTCGCTTTGGAAATAGACGACGCTTGGATTAGGATGTCGTCTAGATAAGGTGCTACAGCGATGCCCCTCAGTCTTAGGACCGCTAGAAGGGACCCTAGCACCTTTGTGAAAATTCTGGGAGCGGTGGCTAAACCAAATGGAAGAGCCACAAACTGGTAATGTTTGTCCAGAAAGGCGAACCTCAGGAACTGATGATGAGATTTGTGGATTGGGATATGCAGATACGCATCCTTTAGATCCACGGTAGTCAAAAATTGACCCTGCTTGATTGTTGGTAAGATTGCCCGAATGGTTTCCATTTTGAAGGATGGAACTCTGAGGAACTTGTTTAATATCTTTAAATCCAGAATTGGCCTGAAAGTTCCCTCTTTTTTGGGAACCACAAACAGGTTTGAGTAAAACCCTAGACCTTGTTCCCCGGAGGGGACTGGGTTTATCACTCCCATCTTTGATAGGTCTCTTACACAATGTAAGAATGCCTGTTTCTTTATCTGGTCTGAAAATAAGCGAGACAGGTGGAACCTTCCCTTTTGAGGAAGTCCCTTGAATTCTAACAGGTATCCCTTGGAAACTATCTCTAGTGCCCAGGGATCCAGAACATCTCTTGCCCAAGTCTGAGCGAAGAGAGATAGTCTGCCCCCTACCAGATCCGGTCCCGGATCGGGGGCTACCCCTTCATGCTGTCTTGGTAGCAGCAGCAGGTTTCTTGGTTTGTTTACCCTTGTTCCAGTCTTGCATGGGCTTCCAAGCGATTTTGGGCTGGGCCGCGTTACCTTCTTGTCTAGCGGCAGTGGAGTTATTAGCCGGTCCGTTCCTGAAATTGCGAAAATTAGACTTGTTCTTAGCCTTAAAAGGCCTATCCTGTGGGAGGGCATGGCCCTTACCCCCAGTGATGTCTGAAATAATTTCCTTCAATTCCGGCCCAAAAAGGGTCTTACCCTTGAAAGGAATATTTAGTAACTTAGTCTTGGACGACACATCTGCCGACCAGGATTTTAGCCAAAGCGCCCTCCGCGCTACTATAGCAAAACCTGAGTTTTTCACCGCCAATTTAGTTATTTGAAAGGCGGCATCCAATATAAAGGAATTAGCTAACTTTAATGCGTGAATTCTGTCCATGACTTCTTCATAGGAAGTCTCTTTCTGGAGCGACCTTTCTAGTTCTTCGAACCAAAAGGACACCGCTGAAGTGACAGTAATAACACACGTAGCTGGTTGAAGGATGAACCCTTGCTGAACAAAAATCTTTTTAAGCAATCCTTCCAATTTTTTATCCATAGGATCTTTGAAAGCGCAGCTGTCCTTTATAGGAATAGTTGTGCGCTTCGCTAGTGTTGAAACAGCTCCCTCAACCTTCAGGACCGTTTGCCATGCTCCCTTCTAGGGTCTACTATGGGAAACATTTTCTTAAATATAGGAGGTGGGGCAAAGGGTACACCTGGCTTCTCCCACTCCTTTTCCACTATGTTCGCTACCCTCTTAGGTATTGGAAAAGCGTTGTCGTGCACTGGGACCTCTCAAAATTTGTCCAATTTGCACAACTTCTCTGGTACTACCATGGAATCACAGTCATCCAGAGTAGCTAATACCTCCTTAAGCAAAGCGTGGAGATGTTCTAGCTTAAATTTTTCCTGAGTCTGAAATTTCACCCTCAGACAGCCCTTCCCTCACAGCCAATTCCGATTGATGTGAGGGTAAAATAGATAAGGCATCGTCAGCGTCTGATTGTTTATCCTTTGTATCTGTATTTAAAACTGAACAATCACGCTTTCTCTGAAAAACTGGCAGTTTGGATAAAAGATTTGCTATAGAATTATCCACTACTGCTGATAATTGTTGCATAGAAATAAGCACTGGCGCGCTAGGTGTCGCCTGCGCGGGCAAAGCTGGTGTAGACACAGAAGGAGAGGATGTAGAGCTATCCCCACTACCTTCATTAGATAAATCATCTTGGGTAACATTATGAAAAATAACAGAGCTGTCCTGATTTTGTTTGGACGCTATGGCGCAATTATCACAAACACTCAAAGGGGGAACCACATTTGTCTCTATACACACAGAACATAGGTTATCTGATGGAACAGACATGTTAAACAGATTTAGGCAGGCAAACAATGCAAGAAAAACGATTTTAAACAAAAACGTTACTGTCTCTTTAAATAATAAAATGACACATTTATTTCTGAATGTTCAAAAAACTATGAAGGCAATATCCGATTTTTCTGAAATTTGGACCCCAGTGTCTTAATGCTTAGAAAGTATTGCACAGCAAATATGGAGACTCCGGTTTTGCAAGCAAACCGGAGTTAATTGTTGGATTTAACCCTTTTTACACACCACAATCCCAGCTACAGCCTTGCTGCAGCTTTTTACCTTCCTTAGGGGTCCCCATTCACAGAAAAAAAGCCTTTTGGAGTCACTTTCTGAACCACAGGACCCTCTCACATGAATCTGCATGCACTGCCTTGAAATTCAACTGCACAGCTGAAGTGCCAAAATGAGGCTTCCTCCCTCAGCACACTAGAGTGAAGGGGCCTTCCTGACTAGATTTAGGTGTCTAAAACAAGCCAGATCAATAAAAAACGTTCCCAAGTGTATGTGAGCTTATAAAATATTTCAAATGGTATAATATTGTAATAAAAACCAATCGATTTAGCCCCTAACAGAGTCTACCAGCATAAAAAACAAAAAGGGGAAGCCTGTTATCTTTTTTGCTGAGGTGAAAGAAAAATGGCTTACCGTTTCCCCTGAGGGGAAAAATGACTGTCATCTAGCATTAGCCTGTGTTGTTAGAAGGAGACTAGTCATACCTGAAGCAGATGAGTCTGCAAACTGTTACCCCCAACTGAAGTTCTCTTGTTTCAACAGTCCTGCGTGGTAACAGTAATGGATTTTAGTTACTTGTGCTAAAATCATAGCCCTCTTAAACAGAAATCTTCATCACTTTTCTGTTATAGAGTAAATAGTACAAGCCAGCACTATTTTAAAATAACAAACTCTTGATAGAAGAATAAAAAACTACAACTAACACCACAAACTCCTCGCCATCCCCGTGGTAGATGCTACTTGTTCAGAGCGGCAAGGAGAATGACTGGGGGGCGGAGCCAGAGGGGGAGCTATATGGACAGCTCTTGCTGTGTGCTCTCCTTGCCTTTCCCTGTGGGGGAGAACATTTCCCACAAGTAATGGATGACGCCGTGGACCGGACACACCAATGTTGGAGAAATTTTATTTGAATGCATTATTCTATCTAGCATTTATTTAGTGTTTAATGTCCCTTTATTTCATCATTTATCTATAGATACTGCCCAAACCACCCTCTTTGGTCTTACTCTGACCTTCTTTGCTCTCCCACAAGCAAGAGTAAGACATTTTGTTTGTATTACCTGTAGTCTCAAAGTTGAAAGTGACTCAATTACTCTTGAATGTTTTTGCTCTATAGGATATTGCCATGAAAAGTTGCAGAAAATATTAAGCTCTATAACATTTTAAGAACAAATTATATAGTAGGTGGGTTTTTTTTGTTTTGTTTTGTTTTTTACTCTTTGGCACTACATTCCAGTGCTTCAGGTTCAAAACTTTAATATCAAGTTTTGTTTTCTGTAGCTTTTGGGAAATAAATGTAATATAACTCTATCCATAGTGCTGAATGCAAAGAGAATTTCCAATTGTATTACCTCTTACACTAAGGGGTCGATTTATCAAAGCCATTCTTCTTTAATTCCGTCCAGAATAGCGCATACGACCTGATCGTCATATTCATCACAGCACTCTGCGCCTATAATTGCGCAAATCTGAAAGAAAATTCTTCACACTCCGCTTGCATTCGCCTAGGCGCACGGGCGCGCTCCAGACAGCGCTAATACACATTGGATACAGACGTAATTTTAGATGCAGACATAGAAATATGACTTGTTTGGAATTCATCATTGCTTTGCGCCGATAGGGAACTGAAATTTAGGCTTCAATTGCGTGTTGTATATTTCGCCATACAGACTGAGTCGAACACCATTATAATACATGCTTTTATATCTTGTGATGCAGTACTTTCTTCTTTTAACTAATTTTTCAAAGGCTCAGCAACAAAAAGAGACTGTTATTGCAAGAAATTTGCGCTTCCACGGGCGCATATGGGTACCAACAGTTTTATATATATATATCAATATATTGATATATTTATTTTTGTGATCTTCAATTATCAACATATGGCAAAAACAGCACAGAAACATTATATAATATATATATATAAGCTAAATAGTTACATAAAAAACGCTCTTTTAATAATCAAAACATTGCGGCGTAAATATTTATAGGGATGTACTGTGATAAATAGGGAGTAAATAGGGAGTAAATGCTTTTGCTGACAGGCAAAATTTATCATTATTATGCCCGAGCTCACCTGCGCAAAGTTACGTCTATTTTTGTGATAAATTCAGGCGCACATGTGCGCTTCTCCGGAGGCGAGCTGGGGCGCGGTTACAGGCGAAGCACATACAGAGTTCACCTAGCCTTTGATAAATCTAGCCCTAAGGTGCATTAAATCCTATACAAGAGAGTAATAATTGAAATAACATAGTATTATATAACCTATGCAAACACATTTTATTTTTTGTGTGCGTGTTTGAAGTTTCAATTTTTATTTATTTTTTAATAACAATACTGAAGCAATCCCTCAATATTTGATTCACTGAAAGCTACAACTGACTTTTTTGCTTCTTCTTACAACTTTGTAGTGCATTTCCCCTGGAAAATAATGTGGTGTTTGAAGTTAAATAGTTTAGCCTGGAGTGCTCTGAAGAAATAAACCAAGTAGGCTAGATTGAATTTTTGATTTTCAGAAATACTGTATTTTATTTTCTTGTAGATAACAAACTGGGTATATTTGTTATTTACTTTCTTCTGACTAAAGGATCTCAAAAGTACATGATATTGCTGGTGGAAAAGTAAAAGCTTTTAAGTGGTATAACTTTTTAGTAAATAGTTCTAGTCTTACAAAGTAAATTGATTTTCCATAATTATAATAAAATACATTTTAAAGGGCCATTAAACTAAACATTTCAACAAAGGATAAAGGGCCAGGTTACAAGTGGAGTGGTATTTAGTGCTCCCGCTCGAGTGTTAACTCAGCTAGACGTAAGCTTTTTGCGCACATCGGGTAACACTCATATTACAAGTTGAAAGTAAACAGTTTTTGCTTGCGCTCTAACCTGATGCACGTAAAAGCCAAACTTAGAATATGGTGCACACAATAACTTATTACCCCATAGAAGTCAATAGAGCAAAAAAAGTGGAAAAAATATAACTTACACCTTACTCGCGCATAAACCCGATGGCATAATCTCAAGTGCGCTAACCCGACATGAAAATATGAAAATTTCATATTCAAATGATCTTTACATAGCAGAATATGCTGTATTAATTTTATATATATATATATATATATATATATATATATATATATTTAAAATTAGCTATTAGATACAGTTTCAAAAGGATTATATGTCTGTTTATTTAAAGGCACAGTCTACACCCGTATTAACCGTCGCTTATACTTTCTATTTAGTGCTGATAGTTGTAACTCACCCGCTCTACCCTTCATATTTTGAATCACACACCGACATCTCCGAAAATCAAAGTTTATTTGCACTCGTTATAAATGGCCGCCAAACTTTGCACTCGTTATAAATGGCCGCCAAACTCCGCCCATTCACTTCTCCTTCTACCTTTTTCTCCCCTTCTCTATCAAATTCATACTCGTGCACAGTCAGTCACCTACGTCACATGTGTGTAAATACGCATGCTCCAATATACACAAGTGACGTGAATGCAGTCCGTCTGTGCTGCTCGTTTCAAATTCCCCACATTGGGCGCGATCCGATATGCAGCGTTTGCGGCGCAAGCAGCGAGGGAAGCCCTGCCGCCCGCAGTTTCAGCTCACAACTCGAGCTATCCTATATACGGCGCCGTCAGATGCTAAAGTGCCGTAAGTCTGATAAAGCAGCGATGTCCAGAAATCTGCATAAGTACAAATTTCTGGAGTCGCCAGTGACTTACGGCACTTTAGAAACTGCCGGCGCCTACAAAACCTGACTAAAGTATGAAATCACCCGCACTGTCTAACACGCCTCCCAAACATAGCTCGACACATCTAACCCTCTATCCGCTATCCCCCGCGGCGGAGGAGCGAAGAAAGAAGATTGAAGATGCCCCTTTGCTGGAAGACATCACTGGCTGGAAGAAGACTCTCTGCCACTTGCTTGAAGATATCGCCGGATGGAAGAAGACTCTCTGCAGCTTGATTGAAGACATCGCCCGGATCGGATGAAGAGTTCTGCCCGGCTGGGTGAATACAAGGTAGGGAGATCTTCAGGGGGGTAGTGTTAGGTTTATTTAAGGGGGGTTTGTGTTACATTAGGGCAGGGGTGTCCAAACATTGCTCTGTTTGGACACCCCTGGATTAGGGGTATGTGGGTGGTGGGTTGTAATGTTGGGGGGTGGTATTGTGTTTTTTTTTTCAGGCAAAAGAGCAGTTTTCTTTGGGGCATGCCCCGCAAAAGGCCCTTTTAAGGGCTGGTAAGGTAAAAGCGCTTTGAACTTTTTTAATTTAGAATAGGGCAGGAATTTTTTTTTATTTTGGGGGCTTTATTATTTTATTAGGGGGCTTAGAATAGGTGTAATTAGCTTAACAATCTTGTAATCTTTTTTTAATTTATTGTAATTTAGTGTTTGTTTGTTTTTGTAATTTAGTTTATTTAATTGTATTTTAGTTTAGATATTTGTAGTTTATTTAATTTATTGATAGTGTAGGTGTATTTGTAACTTAGGTTAGGATTTATTTTACAGGTAAATTGGTAATTATTTTAACTAGGTAGCTATTAAATAGTTATTAACTATTTAATAGCTATTGTACCTAGTTAAAATAAATACCAAGTTACCAGTAAAATAAATATAAACCCTAAAATAGCTACAATGTAATTATTAATTACATTGTAGCTATCTTAGGGTTTATTTTATAGTTAAGTATTTAGATTTAAATAGGAATATTTCAATTAATAATATTAATATTAGATTTATTTTAATAAGAGTTTAGTTAGGGATGTTAGAGTTAGATAGGGTTATTATACTTAATATATATATAATATAATAACGATATTAACTATATTAACACTAATATAATTAGGGTTAATATAGTTAATATATATAATATAATAACTATATTAACTATATTAACCCTAATATAATTAGGGTTAATTTAGTTAATATAGCTGGCGGCGGTGTAGGGGGATTAGATTAGGGGTTAATGTGTTTAATATAGGTGGCGGCGGTGTAGGGGGATTAGATTAGGGGTTAATACATTTATTATAGGTTGCCGCGGTGTCGGGGGATCACATTAGGGGGTAGTTAATGTAGGTGGCGGCGGGGTCCGGGAGCGGCGGTTTAGGGGTTAAATATTTTATTAGGGATTGCGGCGGGGGATCGCGGTTGACAGGTAGATAGACATTGCGCATGCGTTAGGTGTTAGGTTTATTTTGTAGCTAGTTTAGGGAGTGACGGGGCTCCAATACTCAGCGTAAGGCTTACTATGGCTGCTTTTTGTGGCGAGGTGAAAATGGAGTAAGATTTCTCCATTTTCGCCACGTAAGTCCTTACGCTGTATATTGGATACCAAACATGCGCTGGTTTGGTATACCTGCCTATGGCCCAAAAAACTACGGGCGACGGCAGAAATATACGAGTGTAACTTCTATGTTACGCCGTATATAGGATACCAAACCAGAGCAAAATTCAGCGTCGCCGGCATTTGCGGGCGACGCTGCATTTCGGATCGGGCTCCAGAGCGTTAAAAAAATAAAGCTAAACTTTGGTTCTGGATACTTGGTTCCCACTGACATTGCGCACGCGCGAAACAATGAATGCGCGCTACAGGGTTTTGATCGGTGAGCAATTTTCTTTTGGACTATTGAAAATAAGAGAATGGGTGACGTATTGGGTGGGCGGATTGGATCGGCCATTTCTAACGGTCATATTATAACTTTTCATTGAGCATAACTCGGGATGTGTACAAGACTCGATACAGTTGCAGGGGTGAGCAAAATACATTGTGACATTATCTAACAGATGGATTGTGGTTGTTCTAAGTGTAGACTGTCCCTTTAACTAATTGTTAAATCATTTGTTTTTTTACTAATAAAGCTGAATCAGTTCTAAACCACCTTAAGAAAATAGAAGAGGTCAGGCTACCCCAGTCTCTTATTTTAACTGCACATGTGCAGAGTTCATGCTATATTTGTGTATTAGTTTGTGATTGGTTAGCAAGGTTTCTTTTGTTCTGGGGGACAGGGAAATCAGTGAAAAGAAAAACAAAATAATATGCTCATTTGAAAAAATAAAGCTGCATTATTCATTGCAAAATGTTGCTCAGATATGAAAGTACATTGCTTTGTAGCTTACAATTTAATGTCTCTTAAAAATCTAATGTTCTGTACTTTTAAAATGTTAAATATCTCTACTTTATGTGTTTTGTATATTTGTAATTGCTATTACACCAAAAGATTTGCTCATTTGCAAATATTCAGAAAACTGATGTTTTGAAAATGAAAGCAAATGTATATGCAAGAAATTAATATAAATTCTACATAAAATATTCACAGGGGATATATATATATATATATATATATATATATATATATATATAATACAGAAGAATCAATGAATACAGTTTTTTCTTTATTTTTTTAGATATAATGCAAAATATAGTTACAATAGTGTCTTTTAGAAGACATAAAAAATAAATATAATAAAACAACAATATGATAAAGAGAAAATTATTTGGATTTGAAAGGTATCTTGATGGAAAAAGGAAGTAGCCTGGCAATATTCCCTTGTTAGAGGCAGTATGTCTTATAAAAACAAGGAAAGTTTAAAGAAACAAACTATATAATCCTAGCAATACCGCATATTAAAAACCTAAATATAATTGAGTACAAAAAATTAAACTGTAGCTTAAATTGCATGTAGTTCTCAAGTGTCTTCACTAGATGGTGTACAAATCTAGTGCATTGATTCCTAGAAAAGATGGGTAAATATATCAATGAAATTACATGCTAAAAAGAACTGACTTTTATTTTGGGGGCAAAATAGGCATAATACATTTTGAATATTGTATTTTTTTAAGGTTTATATTATTATATGATTTACAAAGGTAAATTCTATTACTTTTCAGCATATTATATTAATAAATTATAGTGCAGTAATTATACTACCTGTATTCTATTATGTGCAGAATTTTAGTCTTATTTAAAAGGACATAAAAGTAAAAATTAAAGTTACATGCTTCCAATATCATGTACAATGTTCTTTTTGTATCCTTTGTTAAAAAGCATAATTTGGTAGGTTCAGAATGCAAAGGCTAGAAGGCAGTTTTATAACTGTGTAAGGCTACAGAACTCCAGCAGTGTAGAATTAAGGGACAGTCAAGTCCAAAATAAACTTTCATGATAGGGGATGTAATTTTAGCTTGATTGTTTTTATTTTATTATTTTTTTTTTTTTTATTTATTCAACATAATAACTTCCAACATTTTGTTTACGCCATGCAAGACGCGATTTAAACATTTAACAAAAAATAATCTACAATCAATCTTGACTGTCTTAATGATATAAATTAGATTCAATGTCTTAAAAAAAAAAGAAATAATATTAGCTTAGATTGAGCCCTAGTTCTTCTAGTTAATTTCTTTCAAGTTCTTAAGTTGATTTTAATTCTAACTATAAACCCCACCCAACCCCCACAAAACAACCCAAAAAAAAACCCAGAAGAGAAAGAAATTCCCATTCTCACCAAATTCACTCCCCTCGTCCACCCAGGGGACTATATTTAACAAGGCCTCATGGAGTATATACTTGAGCAGCCTAATAGGTCAGTGCTCTCTACAAAGTTATTACCAGACTCCTAGAAGTATCAATTCAGAATTTCTGAACGGGAAAATTAGATCATTTATCTCCATATCCGGCAGAGATTTGATGAGTACTGACCATTTATTAAAAAATTGTCTGATATCCTCTTCGTTGTCTAAATTAGTGTCTCTTTGTTCTAACAAACATTGTTTCTTTAAACAGTTTTTAATCTCTGGGATAGATGGTGGTGTCATTAGTTTCCAGTTTTTAAAAATAAGGTATCTAGATGCCAGTATGGACAGAAGAATTAACTTGTCATTTATTTGATGTGGATTATGTTTCGGTAGCCCAAATATAATTTGTGACTGTGTTATAGGTGGTGAAGAGATTTTAAGTGTTTTAGTGAGCCAGAACTCTAGCTTCCGCCAAAAATATCTTATTTTAGGGCATTCCCAGACCATGTGCATTAAATCTGCTGCCGGCAATGAACATTTTGGGCAGTGATTGAAGCCATGATTTTACTGCCTTTTTTGGGGGTAAAATAAGAGTTGTGTATTAATCTGATATGTGACTCTCGCCAGGTAGCTGACAAGGTGGCCTGAGCCACTTTCTGGATTGATAATTGGACAGATTCATCGTCAATATTAGAGTGAGGGATCATCTGGTTCCATAGTAGAGTGATCTTCTCTAGCTCCAAGTTCCCTTTACTGGAATTAATTAGTTGGTAGCATAGTGAGATCGACCTCTGACCATTTTCAAAGAGTTTTAACCAGCTTTCCAGTTTGTCCAAGGACCAAGTCCAACCTGTTTCTTTCATGAGCCCTGTGACAAAATGTCTGCTTTGAAGATATCCAAAAAAATCCTTGTTATTGATTTTAAATTCTTTTTTTTAATTCTTCAAGAGATTTAACACATTTTCTCTCTTTATCAATCAGGTGTATGACCCTGTCCAGCCCCTGATTATGCCAGATCTTAAAGAGTGGCGAGCTTAGCCCTGCCGTGAATTGCGGATTACCCAGGAGTGGTAAAAATTGCGAGACTTTGCAGTTTAAAGATAAGAGTTCCCCCACTTTCCACCAGGCCTTCAGTGGACTCATGAAAGTTTTAAACAATTTAATTTCTCTTGGTAATTCTTTAGGTTGACAGTGAATTAATGCTGAAGGAATGTATGGATAAGATATAGTTTCCTCTAGTAGACTATTTGTTACATAGTTACTGCAGAAAATCCAATCAGCGACTATTCGCACTAGGAAGGCATAATTATAGAAGCGAATATTGGGCAAGGCAAGGCCTCCATACTCTTTCGAGAGAGATAGTTTCTTTAAAGAAATCCTAGGTCTCTTCTCTTGCCAGATGTAATTTTAAACAACTTTCCAATTTACTTTTATTACCAATTTTGCTTTGTTCTCTTGGTATTCTTAGTTGAAAGCTAGACCTAGGAGGTTCATATGCTAATTTCTTAGACCTTGAAGGCCACCTCTAATCTGAATGCATTTTGACAGTTTTTCACCACTAGAGGGTGTTAGTTCATGTGTTTCATATAGATAACATTGAGCTTACACACATAAAGTTACCTAAGAGTGAGCACTGATTGGCTAAAATGGAAGTCTGTCAAAAGAACTGAAATAAGAGAGCAGTTTGCAGAGGCTTAGATTCAAGGTAATCACAGAGGTAAAACGTGTATTATTATAACTGTGTTGGTTGTGCAAAACTGGGGAATGGGTAAAAAAAAGGATTATCTATCTTTTTAAACAACAAAAATTCTGGTGTTGACTGTCCCTTTAGAGGTAGGAGTCTACATGGAGACACTGGTATCGGTCTGCAGAAGACTCTAGAAGACATTGTTTCAGGATAGCCAGGAATTAAGTATTAGCCATGCCGGGTTATCCATGATGTAGGTAGGCACAGAAGACATGGGGAGAGATGATTGGTGGCTATACACATATGCCTTTTGTCATTGGCTCACTAGCTGTATTTAGCCAGTTCCCAGTAGTGCTGTTCCAGAGTGACTTTATCATTTGCATGGGTTAAACACACAGTTATATGCATGCAATAGAGCAATAATAAAATACTGTAATAATACATGAGTGCATTTTCTTTTTGCACTATTAAGTCCTTTTAACACTGATGTTTTAAGACAGGGGTGTCCAAACTTTGCTCTCCAGAGGTTTTGGAACTACATTTCCCATGATGCTCAGCTAGATAAAATGCTGGCTGAGCATCATCGGAAATGTAGTTCCAAAACCTCTGGAGAGCAAAGTTTGGACACCCCTGTTTTAAGAGAAAGACATTATTTCTGGAACATGTCAGGGTATTGATGAGTGATATTTAAATGAGATATATATATATATATATATATATATATATATATATATCAACATATAATATAGGTAATACTTCAATATTATATAAAATGCTTAGACCATTGCTAAATGCAAACCCATTTTGTCAAGATTCTGAAGCTAGACTCAGAAATCAAACCCCTTCTTTCTGACAAAATACAGATCCCAAAACTACATATAGAACATTTGTTCCCCAACTAGAAAGTAGAAGCTTCAACAGATTCTTTACCTCATCACTTAATGAGATTAAATCTTTTCAAACAAGATAAACCTGTTACCTAGATCACAGGAACCCCTGTGGACAGGTCTGGACTCATGTTTGAAGCTCAGGATCTTCAGGAAAGCAGTTAATTTACAATATGTATGTATAAACAAGACAATGTAATTCCTACAACTCTTGAATGCACAATCCTTGTCTGGAAAGGTGATAGCTCAGATGCCAGCATATGAGAGGCTATGTCTTATATGACATGGCTTGTGCATAAGTTTCATATAGTTAAAATACTCAGGTTGTATTAAAAATATCTATATACACAGTATATATATATATATATATATATATATATATATATATATATATATATATATTGGTCAGGGATATATACCTTATACCTGATATACTATATTAGATAAGTGTCTGCTGTATTGAGTGGGTACCTGTACTGGTGAATTTAAAATGTTTGACTGTGTCAGAATAAAACTACATTTATTTTTCTTTTTTTCAGAAATCTGGTGTGGAAATGAGGTTCCAAATATGATTAGTAGATACTGGTATACAAATTCCTATGTAATGTGTGCCATGAATTGTATCATATAGACAATAATATAGTTTTATGCACTCAATATTAAGGGGATATCCACAGATAGGCAATGTATTCCTATTAGATGGAGTAAAATCAAATATATATACAGTATATCTATAATGATATTAATTACTACAGAAGTACATCAGACTGCTACTCACAGGGTATGTATATGATATAAGATGATAGCTGGAAAAGGTAGCGATATTATATCAGATAATATCAGTGGGAAATATATATATATATATATATATATATATCAGCCAAAAAGAAGTGCACTCTCAGGTCTTTCACAGCAAACACGGTTACTTTATTTGTGTAATTTTTTCGGAGGTCTTGCCTCCTTCATCAGCATAATTCAAACAAGACAATAAACTCATATATATAGCGGAATACTCACACACACCACTTCAAACCATACTCCCCTGTTTGGCGCCACGCTCTTGATGTTGGAACGCATACTGCGTTCCACTGGTATTACGAGCCGGAAGCAGTGGGCCACGTCACTTCCGGTTTATTAGGTCTATACCTTATTGCTAAAAAAAGATTATAATGTGGCAAAAACGGAGGAATACCCCTACGTGTCTTTACATTGTGTCAAAAAAGAAACAATAAGTGTATTATAGGTGAAAAACACAAGTTATTTCTTGCTAGTGCAAATTACATATCAGCTGCTCACTCGCTGCCATGGCAACCTGTGTACACTTACTTCCCTGTAACAAGCTTTGGGAAAACTAGACAAGTTAACTTTAAGTGATCCTCAATCTTGTATGACATTATCTAACATGTATTTTCACCATACTGGATAACATGTATTTACGCCATACTGGATAACAAACCTTATGTGCCTCACGTGAAAAAAACAAACATATATTGACTATATTACTAAATGGCTAAAATGGATTTATGTTGTTTATCAGGCGGGCGGGGACCAAAACACAGACCTCCAAGAAGGGGGAGACGCAGAATGCAGTAATTAATTTAAGCTCCCGCGTCCTGTCAGCATGTGAAATACAACTGCTCAATAAGGGACTTTCATTCGTCCCCAGTATGGTGACTACTGAATATGAGCAAAGGTTGGACGTTCACAAACTGAACAGAACTTTGAAACTCAAGGAGTTTTTTCAAAACTCAATGCCTGATAGTTCAAAAACTCCTATAGAACGTAATTGCCATGTACAAAGCATATTTGAACCTGTCAACTGCAGTGCCAGCACAAAAACCTTCATACGTATGGTCTCCCAAGACCTAGATTGGGAAAGGGAACATACAACATGGAAACACAATCTTACGCCAGCAGAAAGGAGGGCTATTACAACACTCCAGAATGACACTTCCCTCATAATAAGGCCGGCGGACAAGGAAGGGGCTATTGTCCTCCTTGACTACAATTATTATAGGGATGACATCATGACTCAACTTTCTGACACATCCACCTATATGGCATTGAAGTCTGACCTGACAATTAGATGATCTGATATGTATGGGCTGTGAACAGGGTTTCATTTCAGAACACATAAAGAAATTTTGCACTACACCTTTTCCCAGGATACCAATCCTCTACACGATCCCGAAGGTCCATAAGAACGCAGAGAGACCCCCGGGATGCCCCATAGTTTCTGCAGTGAATTCCTTGTGTCAACCGGTGGCGCAGTATATTGATCTGCTATTACAGCCGATTGTCAAGGAAACATGATCTTTTTTGCTTGATACTAGCGAATTCATTCGATTGCTGGGGGCTGTCCACGTCCAGCCTGGTGACATTTTGGTCACTATGGACGTGAACAGCCTCTACACAATAATTCCTCATATGGAAGGGTTAGAAGCAGTTAAGGAACACCTTATTAATAACCCCCTTTATGAGGGACCCCCGGTTGAGTATCTACTGACATTGGTTGACTTCTGTCTACGCAAGAATTATTTCAGATTCAAAGAAAAATTTTTCTTGCAGGTAGCAGGTACAGCCATGGGATCATCCATGGCCCCCTCTTACGCAAACATCTTCATGTCACACTTTGAAAATCTATACCTATGGGGTAAATGTGATACATCTATCACATTTTACCGTAGGTACATAGATGATATCTTTTTGATCTGGAGAGGGGGCCTGGATGATCTCCATGTGTGGTTTGAAACATTCGATAACACACAAACTACGGTTCAGATTAAAATTACTGCCGATTTGCAATCTATCAACTTTCTTGACCTTAAAGTATACAAGACACCACAGGGTTTGGGTTGCACATTATTTAGCAAACCCACAGACAGGAACTCTCTTTTGAGATCTGATAGTTGTCATCCCCCAGCTTTACTAAAAGGCATACTTAAGTCACAACTAATCAGAACAGTGCGTAATAATTCTGACCACAATATGGGAGCCTCCCAGTTGTTGGAGATAGGAGAAAAGTTTGCAGAGAGGGGGTATAAGACAAAACATATCAAAGAAATGATGATGAAGTGTCACAATATACACAGGCACAATTGCTGGCAAAAAAACAAAGACACACTACAGATGAAAAGCTCATTATGGCCACCACTTTCTCTCCTACTACCAGAAATGCTGGTCTTTCTTTAAGGACACATTGGCCGATTATAACTACAGATCCAAAGCTACACTTCAGTAACCATCTCACACCTATGGTGGGATACAGGAGGGGCACAAGTTTACGTGACTTACTGGTCAAGACTGACCCGAGAGCGAATTATAGACCCAAGACACATATCAACATCAGGGGGTCTTATCGATGCTTAGGGTGCACTACCTGTAACGGACTCATCAGTAGGAAAATATTTCATCATCCGCACACTAACAGGCAATTTGGTATCCGTCATTCTATAACATGCACAACCACATTTGTCATATATCTATTGGTGTGTCCCTGTTCTCGTTTTTACGTTGGGAAAATGACAGGCACATTAAGGGAAAGAATGGCAAATCCCTGACATGCCATTCGGTCGGCACTTAAATCAGGGGACTCGGACCAACTTGTAGCGAGGCACTGTGCACAGCACAAACACTCCGTAGCGTCAATAAGATACACGCTCATCGACCATGTCCCCCCTCTGGATAGGGGAGGTGATAGAAGTAAGATACTCCTTCAACGGGAGGCACAGTGGATGTATCGATTAGGTACATTGCACCCAGGGGGGCTCAATACAGCACCTGATTTTAAAGCCTTAATATAGTGCGGTTGTAAGGTGTGGTACAATCCAGGGGTACGGAGCCTACACTACCATGACTCTGTGATTACAGTGGTATGTGATCTCCTTAATGGGGGATTCCCCAACCATGTTGGTACACAGCACCAGGCAGGGGGGTCTGTGTTATTCCCATTGCCTGTGTGGAAGTCAGATAGTGGTGCTTTGGGTTACCATCTCTAAACACACATAACCGATGAATCACTATAAGGTATACCAAGCCTGTAGGGCACCTATCGTTTGGACTACAACATATGAGCACATTGATAGTGATTGAATACACGTGAAGGCATGAGCAAGAAGGAGCAGCTATGTCTCCCGAAAATCTATGAAGGGACGGTATTCATAAGGCCTAAACAACTCGGAAGATACACTTTATGAAGCGTATAGGGGTCACAGGATATCCCAGCAAGAGAAGGATCTCATTGTGTTCTGATAGGACATCAACAAAGAAAGGGCCTGGAGTAAAAAATCCAATGAAGAAAGTAGATAACTTGGAGTGAGAGCAGCCACTTGGGTGTTTACATCACTAGAAAAATGAAGTTGGCTGTTGCTTCTTATGCAAACCTGAAACCTATACAGTTGAGACATTACCCTGCGGGGTACCATATTATTGAACATATGGACCCTGATGAATATTTGCTTTTAACTTTATTTTGTTCTTTTTCTTGTTTTCTATTTTTTTACTTTAAGTATTTATTTTAGTGATATGTGATCCTTGTAGCAAGTGTGGATGTGATATGGGTGTGATTGTCTGATGTGAGTGCCATAGGTTATTGATATAGTATTTAATTCCCATGAGTAATCATTGTTCAAGATAGAGGGGCCGTATAATCACTTGTTCCTGAAGATGGAGGGTGGCTCCATAAATGGGCTTCTAGATCAACATTCAGATCAGTGAACGATGAGAATTTGTTTTTATAAGTTTCTCTTGATACATATTACAAGGTTTAAAAGTATCTTAGAGTACATTGGAACACAAGAGGAGAGTCTATCAGTCTCTATAATGTACAACAACTCATTGTTAGACAGCTTATGAAAACAGCAACTAGAAACCAATTTTCTATCTAGTGGGATTTAATACACATCGGGCACCTTGAGAAACAAATATCTTTGAATCAGCTAGGATCTTAAATTAATTTGATCCGCTACATTTGATAAGTGTTAAAATATATATATAAAGAATCCCTCTACTATACACTACAGAGATATAAGGTTGTCACACCATAGCACACAACATAAATCCATTTTAGCCATTTAGTAATATAGTCAATATATGTTTGTTTTTTTCACGTGAGGCACATAAGGTTTGTTATCCAGTATGGCGTAAATACATGTTATCCAGTATGGTGAAAATACATGTTAGATAATGTCATACAAGATTGAGGATCACTTAAAGTTAACTTGTCTAGTTTTCCCAAAGCTTGTTACAGGGAAGTAAGTGTACACAGGTTGCCATGGCAGCGAGTGAGCAGCTGATATGTAATTGGCACTAGCAAGAAATAACTTGTGTTTTTCACCTATAATACACTTATTGTTTCTTTTTTGACACAATGTAAAGACACCTAGGGGTATACCTCCGTTTTTGCCACATTATAATCTTTTTTTAGCAATAAGGTATAGACCTAATAAACCGGAAGTGACGTGGCACACTGCTTCCGGCTCGTAATACCGGTGGAACGCAGTATGCGTTCCAACATCGAGAGCGTGGCGCCAAACAGGGGGGTATGGTTTGAAGTGGTGTGTGTGAGTATTCCGCTATATATATGAGTTTATTGTCTTGTTTGAATTATGCTGATGAAGGAGGCAAGACCTCCGAAAACGTTACACAAATAAAGTAACCTTGTTTGCTGTGAAAGACCTGAGAGTGCACTTCTTTTTGGCTGATATATTACTGCAAAGCTGCACCCAGGCGGTTTCCTCACTGAGGGCAAGATCTGGTATTTGGATATCTATCTATATATATATATATATATATATATATATATATATATATATATATATATTGCAAGTCTGTCAAAAGAACTGAAATAAGGGGGAAGTTTGCAGAGGCTTAGATACAAGATAATCACAGAAGTAAAAAGTATATTTATATAACTGCGTTGGTTATGCAAATCTAGGGAATGGGCAATAAAGGGATTATCTATCTTTTAAAACAATAAAAATTCTGATGTAGACTGTCCCTTTAAGTTAGTAGTCCATATTTTGGCATTGGACTAAGTGTTGTTGTTTAACCCCTTCACGACTGGTGACGTGTCAGGCACGTACTACAAAAAAATACCCTTAAGGACCAAGGACGTGTCTGACACGTTCTCAGGGGTTTCAAGCATTGGAAGTGATGGTGATATTGAGGCATCACTGCAATACCCTTTTTAACCCACCAATGCAGAGAAGACCACTCTGTAGCCCTCTCTGCATCGGCCGTAGATGGTGCCGATCGTTGGTGGGTGGGAGCAGCAGCAGGGAGGCGGGTGGGCAGCCCATCTACACTCAGTTCTGGTTCCTGTCACACTGATGTGTGCACGCCGAGTCGGGACTGCGGCAGGGGGGACATGGTGGCGTGCATGCGTGCACATGCGTGCCCTACTTTTACATCAATATTTTGTTAAAATATGGTAAGGAGAGAGAGGGAGGGGGAATAATACATGTTGGGCAAGGGATCTGGGAGGGGGAGGGGGGTTGGGCTGCATAGAAAATCAGACAGTGGCATTGCTGAATAGAAAATCAAACAGTGGTTGTGCTGCATAGCAAATCAGACAGTGGTTGTGCACATAGCAAATCAGACAGTGGTTGTACTGCATAGCAAATCAGACAGTGGTTGTGCTGCATAGCAAATCAAACAGTGGCTGTGCTGCATAGAAAATCAGACAGTGCTTGTGCTGTATAGGAAATCAGACAGTGGTTGTGCTGTATAGGAAATCAGACAGTGGTTGTGTGCATAGAAAATTAGACAGTGGTTGGGCTGCATAGCAAATCAGACAGTGGTTGTGCTGCATAAAAAAATCAGGCAGTGGTTGTGCTGCATAGAAAATCAGACAATGGTTGGGCTGCATAGAAAATCAGACAGTGGTTGGGCTGCATAACAAATTAGACAGTGGTTGTACTGCATAGAAAATCAGACAGTGGTTGTACTGCATAGCAAATCAGACAGTGCTTGTGCTGTATAGCAAATCAGACAGTGGTTGTGCTGCATAGCAAATCAGACAGCGGCTACACTGAATAACAAATCAGTCAGTGCTTGTGCTGCATAACAAATCAGACAGTGGTTGTGCTGCATAGCAAATCAGACAGGTGTAGTGCTGCATAGCGAATCAGACAGGTGTAGTGCTGCATAACAAATCAGACAGTGGTTGTGCTGCATAACAAATCAGACAGTGGTTGTGCTGCATAACAAATCAGACAGTGGTAGTGCTGCATAGCAAATTAGACAGGTGTAGTGCTGCATAGCAAATCAGACAGGTGTAGTGCTGCATAACAAATCAGACAGTGTTTGTGCTGACTAGAAAATCAGACAGTAGTTGGGCTGCATAGCAAATAAGACAGTGGCAGTGCTGCATAGCAAATCAAACAGTGGTTGTGTTGCATAGCAAATCAAACAGTGGTTGTGCTGCATAGCAAATCAGACAGTGGTTGTGCTGTATAGCAAATCAGACAGTGGTTGTGCTGTATAGCAAGTCAAACAGTGGTTGTGTTGCATAGCAAATCAGACAGTGGTTGTGCTGCATAGCAAATCAGACAGTGGTTGTGCTGTATAGCAAATCAGACAGTGGTTGTGCTGTATAGCCAATCAAACAGTGGTTGTGTTGCATAGCAAATCAAACAGTGGTTGTGCTGCATAGCAAATCAAACAGTGGTTGTGTTGCATAGCATATCAGACAGTGGTTGCACTGAATAACAAATCAGACAGTGGTTGCGCTGCATAACAAATTAGACAGTGGTTGTGCTATCACAGCCAGAGCCCCTGAAACTGCTCTGACATGCCCCCACAACTCTCTCCACACTAGCAAATTTTTGATCATCAGGCCCTTAGAGAAAACAATAGAAAAATAACATTTTCGTGCTTATCTGTCACACCCCCACTGGGTTAATCTAAGCATTCTTGTTTAAATAGTTTTTTTTCCATAACCAGTACTGTTGTACTGATATTTTCAGTATATATGGGGATACAACAGGCAAAATCAGCAATATCAAATGACAAAATAAAAACTAAAGAGCTATTTATAAATAGTTTAATACTAAATTGTCCTAATGCTAATACTGGGAGAATATGAACTCCAGATCATGTTTTGTGAATATCATTTGTTAGTATGATCTCATATAAATCCACTTTAAGTTTAAACCTGAATATTATGGGGTAGATTTATCATGCTGGGAATGCAGATGTTTCCACGCTAGCCTTCAGGCTTGCCGGAAAACAAAAGTTAAGAAGCAGCAGTCTTAAGGTGGCGAACAGCAATCATCCTGATCAGATACGATCGGGATGATTGACACCCCCGACTAGGGGCCGATTGGCCGCGAATGTGCAGGGGGCAGCATTGCACAAGTATTTCACCAGAAATGCTTGTGCCATGTTAAATGCCGACAGCATATGCTGACGGCATTTAGCAATGTCGGGCATACATGATCTACCACTATATGTCTGTTGAGTGTCTGTGTTTACCAATTAGTTTTTTTACCTTTTAATATTTACTTGTTGCACTTGGGGTAGTTAGGGCAAACATGTATGTCTGTAGGGGTACTTGCTGCAAAAAGGTTGAAAAACACAGCTCTGCAGTAAATTTGCGTACATTTCATAATAGACTTGTGCAGCGATAAAAAAATTGGTTTGTACAAATTTTTAATAATGAATATTCAGGGAAATTAATGTCCCTTAATATTCATTGGCTGCACTGTTTGTTATTCGTTTAATTTTAAACTAAACAATATTTGTATAACATTTACATCATTTGAAGTGTTTTCATTAAATTAATATCAATGTTCCAAGCTACAGGTTAAAAAGTTTACCTGTAGCTTTATACTTACTTTTCGCCCACTGAAGAGGTACGCAATCCCGCTCCTCTTCTTCACAGTGCCCCGGCCTATTATCGCAATGGATCCCATGGCCTACAATAAAGGACCTTAGCACAGGCCTTGGAAGCCATCAGGCAAAGCTTCCTATTAGTGCGACCAGGGCTTTGTGAAGAAGATGACTGGGTTATTCCAGCTCTCCATCATGATAGAGGTAAGTATTTAACCCCTTAAAGGTAATTTAAAGAAAACAAATTAATACAGCCAAATTTCATCAGTGTTTTTCCATTTTCTAACTATTTTTTGTGTGCATTCATTCATGAGATGAACATCTTTTTTGTTACAAATTTGCATCCTTAATGAAACAAATGCACATCTCTATTTAATTCCTACGTATTAAATTAATAGAAAGGCAAACTCTTCTCTCCCTTAAAAACAAACAAACAAACCACTTTTAAGATATTTGTTTTTCAAGAACTATGATTTCTAATTCTAATATTAATAAGAGTGCATTTAAAATATCCTTAACTATTTCAGTCTGCAATTACCCAAATAGTATTCTCTCTATTGACGTTTTCTTCTTTTTTAAGTTTGTAGGTAAAAATTGTGGCATAAAAATGGATGGAATTCTACATTTGTTTTGTATAGTTTGAAAGCTTAATTGAACGTTTCACAGCTTAAACAAAAGTAATTATTTTTCTGGCCCAACATACATCTAATAAAAGATATCTTGAATCAGCCAAATCTCCTCTTGAAAGTTATGATCCAAAGTGGAAATGCATTTCCTACAAAAGAAACATTATTTGGACAGCAGTAACGGCATTATGTTGGCAGGAAAAAACCTTTACTTCCCGACATTGGGGGGGGGTAATTCTGCCAAAAATAATAATGCTATCTGGAGAATAGTGCACATTTCTTTTAAATTCATTTAAGCTGAGGCACTAATGTCCCTCTTGAGCAGTAAGCTACAAGAACACATATTATAACCTTAAATATTTTTGGATTCCAGCATGGAAATAGAAAAGCATTAATCATAAACTGCATTTTCTGTTGGAAAACTTGTAAATGGGATTTAAAGATATATAATATAAATTCAGCTGCATAATCAACCAATTAATGCCAGCCAAGTTAATAATGTATTTAGTCATCTGACATGCTGTTGGTAAATGGTAATAGTTGGATTGGATATTGTGTTATAATATTTTATTAGAAATTATGGCTATAGGCAGACTCACTTGGCTTTCCAGTTCTTCATTTGCTGTGAAAAACTATGGATCAATGTTTCTAATTATGTTTATTTCTTGTTATGTGTATTTTGCTATTATTTTCTTATAGATACTGGAAAGTTAAGATAGGCTTCTTACCAGTCAGTGTTTCATTAAAGTGATTTCTATATACACATTGCACTGCATCTGCATATAAAATAAATTATTTAAAAAGCATTTGAACGTGCCATATTCATAGCAAAGTTTTGTAGGTATTGTCAAATCCAGAATAGTTGAGAGATATGCTGATTGACACCCTCTTGCATATGTAACTAATTGAGCTTGGCTTTCCCCACTAAGGTACCTCATGTTAATGAGGATATGCACTGCTATGCATAACTGCTGTGTAAGGAGAAACAAACTTACTGATAGGTTCACAGCTAAATTGCTCCACAATTTCCCAGTACTTTTCAGCCACAGGACTTCTATCAAGTTGAGACTGTAAGGAAAAAGTGTATTCATACACAGCACTAAAACCTGCCCTAACAAAATCATAGGGAGCTGTTTATCAACACCACTTTTTCATTATTAGTTTAATAAAAAAAAAAATGGCCCATATACTTAAAGGGACAGTCAACACTAAAAATCAACAATAAACAACAGATTTTGATCAAGCCTTAAATGTTTATTGTAGACAGATAAGACCCAGTAGGTAGACACCAGCTTAAAAACACATCCGAAATGAATTATGCCTATTTGTTTGACAGGATGCTTATTTCTATATTTCTATAATGTAGTATATTCCTTAAAGGGACAGAAAAGTCTAAATTATTCTATAGAGCATTGAATTTTAAAAAGCTTTCTAATTTACGTCAATCATCAATTTTTCTTAGATCTTTTGATATCTTTTGTCAAACAGTAACCATAAATGAACTTAGGAGCATGCACATGTACTTAGCCATCTTGCAGCAGTTACAGCTGCTTAGAGGATCTAGCACTGGAATTTAGACGAGCAGTTTCAGGATAAAATGATTCCCTTTCCTAGAACAAATGTTAATTTCAAAAGAACCAAAACTGCACCAAAATGCTAAAGTATAAGGGAGACAACCTAATTATTGCTAAAAAGTATTGGTGTTCATTAGTGCACATGAAGAATTTCTAATTTCAAAGCTCATTTTTTAATTATTAAATATAAATATAATCCATAGAATATATCTATATGTTTACAGTATGTACAATAATGTTTAATAATTATACTAATATTTTTTTAATATTTAGGTGGCCATGCAACGAAGTTGCAGGACAACCTATTGTTAATGTCAGGATTATTATTAGGTGGCCATGCCAAGAAGTTGCAGGACAACCTATTATTGTCAGGATTATTATTATTTTTTTATTATTATTATTCCGCCTATTGCTTATAATAACAACAGAATAACTAAAAAAACTCATGAAACTTTGCACAATGCTAGAGATCTATACTGGGCATAATCCTATGCAACATAAATCTCATAGGTCACATGATCTTACAGCCATATTGCTTTTTGCAACAAATTTCGACAAACGCTTGAAAATCTTCTTCTTTGAAACCACTTATGTTACAGTTGTGAAACTTGCTGCGTGTACTGCTGTAGTGACCTAGAATAAAATTTGTTCAAGAGAAGGGATTTAGTCACATGATCTAGCTGCCATTTTGAAATGTGTGAAAATCTTTAAACATCTTCTTCTCTGAAACCGTTAAGTGCAATGAAGTGCAATTTTGCACATGTGCTCTTTGCAAGGTCATGTACCAAGATTGTTCAAACTGCAAATTTTCCATAATCAACATGGCTGCTATGAGCCATTCGCCTTTTTATAGTTGTTTAATTGCGTAAATTTGCACTTTATGCATTATGTTTACACTATTTAACTATATTACAGTGTAGTAGACACATGATTACACATAGTCATGACCCCTAAAGGCAACATTGCAGTCAAAATTTGCACTGTGCAGTTGCCTTTGTGAAATAAAACATTTGCAAATTTTCATGAAACTTCTGCAAATTGTAGAGGTCTGTTGTGAGCATTAGTATGTGCAATTTGAAAGCCATACTTTGCATAGCTTGGTAGCCATTTTGTTTTGTATGCACTGTTTTTAAAAGCTACAAAAATCTTCTCCAAAACCACTTATGGGACAGACTTTAGATTTTGTTTATAGAGTTATCTTGTGACTAACATTCAGATTTGTTCAAGAGAAGTTGGTAGGTCATATGATTTGGCATGTGATCTTGCAAAGTCCAATCCTGCCAGAAGAAGAGCAGACTCCGGAACTTTTAAAACACGACTTCATTGTTTCTTTATTATAATTTTTATTTTTTATTCTTATTTATTTTTATTTTTTATTTTTATTTTTCACAATTATTGATGTATTAACAATTGTATTGTATATACATGGTTGCACATAACTGCACACTTTCCCATTATTTTTAGCTTTTTGATTCACACATAGAAATACCCAAATTATTTAAAGAAGAACACACAAATTGACACCTAAGTTTCATACACATATATTTAATTTTCAGTACCTTTTTTTTATAACACAACCATTTATATTTGCGCCCTCTGCAAACCTCCTTCTATAGGAATTTGCATTAGATACTTTATACCATTCTGATTGGGATTGAGAGGAGCAGCATTTACGCAATCTAGAGAGTCTGATAATATCAGTAAAACCAGTGAGACACATATGTCTATGAAAAACTTGTTTCATAAAGTAGAAGAAGAAATTACTAAAGAACACAGACATTGGTGGGATTATACTACATTAGAGAAATATATAGAAAATGAACAAGTCCCCAGAGGTCTGAGAATTCTTAAACACTGTCCCTTCAAGGACAATCCAGGGCTTTTTTCTAAATGAGAAGATTGCCTCAACAAATGTGCAATAGAACTAATTAGACAATTGCAGCAAAAAATATTGAAAATCTACAAATAGAATTAAAACAATTTGAAAAAGATCCAGAATACACCTCTATGAATAAAGCAATTCTAGAAAGAACTGATACATTTCAAACCAACTTAGCAGCCACTAAAGAAAATAAATTAGAGAGAGATGCCCTAGACTATGAAAAAGCCAAAATATACACCTTTAATTGAAAAAAAATGAAACCTCCAGAGACCAGACAAGTAATACTACACAGAGAGAAAATAGAACTGCTACAAACAACCAACACCATAACAACAATCAAATATTTGCCCAGACTAAATAAACTTCTTATCAATCATATAACAGATACCAAAACAGAACCCACTCATACAACACATACCAAAATAGACATCAACACCATAACAAAAAATATTCACAGACATTAATGTGGAATAAACCATCATATTCACATTCACACTCAAATCAGGGTAACCCATTTCACACAGTTAACCAAAGCAATTATAAAATAGATAACTATAAGAACCAAACAACCATGATTATAATACTAACATAACAACTACCAATGGGTATAATTCCCCACAAAACGATCAACACAGAGTTCTTGTCAGGGTGCCAGGAATCAGACTGAGACGAGAAGTGCAAAAATAATCACACAACTTTATTAATAACAAAAAAATTATAAAAAGTCCACAAGTCAGATAACAAGCCAGGAGTAAAAATCAGAGCTGGTAGTCAGACAAGTTGAGTCAGGAGCCAAAACGAATAGTCAGACGAGCCGGAATTAGGAACAAGGAAAACAGCAGAGTCAGGAACAAGCCAGGGATCAGGAACCACGAAGGACGTCAGACAGCCAGATAATACACAGGAACTCTCACAAACAGGTCTGAGACAACGCAAAGGCAAAGCATACTGAACAGAGGCCCTTTAAATAATAAGTGATGACATCACAATTCTGAGACTGCATCCTGTCTCACACAGATGATTCACACCAGTCTGGCCATAAAAGGAAGTTCAGGAAATGAGCAGCATCCCCCACAATGCACCATAGTCAGCAAGAGAGGTGAGTAAAATGGCTGCCAGCAGCACATGGCAAACAAAACAGGGAAAAAACCCTGACAGTGCCCTCCCCTCAATGACCCCTTCCCCGTGGGAGGACAAAAGACTTAATGGGGAAAACGGGCATGGAGGGCACAGAGGAGGGCAGGAGCATGAACATCAGAGGAGGGAACCCAAGAATGCTCCTCTGGACCGTAGCCCCTCCAGTGAACCAAATACTGTACACGGTCCCTGGACATACGAGAGTCAATAATGCTGCTGACCTCATACTCCTCATGGTTGTCAACAAAGATAGGACAGGGACGAGCAACACAGTGATAAACCGATTACAAACCAATGGTTTCAAGAGGGAGACATGGAAAACATTGGAGATGCGCATTGCAGGAGGAAGATCAAGAGCGTAGACCACAGGATTGACCCGTCGGAGTATTCGAAAAGGACCAACATAATGGGGAGCCAGTTTATTGGAAGGCACACAAAGGTTCAAGTTGCGGGAGGACAGCCAAACTCTCTCACCAACCTGGTAGGAAGGTGCGGGCAGACGCCTACGATCAGCCTGGAACTTTTGGCGCTGCGTAGAACGATGAAGGCAATCCTGAATCTGCACCCACGTGGAACGGAGTGGCCGGAGATGCTCCTCCAAAGCCAGAATACCCTGAGACATGAATGAATCGGGCAACAAGGATGGTTGAAACCCATAATTCGCCATGAACGGGGATAACTTGGAGGAAGCATTAATAGCACTATTATGAGCAAACTCTGCCCAAGGTAACAGTTCAGACCAATTATTGTGGTGATCTGAGACATAGCAATGGAAGAACTGTTCCAGAGCTTGATTAGACCGTTTCGCAGCCCCATTGGATTGAGGGTGATATGCCGAAGAGAAGGAAAGCTGGATCCCCAATTGAGCACAAAAGGAACCCCAAAATCTGGAGACAAACTGGCTACCCCACTCCGACACTATCTCCTTTGGTAACCCATGTAAGCGGAAGACCTCCCGGGCAAAAATTGAAGCAAGCTCCTGAGCGGTAGGCAACTACATCAAGGGAACGCAATGTGACATTTTAGAAAAATGGTCAACCACCATAAGGATAACAGTATTGCCATTGGAAACAGGGAGCTCGACAATGAAGTCCATGGAAAGATGTGTCCAAGGACACTCACCATTAGCAATAGGTTGAAGAAGACCCACAGGAAGATGTCGAGGAGTCTTATTCTGTGCACAAACTGAGCAGGAGGCAACATACGCAGCAATATCAGAATGAAGACCTTGCCACCAGAATTGTCGAGTGACAGACCAAATCATTTGGTTCTTGCCTGGGTAACCTGTGGCTTTAGAATAGTGGTAAGTGTGCAAAAGTTTAGTTCAAAGATTCTCAGGACAAAACACTTACCACTAGGTTTCTCAGGAGGTGCATTGGTTTGTGCAGCCAGGATCTCCTCCCCCAAGGGAGAAGTCAAATTAGTATGTATGGTAGCTAAAATATGGTCAGGAGGTATAACAGGAGTAGGTACAGACTCCTCCTTGGACAGAGGAGAAAATTGTTGAGAGAGGGCATCAGCCCTAACATTCTTACTACCAGGCAGGTAGGAGACCACATAATTAAACCGAGATAAAAATAGCGCCCATATGGCCTGTCGGGACGACAAACGTTTTGCTTCAGATAGATAAGTTAAATTCTTGTGGTCAGTAAGAATGAGCACTGGCATGCTAGTACCCTCGAGAAGATGCCTCCATTCCTTGGGTGCCAAAATTATGGCCAGTAATTCCCTGTCGCCAATTTCATAATTGCACTCCGCTGGAGACAATTTCTTAGAGAAGAAACCACACGTTTGCAAGGAACCGTCAGGCATAGGACGTTGAGACAAGAGGGCACCTACTCCAGTCTCAGATGCATCAACCTCAAGAATGAAAGGCAGGACAGGGTTAGCATGAGCCAGAACTGGAGCAGCAGCAAAGGCAGTCTTAAGACTATCAAAGTCCTTAATGGCAGTAGGTGACCAATGGAGTGGATCATTCTCTTTACGGGTCATGTCTGTGATAGGTTTGACCAAGGAAGAAAAGTTTTTAATAAACTTTCTATAGTAATTGGCGAACCCCAAAAAACGTTGAATAGACTAAAGACCAACTGGGCGAGGCCACTGCAGAACTGCAGATAACTTGTCAGGATCCATGGAGAACCCTGCAACAGAGATAACATAACCTAGAAAGGTTACTTGAGTCTGATGGAACTCACATTTCTAGAGTTTACAAAACAGGCCGTTCTCACGTAGTCTCTGAAGAACCTGTGTAACATCAGAACGATGAGCCTCAAGTGTGGGAGAGTGTATGAGGATGTCGTCTAAGTACACCACAACACGCTGTTGCAACATATCTCATAGGACATCATTAATAAATTCCTGGAAAACAGCAGGAGAATTACATAGGCCAAAGTGCATTACAAGATAGTCATAATGCCCGCTCCTGGTGTTAAACGCTGTTTTCCATTTGTGGCCCTCCTTGATCCTAACGAGATTGTATGCTCCTCTCAAATCAAGTTTAGTAAAGACCGTAGCTCCCTTGAGGCGGTCAAAGAGTTCCGTAATGAGCGCAATAGGGTAAGCATTCATTCTTAATTGTAAGACAATTAAGACCCCTATAATCGATGCATGGTCTTAACTCGCCACCCTTTTTATTCACAAAGAAGATGCTAGCCCCTGCAGGAGAGCAGGATTTGAGAATGATCCCCCGTGACAGAGCATCGGCAACATACTCCTCCATAGCACAATTCTCTGCAACAGACAGAGGATAAACCTGGCCCCAAGGAGGAATGGCTCCGGGTTGCAGGTCTATGGCACAATCATAAGAACGGTAAGGAGGGAACGTACCGGCACGCACCTTGTCAAAAATGTCTAGGAACTCTCTGTACTCCTCTGGCAATTGAGATACCGAAGAAGTGCACAAGACTTTAACTGGTTTCCGAAGACAAGTGGAAATACATTGCAGGGACCACAACAAAATTTCGGACCTGTGCTAGTCGAGACTGGGATTGTGCTTTTTGAGCCAGAGATAACCCAGAACAACCGGAAAAGAGTTTATCACCTGGAACTGGAGGGTTTTAAAATGGAGAGCCCCAACAGCCATGGACAACGGAGCAGTTTCGTGAGTAACGAGTGCGGGCTGAAGGGGCCTGCCATCAATGGACTTAATAGCAAGAGGAACGGACTGAGGCAAAACAGGAATGGAGAGCTTTGATACAAAAGCACTGTCAATGAAATAGCCCGCAGCACCGGAGTCAACAAGAGTCTGGGTGACTATGGAGGAGTCCACCCAGGAAAGGACAACCGTGAACAAAGGTTTCTCCTTAAGCGGTTCTGGGGACGAGTATAAACCACCCAAGGTCTGCCCCCGACAGGACCTTAGGTGTGAGCGTTTCCCGGCCTTGTAGGACAGGACTTCAAAAGGTGGCCCTGTAACCCACAATAGAGGCAGAGCCCCTCCCTTCTCCTAAAGGCCCTCTCTGCCGCGAAGAGACGTGTGAATCCCAACTGCATCAGCTCAGCAGTACCTGGTGACTCGGGACCAGGAGGCATGGGAGGAGATGGAGGCATGGGTGGGAACGAATACGTAGGAGACAATGGAACAGGAGGCTTCCGCAAGCGCTCCTTGAAAGAGGGCCTCTCTCTGAGTCTGATGTCAATTAGGATCAAAAAAGACACCAATGCCTCGAGATCCTCTGGTAAATCTCTGGCAGCAACTTCGTCTTTAATCGCATCAGAGAGCCCATGAAAGAAGGTGGCAACAAGGGCTTTATTGTTCCAACCAACCTCTGCGGTTAGCATACGGAACTCAATAGCATACTGAGCAACAGATCTTGTACCTTGCTGAATGGACATGAGTCATTTAGCAGCAGAGGAGGAGCGAGCTGGAACATCAAATACCCTTTTGAAAGGAGGCCACAAATTTAGGGTTATTTGAAATCACAGGTTTATTAGTCTCCCACAAGGGATTAGCCCAGGCAAGAGCTGTGTCAGAGAGTAACAAGATGAGAAATCCCACCTTAGCTCTGTCAGTGGGAAACATCTGAGGTAACATCTCAAAGTAAATGCCCACATGGTTCAAAAACCCTCTGCACTAAATAGGTTCACCTCCATATCGCTGAGGTAGAGGTGCAGAACCAGACATGTTCCTGGTAGAACTAGGTGCAGCAGCGGAAACAGGAGCAGCCATAACTTGTGGGACACTTTGGTCTAAATGTGCAGTGCGAGTCAGCAGGGTTTTCAGGGCTAGTGCAAATTGATCCAAGCGGTGATCCTGTTCATCCATCCTGGAAATGATGGTAGGTAAAGGTGGATTATTTGCACCATCAGGATTCATGGCCTTTGTGTAATGTCAAGGTTGCCAGGAATCAGACTGAAACGAGAAGTGCAAAAATAATCACACCTTTATTAATAACAAAAAAATAATAAAAAGTCCACAAGTCAAATAACAAGCCAGGAGTCAAAACCAGAGCTGTTAGTCTGACAAGCCGAGTCAGGATCCAAAGCGAATAGTCAGACGAGCCGGAATCAGGAACAAGGAAAACAGCAGAGTCAGGAACAAGCCAGGAATCAGTCACCAGGAAGGACGTCAGGCAGCCAGGTAATACACAGGAACTCTCACAAACAGGTCTGAGACAACGCAAAGGCAAAGCATACTGAATAGAGGCCTTTTAAATAATAAGTGATGACATCAGAATTCTGAGACTACATCCTGTCTCACACAGATGATGCACACCAGTCTGGCTATAAAAGGAAGTGCAGGAAATTAGCAGCATCCCCCACAATGCACCATAGTCAGCAAGAGAGGTGAGTAAAATGGCTGCCAGCAGCACATGGCAAACAAGACAGGGAAAAAACCCTGACAGTTCACCAATCCACTTTACCAATACACCAATTAGGGAAACACAATGATAATTATCATACACCCAATACTCCGCCATTATACTATGATGAGGAAAGACCCTCTACATCCACAGGTACCTATAGAAACAAACAACCACATTTTTAGGGTGAGGTCAGACACTAGGACTACGAAACAGAAAACCCCAATACAAAATACAAAAGACCACTACTCATAGAAAACAAGGTCACAGAGGTAGAGGTTTGGTCTCCAAACAAAAGAAACTGGAAACACTACAAAAAGGGAATTTTCAACTTATCATCCCATACATTAACGGTTGATGAAATCAGAGTTTTAGGCAAGGGATTATCATACTGCCTACCAAATCCTCATAAAGAATTTGAATTATTTGTAGATTTTAACAGAATTACTAGAAAATTTGCCTTGCAAAAAGAATATTAAAAAGTTAAAATACCACCCATCTAGCTTCATTCCTATTTGTATAGATAATAACCCTGATGTCAGAATCCCTAATGAGACTGCCTTATTTTTAGATCCTGAAGATCTCACTCACCATTTATGTAATGATCCTATTTCTACTGTTTTAAAAAAAAACATCTAATTTCCACCCCTCCCCCCAGGGAAAATAACAACGTTATAGACATCTTCCCAAAATTAGTTTATCCCCAAATGAAACATGTGCAATTGAAAATTTGAAACAAAACCAAAATATAGTAATACGCGATGCGAACAAGGGAGGTGGTATAGTACTACAAATTTTGATAACTATATCTTAGAAGCACAAATAATTCTTAATGATAAAGAATATTACACTATTTTAGATAAAGATCCAACTATATGCTATCTAACACTGCTTAAAAACCTACTAAAGCAAGGTTACAACAAAAATAGTATGTCCAAATCAGAAAAGAATTTTAAGTATATAGATCATCCAGATATAGCTTACTACTACCACCTCCCGAAGATCCACAAGGATCTAGCTTGCCCACCTGGTAGACCTTTAATTGCCGGAGTCAACTGTTTAACTAGTGGCATATCTCGCTATGTAGACCTCCATCTACAAAAAATTGTATCCAATTTAGAGCTAGTTTTAAAACCACAATCATTATAATACAACCATTTACATTTGTGCCCTCTGCAAACCTCCTACTATAGGAATTTGCATTAGATACTTATCAAAAATTATAGCACCATATTCAGAAATTTCAACTTAGACATTTGTACTTTAAACTAGCAATAGTTTTATTTTCTGACTTTATTACCATCTTTCAGATTCGCACATAGAAATACCCAAATTGATGGGTTTAAAGCTAGTTTGAAAACAACAATTATTTAAAGGGACAGTCTAGGTCAAAATAAACTTTCATGATTCAGATAGAGCATGTAATTTTAAGCAATTTTCTAATTTACTTTTATCACCAATTTTGCTTTGTTCTCTTGGTATTCTTAGTTGAAAGCTTAACCTAGGAGGTTCATATGCTAATTTCTTAGACCTTGAAGGCCACCTTTTTTCAGAATGCATTTTAACAGTTTTTCACCACTAGAGGGTGTTAGTTCACGTATTTCATATAGATAACATTGTGCTCGTGCACGTGCAGTTATCTGGAAGCAGGCACTGATTGGCTAAACTGCAAGTCTGTCAAAAGAACTGAAATAAAGGGGCAGTTTGCAGATACAAGATAATCACAGAGGTTAAAAGAGTATTATTATAACTGTGTTGGTTATGCAAAACTGGGGAATGGGTAATAAAGGGATTATCTATCTTTTAAAACAATATAAATTCTGGTGTAGACTGTCCATTTAAAAGAGAACAAACCTAAGTTTCATACACATCTATTTAATTTTTAGCATCTCTTTTTATAATACAACCATTTATATTTGCACCCTCTGCAAACCTCCTACTATAGGAATTTGCATTAGATACTTATTATCAAAAACTATAGCACAATATTGAGAAATTTTAACTTAGACAACATTTGTACTTTAAACTAGCAATAGCTTTATTTTCTGGCTAAATTCCCAAGCTGAAAAAGTTTCACGTTAGTGCTGCACTAAGACCAAACTGTACTTTGGCAATTCTCCCAAAAATCTATATCACAACTCAGTGCTGATTTTAGCACAAACATCCCTGAATGAGGAAACAGTCATCATTGATTAGAATATCAGATCTCAGGGTACATATTATCAATATATATTAACAAAATTAACCAAATGACAATAGGACTTGTTTGGATGTCTTAGCAAACAATAAACATGTGATCCATTATGAGCCAATATAATTCTATTAAAAATGGCAAACAGCTGCCAAGATAAAAACTTGCATTAGATATAAATTTTGGATTGTATGTATTGTATTTTAATTTTTCATACTTTTTAACACTGTTTATATTCATGTTATAATTGGTTTTATAAGTTTTTTCTATATACTTAGATTCTCTTGAAATTGCATATTGGAAATATATTTGTAAACACTCCAACTTTAGTCCTATTGGCCCCATGGTAACTAATTGGAACATATGTGTGTGTATATATTGTGCTCCTTATTTACACTTGCTACATGCCTGATGAAACAGCTAGTTAGCCGAGAAACGCGTTTCATGTTTTAAAATAAAACTGTGATTTAAAGTAGTCTGCCTTTTAACTACTTTTTCACTATGGAGCACTTTACACCACTTATTCAAACCATTGAAAGAACAATCCAGGGAGACCTGATTCTGACAGCTGGTGTCTGTAACATCCAGCCTGCCTTGTTTTCACTATTTCATTGTGCAAACTGGAATGTGAGTACCAATTTTGTATATTTTCTTGTAATCATTCTGTTAAAAGTTTAAAGGGACAGTAAACCAGAATTTTTGTTGTTTAAAAAGGTAGATAATCCCTTTATTACCCATTCCCCAATTTTGCATAACCAACACTGTTATAATAATATATGTTTTACCTCTGTGATTACCTTGTATCTATGCCTCTGCAAACTGCCCCCTTATTTCAGTTCTTTTGACAGACTTGCATTTTTAGCCAATCAGTGCTGGCTCCTAGGAGCTTCACGTGCCTGAGCTCAATGTTATCTATATGAAACACATGAACTAACGCCCTCTAGTGGTGAAAAACTGTCAAAATGCTTTCAAATTAGAGGCAGTCTTCAAGGTTTAAGAAATTAGCACATGAACCTCCTAGATTTAGCTTTCAACTAAGAATACCAAGAGAACAAAGCAAAATTGGTAATACAAGTAAATTGGAAAGTTGTTTAAAATTGCATGCCCTATTTAAATCATGAAATATTTTTTTACTTTACTGTCCCTTTAACCTGCACTAGGAGAAGATCTGTGTCCTTTATATTTTAAAGGCTACAATATCCAGTATCCAGTCTACTGAAATCTGAGGGAGACCTTGCCCCAAACAGTCAGCTGGAGACTACAAAGCCGAGCCTGCGCATATTGCACTTTATTAGTGCACACACCCTTGTGTGTAGTCACTTGTTATCAACTTTGTATTCACTGAAAAATTATTTTGAATAAACTGCACTATGAGGCGCTCTTTAATTTTTTTTAGATTCTTCTTGCAAGTCCAATCCTGCCAGAAGAAGAGCAGACTCGGGAACTTTTAAAACACGACTTCATTATTTCTTTATTATAATTTTTATATTTTATTATCATTTTTTTTCACAATTATTGATGTATTAACAATTGTATTGTATATACATGATTGCACATAACTGCACATTTTCCCATTATTATTATTATCTTTTTGATTCACACATAGAAATACCCAAATTATTTAAAGGAGAATACACAAATTGAAACCTAAGTTTCATACACGTCTAATTTTCAGCACCTTTATTTTTTATAACACAACAATTTACATTTGCGCCCTCCTACTATAGGAATTTGCACTAGATACATGTGGTTTGGAAGCCATTTTGAATTGTTCAAAAATGCTTAACAATATTTTTAAATTAATAATAAAACAAAAACCACTTTACAAAAATGGTTTATTTTTGCCATGTTTATTGACCTCTAAGGTGAGGACTATTGAGCATAATATGGAGGCAGTATATTATATAATCTGGCAGCCATCTTTTTTACGCAAATATTTCGAAAATCTATTTTCTCTTCAAACGCATATGCTAGAACTGTGAAACTTGCTGTATAACTTTATATTGTGACTTAGAGTCACAGTTGTTCATGTTTAAGGAATTGGTCACAAGCTATGGCAGCCATATTGGTTTACATGAAAATATTGAAAACGTGTTTTCTTTGCAACTGCTTATGTTAAAGCTGTGAAATTTGCTGTATAACGCTATATAGTGATCTAGAGTTAGATCTGTTCGTGTTGAAAGTATTGGTCATATGGTGTTGAAGCCATCTTGAAAAACACCAAAATTTGAAAATGTGTTTTCTTTGCAACCGCTTATGTTAAAGCTGTGAAATTTGTTGTATAACCAATAGTGTGACCTAAAGTTACATCTGTTCGTGTTGAAAGTATTAGTCATACGGTGTGGCAGCCATCTTGAAGAATGCAAAAATTTGGAAAATATGTTTTCTTTCCAACTGCTTATATAAACTTGCTTTATATTGTGACTTAGCTGCTTGTATACCATTGCAAAGGCGATGCATTTGGCCACCTCTATTGCTGCTTGCAGCTATATTTATTATCATTTTATTATTATGCCGCCAATTTTATTCTATTGCCCATAACTCTTAAACTGCTAATGCAAAGCTCTTGAAATCAGGTATGCTGTTACAGCCTATTGCTCTGTTACATATCATGCAATATTGAACTCATAGGTCACATGCTCTGGCAGCCATTTTGCTTTCTGTGATTAATTTTGATAAATGCTTAAAAATCTATTGCTCTGCTACTGCTTATGTTACAACTTTGAAACTTGATGTGCTTACTGCTGCTGTTACCTAGAATTGTTATTGCTCAAGAGAAGTGCCTTGGTCACATGATGGGGCAGCCATATTGCATTTTGCGCAAATCTTTAAACATCTTCTTCTCTTAAACTGCACATATGCTCCTTTCAAAGTCTTCTACCAAGTTTGCTCAAAGTAAGTTTTTTTCCATAATCAACATGGCTGCTGTGAGACATTAACCATTTTATTGACATTTAATTGCCTAAATTTGCGCTTCATGCATTAGTTTTACAATATTTAACAATATTACAGTGTCATAGACACATGATTACACATAGTCATGACCTGTAAAGGCAATATTGCAGTAAAACTTTGCACTGCGCAGTCGCCTTTGTGAAATAAAACATTTGCAAATTTTCATGAAACTTCAGCAAATTGTAGAGGTCTATAGTGAGCATTAGTATGTGCAATTTTAAAAGCCATAAATTGCATAGCTTGGCAGCCATTTTGTTTAGTATACACCATTTTTAAAAACTACAAAAATCTTCTCTGAAACCGCTTATGGGACAGACTTAACATTTTGTGTATAGAGTTCTTATGACTAACATTCAGATTTGTTCAAGAGAAGTTGATAGGTCATGTGGTTTGGCAGACATTTTGAATTGTTCAAAAATGCTAACCAATATTTTTAATCAATAATAAAACAAAAACCGTTTAACAAAAATGAATTATTTTTGCCATGTTTATTGACATCTTATGTTGAGAACTATTGTGCATAATATGGAGGCTGTATATTATATGATCTGGCAGCCATTTTGTTTAACGCGAAAATGTCAAAAATCTATTTTCTCTGCAACCGCTTATGTTAGAACTGTGAAATTTGCTGTATAACTATATATTATGAGCTAGTGTCACATCTGGTCATGTTAAAAGTTTTTAATTAGAATGTCTTCCAGCGCACAACCTACTTCCTTAAAGCTCCTGGATAATAGGGTACCTAGCTTACCCTAATTAGAAATACAAATACAACAATAGTCCAAGAGCGCCAAAGAGAAGGCAAAAGGAATAGTCTGATAAATTAAGTGAAAATAAGTTAAAATTGGTCAAACATTTATTAACAAATCATAATTATTAACATGGATCCATGTGTACTATACATACATACATATACAAACTAAAAATATTGAATTTTTCGAATATAAAAACGATATAAATGTAAAAGAAATATCTTATGAGGTCTCTCCAAAATAGGGAGATCAACAGATACGGAGATCAACAATGGGAGTTAAAAAACTTGCAGTGATGTAATATTGCATCTACTAAATGTGTCCAATAATTGTATTATATCCAATGGACGTATCCAATAGATGTGTTCTGGTAGTAAGACTTTCAATAAGGTAAATCCATAAGAAAAAATCCAGTAGTGAAAACTAGTGAAGTCCAAACGAAAATTATGTGAATTCCATGATAAACAATATATATATATATATATATATATATATATATATATATATATATATATGGTGAAAAAATTAAAAATGTAAAAATTATAAAAAAAAACTGTAAAAAACAAAAATAAAAATGTAAAAAATATATATAAAAGATATATAGATATATAAAAATATAAAAAATATAAAAAATTGAAGAAGTGAAAAATGTGGAAAAAAACAATGTGTTATAAATTAGTGAATAAGTACAATGAAATAAGGAATTGGTGTAATCCAAATTGATATTGAATGTTAATAAGTGATCCTCCTTATAAGTGTTTCCTTATAGGTGAATGTCTTGTATGTATCCGTGTGAGTAGTGGAAGTTTTTCCTTCTGGTATCCTTTCAATAATTTCCTAGTAGTTCCTGTGAATAACAAAATATAACATAGTGCAATAACGTTTCCAAATATAAATGATATTAAAATAATGCTCACCAAATTGTCAACGCGTTTCGGCCTCTATATCAGGCCTTTCTCAAGACTATCTTATGGTGAGTACTGGTGGCTCTATTTGTATGTATTGATAACCAATAGATTGTCGTGGTTTTGGCGCTAAACACTCATTGACATTAACCCGGAAGTATCCTTTGTATTTCACTTCCGGTATAAACCTTAGTATTCTCATCAATATTATTATTGCGTCTACAATTAACTATATTTCTATTCCAACATATATTAGCCCATTGGGTTATTGTGTTATATGGAAGCTGTATTTATCATGTGGTAATTGTTATTTCAAGAGATCTCTCCATGAGCGTCAAACCGGAAGTGACATGCTATTTGTTTACTTCCGGTTTCGGTACTAGATAACAGTGAACATCCTATGTGGGTCAATTTAGTAAAATCCGCATGTGAGCGTCTAACCGGAAGTGACATACTATTTGTTTACTTCCGGTTTTGGTTTCGATACTAGATAACGGTAAACATCCTATGTGGGTCAATTTTGTAGAAACTGTATTAGCAATGAGGAGAGCAATAATATCCGGTGAGATATTCAAATAGACAGATAAAAATACATTAATCCAAAAAACATTAATATAAAAAACTGATATATAAGAGACTAATATATAAAAATATTTAAAAATATTTAGAAATATTTAATTGAATGAAAAATACATAAAATTACATAAAATTCCATAAATGAATCGTGTATGTTAAGTTAGAGATCTGCATAAGTGCAAGAATTAGAACCTGATAGGAAGTCTTATATCCTTGCAAATAGATTCCATAAAATTACATAAAACTCCCCTAATATAGAGAAAGATAAATAATCTAAAAGTATCAATAAGATCAGTGTACTTCTGTGGAACACTTTAAACAGGGACAAAAAATCTATAAAAAGGATAATCAATAAATATTATAATTAAAATTATATTAAAATTATTTTAAAATGGGATATGTATACATGCACTGCATACAGGGAACTATCATTGAATATAAATGGGATCAGACAATGTATGGACAAGACTCAGTGGGAATTAACATTTGGCCATAGAGAGCTAGTATGATAATACATGAAAACTAACTAAATGTCGCTTCTTTCTGAGTGTCAAGAATTCTTAATACTCAATAAGTGTGAGAGATCCTCTCTATTATTCAAGCCCCTGGGGTATATACAGTCAATATTAAAAATCCATTTGGATTCAGTAGTAAGTAGGCGTCGTTCATAATCCCCTCCCCTCCAATTAGGTGTCACTATTTGTATGCCTATATAATTAAAATCTTTGTGACTTGCTCGATGGTGATTGGTAAAATGTCTGTAAAGTGCTGTCTCAGTGCTTTCATGCTCAATCTTTAATAAGTGTTCTCTGATACGATCTTTAAGAGTTCTGGACGTTTGTCCTATGTATTGGAGTCCACAGCTGCACCATATCAAATAGACAACTCCTCTATCACTACATCTTATAAGATCATTGATCTTATATCTCACCTTCGAGTTGAAAGAAGTGAATTCTTTAGTTTTCACACCTCTTTTACAGGCTTTACAATTTGGACACAGGGAAAAACCTTTGATTTCCCTGCCAAATACATCCCTTGTTCGGTTGGATACTTTCTTAGGTATACTGGGGGACAATTTACTTTTGAGGTTATCAGTCTTTCTGTATATAAAGACAGGTTGTGTCGTCAATTTGTCCCCTATTATTTCATCGTTTTTTAAAAGTGACCAATGCTTCTCTATGATTCTCTCCACGATATGTCTATTTTCATTATATTCTGTTATAAATGGAATAGTGAGTGGATTATCTTCAGAGTAGTTAATCATTTTCTTAGGTTTATATACCAGGAGCTCTTTTCGATTTTTCTTCCTAACCTCTTCCATAGTCTGAATTAGGGATTCTTCATCATAACCCCTTTCCAGAAATTTATTTTTAAGGCTAACAGCTTGTTCTTCCCACTTGATGGGATTGTATGTATGTATAGTACACATGGATCCATGATAATAATTATGATTTGTTAATAAATGTTTGACCAATTTTAACTTATTTTCACTTAATTTATCAGACTATTCCTTTTGCCTTCTCTTTGGCGCACTTGGACTATTGTTGTATTTGCATGTTAAAAGTTTTTGTCATATGGTGTGGCAGCCATCTTGAAAAATGTAAACATTTTGAAAGTGTATTTTCTTTCTAACTGCTTATGTTAGAACTATAAAAACTTGGTGTATAGCTTTACTTTGTGAATTAGCTGCTTTTATGCCATTGCAAAGGCAATGCACTTGGCCACCTCTATTGCTGCTTGCAGCTATATTTGTTAGGTGGCCAAGCACGTACTGCTGGACAACCTATTGTTATTATCAGGATTATTATTATTAGGTGGCCATGCAACAAAGTTGCAGGACAACCTATTGTTTTCAGGATTATTATTAGGTGGCCAAACACGTAGTGCTGGACAACCTATTGTTAATGTCAGGATTATTATTATTATTATTAGGTGGCCAAGCATACAGTGCTGGACAACCTGTTGTTGTTGTTGTTATTATTATTATTATTATTATTATTATTATTATTATTATTATTATATATGTTTTATTATTATTCCACCAAACATTCTATTGCCCATAACTCTTGAACTGCTTATGCAAAGCTCTTGAAATTAAGTATGCTGGTACAGACTATTGCTCTGCAAAAATACAATATTGCAGTCAAAATTTGCACTGCACATTCACCTTCATGAAATAAAACATTTGCAAATATTCATGAAACTTCTGCAAATTGTAGAGGTTTATAGACCAATAGAGGTGAGCATTAGTATGTGCAATTTGAAAGCCATACATTGCATACCTTGGTGACCATTTTGTTTCGTATGCGCTGTTTTTAAAAACTACAAAAATCTTCTTCTCCGAAACCGCTTATGGGACAGACTTGAAATTTTGTTTATAGAGTTATCTTATGACTAACATTCGGATTTTTTCAAGAGAAGTTGATATGTCAGGTGGTTTGGCAGCCATTTTGAATTGTTAAAAAATAATTAACAATATTTTTTAATTAATAATAAAACAAAAACCGCTTTACAAAAATGCTTTATTTTTGCCGTTTATTGGCATCTATGGTGAGAACTATTGTGCATAATATGGAGGCTGTGGCCTCTATTTATCAAGCTGTCTACTTACCTGCATTCAACGGCCCCAATACGCTCGCCTAAGATCGCCACCGCAGACCTGAATACGTTTGCCAAATTTATCAAGAAAGCTGTCAAAATGCTGTGCACCAAGTATGGTGCGATGAGCAGCGGACTGTTGTTAACTAACAGTAATCGATCTCGCTGCTCTTAGGCTTCTTCACAGCTTTCTTGCTATACTGTCACTAAGCACCCACACTATACTATACTGTTAACCCCCTAAACCGCCGCTCCCGGAGCCCCCCGCAACTAAATAAACTTATTAACCCCTAAACCGCCGCTCCCGGACCCCGCCGCAACTATAATAAATATATTAACCACTAAACCGCAACTCCCGGACCCCGCCGCCACCTACATTATACCTATTAACCCCTAATCTGCTGCCCCCTATACCGCCGCCACCTACATAAAGTTATTAACCCCTGTCCTGCCGATCCTGGACCCCGCCGCAACTAAATAAATTGTTTAACCCCTAAACCGCTGCTCCCGGAGCCCACCGCCACCTACATTATATTTATTAACCCCAATACTGCCCCCCTACACCGCCGCCACTATAATACATTTATTAAACCCTAAACCTTAGTCTAACCCTAACACCCCCCTAACTTCAATATAATTTAAATAAATATTACTATTATTAACTAAATAATTCCTATTTAAAACTAAATACTTACCCATAAAATAAACCCTATGATAGCTACAATATAATATATAATTACATTGTAGCTATCTTAGGGTTTATTGTATAGGTAAGTATTTAGTTTTAAATAGGAGCTATTTAGTTAATAATAGTAATATTTATTTATATTTATTTAAATTTTATTGAAGTTAGGGGGGTGTTAGGGTTAGGGTTAAACTTAAGTTTAGGGGTTAATAAAATTAATATAGTGGCGGCGGTGTAGGGGGGCAGATTAGGGGTTAATAAATATAATGTAGGTGGCGGCGGGGTCCGGGAGCGGTGGTTTAGGGGTTAAACATTTTATTTAGTTGCGGTGGGGTCCGGGAGCGGCGGTTTAGGGGTTAATAAGTATAAAGTAGGTGGCAGCGGTGTAGGGGGGACAGATTAGGGGTGTTTAGACTCGGGGTACATGTTAGGGTGTTAAGTGTAGACATTTCCCTTAGGAATCAATGGGATATCGGGCAGCAGCAAACATGAACTTTCGCTGCTGTCAGACTCCCATTGATTCCTATGGCATCTGCCGCCTCCAGGGCGGCGGATTTAAAACCAGGTACGCTGTGCCGGAATAGTGGCAAGTGCACCTGGTAGGATCTTGATAACTAGCAAAAGTAGTCAGATTGTGCCGAACTTGCATTCGGAACATCTGGAGTGACGTAAGCATCGATCTGTGTCAGACTGAGTCCGGCGGATTGTATGTTACATAACTATATTCTACTTTTGCCAGTCTCTAGCCTTTGATAACTAAGGCTAATCAGGCTCGCCACAAATACACTGCTGAATTCCAGCGTATTTGCGGTTGACAGCTTGATAAATAGAGGCCTGTATATCATATGATCTGGCAGCCATTATGTTTTACGTGAAAATGTTATTTTCTCTGCAACCGCTTATGTTAGAATTGTGAAACTTGCTGTATTACCTTATATTGTGACCTAGAGTCACAGTTGTTCATGTTGAAGGAATTGGTCACAAGCTGTGGCACCCATATTGGTTTATGTTAAAATTTCGAAAATGTGTTTTCTTTGCAACGGCTTATGTTAAAGCTGTGAAATTTGCTGTATAACCATATATTGCTATCTAGAGTTATATCTGTTTGTGTTAAAAATATTGGTCATATAGTGTGTGTGGCAGCCATCTTGAAAAATGCAAACATTTCAAAAGCTTTATATTGTGACTTAGCTGCTTGTTTGCCATTGCAAAGGCGATGCACTTGGCCACCTCTATTGCTGCTTGCAGCTATATTTTATATTTATTTTTTATAAATGCTCTTTGAGAAGAGCAATTTTTAATGTGCGCTAACCCAACATTTTGTTAAACCTAAAGCGCAAAACATGAAGCGTGATACACATATTTTACATTCCTATGTTCTTCATATAGAATTTTTTTTAATTTTTATTATTAAAGATATATATTTCTATATATATGTGATAATGTTAATGTGAAATAGATATCTATACCCCTATATATATATATATATATATATATATATATATACACACAGATATATAGAAATATGTATTTACAATAAAAAGAATATTGTTCTGTATGTGAAGAATATTGGAATGTGAAATACAAATAACTCCTGTTGGTTAGCGTGCTGTTCTGTGCTCTCCATTAAAGTCTATGAGGAGAACATGTTAACATGATCACCAAGTCCGGAAGTTAACTTTTTACTTTCAACTTGTAATATGAGCGCAACATGACGCTTACAAAAAAATTACTTCTAACAAATTGTAAGTTCAAACGGGAGCTTTAAATATCACTTGACTGGCCCCAAATCAATTATTATATCAGTATACGTTTCTATAATTCTCTCTACGGATGAATCTCAGTCCACACAGGCACCTGTTCACTCCTCCACACGTAAGCTCTGGATTCAAGCTACAATTACAAAGTATTTTTATAAGACAAAAGTTAGAAAGCCGGGATATTTAGTAGCACACCAGATGCACTTTCCTGTAGTTTACCTAAATTTTGCTTCCTACATCAAGCAAATGGTGTCTATAGGCACACTGTAACCTCAGTCATCCAGTTAACCCCCCCCCCCCAGACCAAAGGCAATCACCACTTGTCCTTATTGTGTTACTTTTTCCAAAGACCTAGATGCTATTGCAATAAGTAATTTTACTTGTTGGTAGAAACAACAAAAATCTTCAGTTAAAGGGACATTATACACTCATTTTTTCTTTGCATAAATGTTTTGTATATGATCTATTTATATAGCCCATAAAGTTTTTTTTAAAAAAAAATGTATAGTTTTGCTTATTTTTAAATAACATTGCTCTGATTTTCAGACTCTTAACCAAGCCCCAAAGTATTATGTGAATACCGTCAGCTACCTTCTCCAGCTTGCTCCTGTTTGTGTAAAGGGTCTTTTCATATGCAAAAGAAGGGGGAGGGGGGAGTGTCTTATTTCCCACTTGCAGTGGGCTTTCCAACTACCTTTTCAACAGAGCTAAACTAAGAGGTTCTAAGTAAGTTTTTAAACATTTTTATACTGGATTTTTATATCAGTATTTGTGCATCTTATTCTTTATAGTAGTGTCTATTACGTACAGTTATAGGAAAATGAGTGTATACTGTCCCTTTAATCCTAAGTAGGAGTCTGTTGTAAAATCCATGAAAACATGTAAACTGCAGTGGCATATTGGCCAGAGTCACTTTTTAATAGCTTTTGTAATGTTTTTCTTTATGACTGAAGTTTGAGGCTTAAATTTATCATGTTGTGATCAAGTTATCATATGCAGCCAATCAGGGGATGCATCAGGGCAACTAATATCTTTTCTTAACCTCTTAAGGACATATGACGGAATTTTTCCGTCATAAAACAATTGAGCAAACTGAAAGCTGTGTCCTTAAAGGGTTAAGAGTTATGTTTGTAAACAAATTCAAAGTCTAATGATAGACTGTACCTAGGGGCACCATTAAAGGGACAGTTTACCCATAAATTGTCTCCCCTTTAAATTGTTCCCAATGTCCCATTTTACCTCCTTAAGTGTATTAAATTGTTTACAAGTAGCTTCTTTACCCCTATTTCGGCATTTGAAATCGCTGATTTAGCCTGTGATATCCCCACCTATACTGAAAGTTTGTATACTGGAGTCTAGGCTATTGATAAGCCTATGTAAACACAGCCAGCAGAAGAATTTATACTCTTTATGGGGTGCAGGATAGTTAAGTAATACAATGTAAATGTTCCATTGTTCTCTCTAAGTACTGAGTTAAGATTTACAGACAAATATAAGAAAAGCAAGTGTGTGTACACAAAGTGATAACATAATGAGATCCCATTTTACCTGCAAGCTGTAATAAGCTATGTTTTTAAAGCACAAAACCAGCTACTTCGTATACACAAATGAACCTGAAAATGCAACTTCTCATACATTTTATACTCTGCCGCTGGTATAACAAGTCATCAAAAATACATTAATGGAAATTTGCTTTAAAGTATACTGTCCCTTTAATGTATATCCAGTCTTGAAGATATCCATTCATCACTTCCTATAAACTTACAGCGAACCACTTCTCAAGCGTTTTTGATTTATAGTACCTATTTATTTTATCCGGGTAACACCTCTGGTTCATTTCTTTAAAACATCTATTAGAACCCAAAGCCACAAATATAATACTTTGAGATATAATCTAAAGCAAATACTGTAGGGATACAACTGTAGCCTAAAGGTGAACTAAAGAGTAAACATGAGTCATATTTATAAGATTGTATAATTTTCAAGGTACAAAAATGTAACTTAAAACTGAACTGTGAACTAAACAAAAGAATAAACATTAAGAGTATTTATGAGATTGTATAATAAAAAGACCATGCAATAAAACTTACGTTGATTTTTTTTTCTGAAAATTGTTCATGTTTCCCTGAATTTCCCTGTCCCCTGTATCATATAACTACCATCAGCCAATCACAGAATCATATACTCAGTAGTCTGGTGATTTAAAAAGTAAACACGTAAGACTGTGCATACTGCTTCATACTATCAGACTCCAACAGCTAAGCAAACAACTTCTGCAAGTGTAATTAAAGGGACAGTCAACACCCAAAATAAACTTGATTTAATCATTTACTTGCCACACGATTATGCCCCACATCCTTCTTCCTATTCTGTAGTCCACAGTGAATCGCAATTTTTAAAAAAAACAAACAACTGCCGTTCATGTAAAAAAATGGAAGCCAAACTCCTCCTAAGTTTACGTCATTTTGAAGCTGATTGTAACAGCAAATCACATGAGTGTCGGCCAGGACGCTCACGCCCAATTGTGCATGTGCAGTTATTTTGTATCATTGCTAGCGGCCTCTTTATTCAAGGAACTGTAAGAAGTTTCCTATTTCAGTGACGGACCGCTGGTTCTTTGCGCATGCGTTTAGCTAAAGGCTCATCATCAAGTTTGGCGGGCACAAGAATATTTCAATCAAGCTCCAGGGAAGAAGACAATGGGAGGAGGAGTTTTGGTTCCATTTTTTTTTTTTTTTTTTTTTTTAAACGGATCGAATTCAAATTAAATAAAATAGCGATTCACTGTGGACTGCAGAATAGGAAGAAGGATGTATGGCATAATCGTGTGGCAAGTAAATGATTAAATCAAGTTTATTTTGGGTGTCGACTGTCCCTTTAAGTGTGTCAAAACTATGAAGTGTTATATAATACTCTGGTTGAATAGTGCTAAAGACATGTGTAAATGAGTTTGTGCCCTGCTCTAAGAGATCACTGTGTAGTATTTATTTGAGTCAGACACTTTGCAGCGCTTCCAAGCATAGATTCTGATATCTATCTTCTTTAGGAAGCATTGGACGCACAATTATTAAAGGTATTCTACTGCAAAGGCAAGCAAAAGAGATAATGGGGCCTATCTATCAACCTCCGAATGGAACCTGCAGACTCGCCAGAAACACAAGTTATGAAGCAGCGGTCACAAAGACAGCTGCTCCATAACCCTGTCCGCCTGCTCTGAGCAGGCGGACAGACATCGCCGGAAATCAACCCGATCGAGTACGATCGGATTTATTGACACCCCCTTGCTGGCGGCCGCGAGTCTGCAGGGGGCGGCATTGCACCAGCAGCTCTTGTGAGCTGCTGATGCAATGCTGAATACGGAGAGCGTATTGCTCTCTGTATTCAGCAAGGTCTGGCCGACCTGATCCGCACTGGCGGATCAGGTCCGCCAGACTTTGATAAATATAGGCCAATGAATTTACATTGCAATGTTGTTGTATTTGTGTTTTTTTATATTTAATTATTGTAGAGATTAGGTATTAGATTTAACAATCCCTTTAATGACCTCATCCATTTTTTTAAACTTTTTTAACAAAACTTTAATGCTAAAGCTCTTTTATGTAAATAATTTTTTTGGACATGTCCCTTTAAAATGTAGTCAAAATCCTTTTTCAAAATATGAGAGATGCTAAAGTGACATTGACATTCATACCATTTTCTAAATGTAACATTTGTTTTAATATACCTTGTGTTTTCTGAGAACATTTGCTAGTTGTAAATATGAACAGTTAAAAAAAATAAAATAATAAATTGCAAGAAGTATTATATTTACACAATGTGACTTGGGGCTGCAGGCAAGACATAGTTCATTCCTTGACCTTCACATCATTAAAACTGTTACTTTTCTCCTTGGAGACTATTAAAATATTCTATTCACTGGCAAAATCCACATTAGCATATACAAGTTAAACTTCTTTGCAATACCAAGTTTTCATAATGTAAATCTGTATTCTGTTAAGAATGTATTCAACCTTAATCAACATATCAATTCATAATATCAACAATATTATTTATTACTTCTATTATGTAATAGCATTTAGACATAGAGGCCCACATTTGTCCAGTACAGACAAGCAATGTTCCAGACAGGGAACCTGTCCACATACATTCAGCATCTGCTGCAGGAATTTAACACACCACCCCATTGCTCACGTAATAATTGCATGAGAGCAGAGCTTATCAATGATCCCAGATAAATGGATAACAAAAACAGCTAGTGGAGCATGTGATCAAGCTAATGTAGGTGAACACTCGTACTTGCCCCGTTTTTTTGCAATTAAAGTCCTAAAAGACCTTATGGCAGGTTGCATAAGACTAACCTTGCTAAACATCAATAGTTAATTTGCTATTTGTTATCTTATCTATTCTGCTGAAGCCAAACAATGTAAATACAGTTAACACAATGACAGTGGCTAGCCCTGCCTTCTGCAGATTCAAGTCCATATTGGTTCTTCCAAATTAGGAAAGTGGTCGGTGGAGTTTGACTTTTGAAAAACAACTGCAGCAAACAAGGTGTTACTCTCTTCTAATAACATTAAGACTGCTCATATGGTAATTTGCTGTAAGACTGAAAAAACGTGGGGATAGAAAAAAAAAAGAAGGCAAAGGGCTTTACCATAGAGATACATACATATACATATCTAAATATGTGTACGTGTGTGTGTGTATATATATATATATGTTTGTGTGTGTGTATCTATACCTATAAATTAATAAATATATATATATATATATATATATATATATATATATATATAATAAGAAAAAAACGTGAGTGTCAAATGTGAGTGTTACATTTATAATAAATAATTAAAGAGCAAAAGCTCTAAAAACCACCCCTCAAGGGTAATGGTGCAGACCCTAAAAAGACTTTATCAAAAACAGAAATAGAAAGAGAGAAGGTATATGAGCTTTTTTACCTCCACAGTTAGGGAATTCAGCACTCTTTAAAACAATTAAGCAAATAATCATGTGACACAGATAACTCAGGTGCAAGATTTAAACAAACTTGTTTATTACCCAATGTATAGGGAGAGCTACCACGCAATCGGCTAGATTACGAGTTTTGTCGGTAAGGCTTGCGGTGTTAATGAGCAGTTTATGATCACCGCTCCCCTACAAACAACGCTGGTATTACAGGTTTTTACAAACCCGGCGTTAGCCACAGAAAAGTGAGTGGAGAGCAAAGTTTAGCTCTACATCTCACCTCAATACCAGCGTTGCTTACGGTAGCAGTGAGCTGGCTGAACGTGCTCGTGCACGATTTCCCCATAGGAATCAATGGGGCAGATTTGGCTGAAATAAAACCTAACACCTGCAAAAAAGCAGCGTTCAGCTCCTAACGCAGCCCGTTCAGCTCCTAACGCAGCCCCATTGATTCCTATGGGGAAAGTAAATTTATGTCTACACCTAACACCCTAACATGAACCTGAGCATAAACACCCCTAATATTACACTTATTAACCCCTAATCTGCTGCCCCCGACACCTGAATTATATTATTAACCCCTAATCTGCTGCTCCGGACACCACCGCCACCTACATTATACCTATGAACCCCTAATCTGCTGCCCCTAACATCGCTGACACCTATATTATATTTATTAACCCCTAACCTAACACTAATCCTTAAAAATCACCCTACCTTGAGACGTCTTCACCCAACCGGGCCAAAGTCCTCAATGAATCCGGGCAGTGGTCCTCCAGACGGCATCTTCTATCTTCATCCTTCGGGCGTGGAGAGGGTCCATCTTCAAGACATCCGACGTAGAGCATCCTCTTCGTAGTTCTTGATCCGACGACTGAATGACTGGTCCTTTAAATTATGTCATCCAAGATGGCATCCCTTGAATTCCGATTGGCTGATAGAATTCTGCCAATAGGATTGAGCTCGCGTTCTATTGGCTGATTGGATTTCTACTTTAATTCCGATTGGCTGATAGAATTCTATCAGCCAATTGGAATTCAAGGGACTCCATCTTGGATGATGTAATTTAAAGGACCAGTCATTCAGTCGTCGGATCAAGAATGAAGAGGATGCTCCGCGTTGGATGTCTTTAAGATGGACCCGCTCCGTGCCGGAAGGATAATAATAGAAGATGCCGTCTGGATGAAGACTTCTGCCCGTCTGGAGGACCACTTCACCCGGCTTCGTTGAGGACTTCGCCCTGGTTGGGTGAAGACGTCTCAAGGTAGGGTGATCTTCAAGGGGTTAGTGAAAGGTTTTATTAAGGGGGGATTGGGTGGGTTTTAGAGTAGGGTTGGGTGTGTGGGTGGAGGGTTTTAATGTTGGGGGGTATTGTACTTTTTTTTTACAGGTAAAAGAGCTGATTACTTTGGGGCAATACCCCACAAAAAGCCCTTTTAAGGGCTATTTGTAATTTAGTATAGGGTAGGGATTTTTATTATTTTGGGGGGCTTTTTTATTTTATTAGGGGGATTAGATTAGGTGTAATTAGTTTAAAAATGTGTAATTATTTTATTATTTTCTGTAATTAAGTGTTTATTTTTTTGTACTTTAGTTTGTTTTTTTTAAAATTGTAATTAATTTAATTTAATTGTAGTTAATGTATTTAATTATATTGTAGTGTTAGGTGTAATTGTAACTTAGGTTAGGTTTTATTTTACAGGTATATTTGTATTTATTTTAACTAGGAAGCTATTAAATAGTGAATAACTATTTAATAACTGTTCTACCTAGTTAAAATAAATACAAAGTTGCCTGTAAAATAAAAATAAACCCTAAGCTAGCTACAATGTAACTATTAGTTATATTGTAGCAAGCTTAGGGTTTATCTTATTGGTAAGTATTTAGTTTTAAATAGGAATAATTTATTTAATTGTAGTTATTTTATTTAGATTTATTTAAATAATATTTAAGTTAGGGGGGTGTTAGGGTTAGACTTAGATTTAGGGGTTAATAACTTTAATATAGTGGTGGCGACATTGGGACAGCAGATTAGGGGTTAATAATATTTAACTAGTGTTTGTAAGGCGGGAGTGCGGCGGTTTAGGGGTTCATACATTTATTGAAGTGGCGACGATGTCCGTTTAGGCAGATTAGGGGTTACATTTTTTAATATAGTGTTTGCGATGTGGGGGTTTAGGGGTTAATAGGTAGTTTATGGGTGTTAGTGTACTTTTTAGCACTTTAGTTAAGAGTTTTATGTTACGGTGTTAGCCCATAAAACTCTTAACTACTGACTTTTAAATGCGGTACGAGTCTTGACAGGAGAGGCTGTACCGCTCACTTTTTCCAAGACTCGTAATACCAATGTTAGGAAAATCCCATCAAAAAGATAGGATACGCAATTGACGTAAGGGGATTTGTGGTATGCTCGAGTCGCTGAAAAAAAGTGAGCAGTACACCTGTACCTGCCAGACTCGTAATACCAGCGGGCGTTAAAAAAGTAGCATTGGGACCTCTCAACGCTGCTTTTTAAAGGGACAGTCTAGGCTAAAATAAACTTTCATGATTCAGATAGAGCATGCAATTTTAAACAATTTTCCAATTTACTTTTATCACCAATTTTGCTTTGTTCTCTTGGTATTCTTAGTTGAAAGCTTAACCTAGGAGGTTCATATGCTAATTTCTTAGACCTTGAAGCCCACCTCTTTCAGATTGCATTTTAACAGTTTTTCACCACTTGAGGGTGTTAGTTCACGTATTTCATATAGATAACACTGGGCTCGTGCACGGGAAGTTATCTGGGAGCAGGCACTGATTGGCTAGACTGCAAGTCTGTCAAAAGAACTGAAAAAAGGGGCAGTTTGCAGAGGCTTAGATACAAGATAATCACAGAGGTTGAAAGTATATTATTTTAACTGTGTTGGTTATGCAAAACTGGGAAATGGGTAATAAAGGGATTATCTATCTTTTAAAACAATAAAAATTCTGGTGTAGACTGTCCCTTTAAGGCTAGCGCAAAACTCGTAATCTAGCAGAATAAAAGTAAACATGCCTAAAGTAGAAACAGTCCAAATATAAAAACATGAGCATATCTTCGTGCACAAAAAAACATACCTGGCCAGGAAAAAGAAAATATAAGTGTACACTTAAAATCATTTGTTTGTTATTCAGCATAAAATATGGTTTCCCTTGCAACTTGCAAAGTGTTTACCCTTTAACAAAGGTATGTCATGCAAAAAAAACATTGTCAAGGCTTTTGAATAAGAAGAGCCTCATAGGGAAAAAAAAAAACACTGCAATAATTTAACTGGCTTTTCTGATAGACTGGAATTCACTTGAATATATCAACTGCTTTATTACCAGTTTGGAATAGTCCTCATTATTTGCTATTGACTAGATATATTCTTTATGATCTGTCTTGAAAGTAGAGCAGATAATGTTAGAAATTACTTGGTAATTGTAGCCTCATGGTGCCCTAATTTCCACATGGCCTATTATTAAACCTACAGAAAAGCGTCATGCAAAATGAACAGGAATTTATCTGGAAATAATTTAACCACCATGGGACCAACAACAATTGCCTTACCAGGCAGAAAATAACAGGAATGGAATAAACTGGATAATTATATTGTTATCTATTGACATGGGACTTATGCTGAAAGAGCAAGAAAGATTGTCAGATACATTCAAGATAGTATTGTCTTCAAAGCAAATTTATATTTAAACATGATGGTTGAATGAACTCAATGGAAAACTAGGACATAAAGTAATATTGGTTATGGGAATCTTTTAAATTCTAAGAACACTGTACAGATATAAATAACTAGGATTGTTGTTTTATACAGTTTGAACTAATTTACAAAATGTAGGAAGTGCTGGAGATTTAAGTGCACAAACCTCATAGAATAACATTGAAACTAATTTCAAATTAGTGTAATTTGACTTACTGGATAATTATTTTAAATTGTTATTACATTTATGTCATAAACATAAATAGTAAACCAATATAAATAAATAAAGGAAATTCAGAGATAAAAAGAAAAATAGATATATTCTATTATAGTTTCCCAAATAATTACACTAAGAAGATTCCCTTAAGGTTTTAACCCTTTGAGTGCTAAGCTGGATTTAATATTTTTCTGATTTTTACTATTTTTAACAAAAAACATTTTTTGACTTCCCCAACCCCCCAGATCCCCAAGAATCATATAATTAGAAGGGTTAGGCGATTACCTTTCCAATGGTGTGTCTTGGGGGTCTGTAGCTTTCCCTATACTTTGTATTGTTAATTTTAAATAAAGTTGTGCGGTGACATCATCACGTCATTACGCATGACGTCACCTCACGTAACGGGAAGCCCCGGCGATGCCTGTCACTATGCAGGCCTGATCGCCGGGGTAGGAGCGGGTGGGAGCCCCCAGATTACCAAAAAGGTAGTTGAGTGCTAGCGACGGCTCTGAGCCGTCGTTAGCACTCAGGGGGTTAATAGAAAATTTAGCAGACAAAATGTTAAACTTTTTAGTTTATTTAATTGTAGTTATTGAACTCTGAGGCCGAGCTTACGTCACTGGTGTTAAAAGGACATAAAATGCATCAAGAAAATGTTCTAAAGTGTTAGAGAATATTATTTCACTATTGCTAACACTAACATTATCACTGGAAAGGGAGTTAAAGGGACAGTCTGCAATAGAATTTTTATTGTTTTAAAAGATAGATAATTCCTTTATTACCCATTCCCCAGATTGCATAACCAACACAGTTATATTAATATGTTTTACCTCTGTGATTACCTTGTATCTAAGCATCTTCTGACAGCCCCCTGATCACATGACTTTTTATTTATTATCTATTGACTTGCATTTTAGCCGAGTAGTGCAGTGTTGTGCTGACTCTTTGATAACTCCCCGGACCTGAACACAATGTTATCTATATGTCCCACATGAACTAGCAGTCTCCTGTTGTGAAAAGCTAATCAAAAAAGGATGTAAAAGAGGCTGTCTATAGTGGCTTAGAAAGAGGCAGAAATTTAGAGGTTTAAATATTATAAAGTATATTAATATAATAATGTTGGTTGTGCAAAGCTGGGGAATGGGTCTATCTTTTTAAACAATAACAATTTTAGTGTAGACTGTCCCTTTAAGCACATAGGGTTAGATTATAATCTATTGAAAATCTGCTCCCGATAAATATTTTTTGTTTTTGCCCGGAATGATCAGTGTGTCTTTCAAGTGATCACAATCAAAAATGGTGTCTGACATTAATATCTAACAGACACAAATGTGTACTTGTTATTGGGATAACAACTGGGAATCCAACTGAAACTGCCCATATACCATGGCCTTTTCACACGTTTTAAGGTTACAGTACAGTTCTTTTGAATTAATCCCCTTAATTTAAATATGAGGAATAGCAATAGACAATGTGTACTGTAAGGCAGTTTATCCAAAGAATAAGACATGTTTGACTTGCAAATGTGATATTTACATTCTTTATGATGACAGCAAACAAATGATGACATTTGTTTCCAATTACAAAAAAAAAAAAAATGCGACTAAGTTAAATCTGTGACTAATTTTTTTAGCAAAACATTAGTCTTTTTTTTCAAATAAATTACATTTTAACACATGTTGCAAAACAGTCGGGCCAAATATTTATTGCTTACAGATTTGCCCAGAGAGGGAAAGTAGTTGCGTTTTGTGTTACACACATTTCAGTATTGGTTTAATAATTTACAATCAGGCAGATTACGAGCTTTGCGTTACGGCTTTTAACACTGAAAAAATGGCAATTCTAGCGTAATGGCCAGTAACGCACATTACGAGTCGTGTCGGTATTGCTATACCGCAAGCATTTTAGCCTGTAACGCAACGTCCATTCCGCACTAAAAAAAAATGAAATTTTTGCGTGGGATTTTCATAGTGACGGTAATACAGGTTGTGCGTTGAGGCTAAAATGCTTGCGTTACAGCCAAGACCGGCACAATCCATACGGCCATCTGAGAGCAGTAGTTATGAGTTTTGCGCAACAAAAATATTTCACGAAACTCATAACTAAACTGTTACAAAGTACACTAAAACCCATAAACTACCTATTAACCCCTAAACTGCCACCTCCTGCATCGCAAACACTATTTGAAATTTATTAACCCCTAATATGCCGCCAACCCACATCACAACTATTAAATAAACCTAATAACCACTAATCTGCTGCCCACTGACATCGCAGACACTATAATAAAGCTATTAACCCCTAATCCGCGACTTCCCGAGATCTCCAACACTATAATAAAGCTATTAACCCCTAAACCTCCGGCCCCCCACATCGCCGCTACTAAATAAACCTATTAAACCCTAAACCTAGTTTAAACTTAGTTGTTTTTTTTTTATTTCACAGGTAAGTTTCTATTTATTTTAAGATAGTTATAATTTAATTTAAAGTTGGGGGTGTTAGGTTTAGGGGATAATAGTTTAATTTAGTGTTTTGCGATGTGGGGGAGGCTGGCGGTTTAGGAGTTAATAGGTTTATTTAGTAGGGGCGATGTGGCGGGCCAGAGGTTTAGGGGTTAATAGGTTTATTTAGTGGTGGCGATGTGGGAGGCCGGAGGTTTAGGGGTTAATAACTTTATTATAGTGTTGGTGATGTTGGGAGTGGCTGATTAGGGGTTTATAGCTTAATTATAGTGTTGGCAATGTTGGGGAGTGGCGGAATAGGGGATAATAATTTTATTATAGTGGCGGTGATTTCAGGGAGCGGCGGAATAGGGGTTAATAACTTTTATTAGTGCCAGCAATTTCAGGGCTGCAGATTAGGGGTTAATAACTTTATTTAGGTGAAGGTGATGTGGGGGGTGGCTGATTATGGGTGTTTAGACTTAGGGTTTATGTTAGGGTGTTAGGTTTAAACTTAACTTGTTCTCCATTGACATCAATGGGGTTGCGTTACGGAAATTTTTCATTCCGCACTTCAGGTGTTAGTTTTTTCTAACACTCTTTCCCCGTTGATGCCTATGGGGGAAATCGTGCACAAGCACGTCAAATCAGCCCTTGGATTTGTGTGCGGTATAGAGCTTAATGCCACCATATCACACGCACATGGAGGCTTTTCAGTAACTCGTAATGGCAGCACTATGGAGAGTGAAATAACGCAACTTTTTAGCGTTAGTTTCGCACCCTGTTTAGCACAAAACTCGTAATTTACCCAAATGCGTTTTGTGTTGGCAGGTTCAAGTAGCATAAGATCCATTACAATAACCTCAAAAGCAAAAATGATGGAGCTATAGTCACCAAAAAATATAGCTTAAATCATGAATGATAATATAACATATTTATCTATTGCTCAAATGCTCCAAACTATTCAGTACAGAGGTCGAATGTGTGACATCCAGAAAAAACTGCATTTTCCAAGTCAGTCAAAATATTGTTCACTAGCACTAAAGAAGTGACTTTTACTGAGCTTGTGGAGTATGAAGCCCCTTTTTGCATTAAGTCTATAATCACGCATGATGACACATGGATCTTCATCCACACAATGAGCCAATTTATCAAGGCCCCTGTTTCCATGCAAGCCTTCAGGCACGCTGGAAACAGGAGTTATGAAGCCGCACTCCTTAACTGGTCCGCATGCTCTGAGGCTGTGGACATCAATCCGCCCGATCATGTACGATCTGCAGGGGGCGGCATTGCACAAGCAGTTTACCAGAACTGCTTCAGCGATGTCTGGCAGACATGATACAAAACAGCGTATCATATCCCCCAGACATTAATAAATCAGCCCCAATGTGTTAAGTGTGTCTTCATCCTGGGGGGGGGGGGTAGATTTTGGAGCTTATTGTGCCCCCTCTGGACTTACCTGCATTAACCCCAAATGACTGGTCTATTGGAGACATCACCATGCCCATGCGTGGTGAAGTCACCAGGCCCAGAAACCAGGAAGTGAAAGAAAGCTTCATAGGACTTAAGGGCTGTATTTAAACTCCTTCATCTTAGCTCCCAAGACCAACCATTTGAAAGTGTGTCTTCATCCTGGGGGGGGGGTAGATTTTGGAGCTTATTGTGCCCCCACTGGACTTACCTGTATTAACCCAAATGACTGGTCTAGTGGAGACATCACCATGCCCATGCGTGGTGAAGTCACCAGGCCTAGAAACCAGGAAGTGAAAGAAAGCTCCATAGGACTTAAGGGCTGTATTTAAACTCCTTCATCTTAGCTCCCAAGAACAACCATTTGAAAGACAATCCTGGTGGTTAAATATCAAAGCACACACACATATATATATATATATATATACATACATATATATATATATATATATATACATACAGAGAGTAGAGAAGTGCACTCACAGGAACGAACAACTGGCTCAATACCATTGTTAGCCTGTTCTATGGAGATTTACCACCTGGGTGCAGCTTTTTAGCCCAGTAATGTTTTTCACAGAGTAGAACTTTCCTGTAGTATATCAGTCTGATCCCGCCTATTACGGTCAGTCCAGCGCCGAAATACCAGGCAATTCTTCTTTATTAACTATTTAATAGCTATTGTACCTAGTTAAAATAAATACAAAGTTGCCTGTAAAATAAATATAAATCCTAAAATAGCTACAATGTAATTATTATTTATATTGTAGCTATATAAGGTTTTATTTTACAGGTAAGTATTTAGCTTTAAATAGGAATAATTTATTTAATAAGATTTATTTTATTTTGTTAGATTTAAATTATATTTAACTTAGGGGGGTGTTAGGGTTAGGCTTAGCTTTAGGGGTTAATACATTTATTATTGTAGCGGCGAGGTCCAGTCGGCAGATTAGGGGTTAATACTTGAAGTTAGGTGTCGGCGATGTTAGGGAGGGCAGATTAGGGGTTAAAACAATTTATTATAGGGTTTTTTAGGCGGGAGTGAGGCGGTTTAGGGGTTAATACATTTATTATAGTGGCGGTGAGGTTCGGTCGGCAGATTAGGGGTTAATAAGTGTAGGTAGGTAGCGGCGATGTTGGGGGGGGGCAGATTAGGGGGTAATAAATATAATATAGGGGTTGGCGATGTTAGGGGCAGCAGTTTAGGGGTACATAGGGATAATGTAGGTTGCGGCGGTGTGCGGTCGGCAGATTAGGGGTTAAAAAATGTATTAGAGTGGTGGCGATGTGGGGGGACCTCGGTTTAGGGGTACATAGGTAGTTTATGGGTGTTAGTGTACTTTAGAGCACAGTAGTTAAGAGCTTTATGAACCGGCGTTAGCCCAGAAATCTCTTAACTCCTGGCTTTTTTCTGCGGCTGCAGTCTTGTCGTTAGAGTTCTAACGCTCACTTCAGCCAAGACTCTAAATACCGGCGTTAGAAAGATCCCATTGAAAAGATAGGATACGCAATTGACGTAAGGGGATCTGCGGTATGGAAAAGTCGCGGCTGGAAACTGAGCGTTAGACCCTTTCCTGACTGACTCTAAATACCAGCGGGTGTCCAAAACCAGCTTTAGGACCCCCTAACGCTGGTTTGGACGGCTAACGCAGAACTCTAAATCTAGGTGAAAGAAATTTATTTTAATTGGACATCAAAAATGAAGCTAGGAGTTGTGTTGTGTGGTCCTCAGTGGTGTCATGCTGATAAGTGTCTATGTAGATATGTGTGTGTATGTAAAAATGTGTTGGAGCTGCCAACAAATAGAGGGTACAACTAGGGTGGCAGTAAAGTTACTCAAAAGCCCAGTAAAGACTGCAGTCTCTGGAATTTCAGCCACTTTTTAAGAGTGTGCTGTCTTTATTGTGCTTATATATACAGTATATCCTGTGAGTGTGTGAGTTTGTATATGAGTGAATAACTGTTTCCTGTATTTTGAAATGTTGTACATCTTCAAATTTGTGGGTGTTGCTCATTGCCACACGGAGGAGAAGCCTACAAGCCATATTGCCCCTTCCAATACTGGGCTCTGGATCTGCCCCTTGCATTAAAGGATAATTATAGTAATACAATTACATCTCATTTGGTTATGAAAAAATTTGTAATGCATTTTTATTATTTACTTTCTTTTCCCTCAATTTGAATCTGAAAATTGCAGTTTTCCAAGAGAGTCTGGAGTGCATTTTATGCTATTTAGCACCTAACCCTGCTATGTTGTAAAATGATTACTGGACATGTGCAGAAACTCATTTATAGCTGCTGTTTATTGGATGACATATATTCAAGCGATTATTCAAAGGTATGTTACTTGACTGCAAAACAATGTAACTTGTGCCAACAAAGTAGCAGTTTTGAATGCTTTAAAATGCAGGCATTTATTTCTGATGAATGTATAAAATGAATGTGCTTTTAAGTCAGTTTTGAGATACACATGCACATACAGGTGTGTGTGTGTGTGTATGTATGTATGTATATATATATATATATATATATATATATATATGTGTGTGTGTGTGTGTGTATGTATGTGTGTGCATATATATATATATATACACACTAGTTTTTATTGTTTTAGGTGCTAAGAGTGTTGCTACTGCATTAAATAAGTAATACATTTTTAATACATATTTAAAAAGCTCCGTATGGAGCTTGATGCCCCGTGTTTCTGGCGAGCCTGCAGGCTCGCCAGAAACAGCAGTTATGAAGCAGCGGTCACAAAGACCACTGCTCCATAACCTGTCCGCCTGCTCTGAGCAGGCGGACAGACATCGCTGGAAATAAACCTGATCGAGTACGATCGGGTTGATTGACACCCCCCTGCTGGCGGCCTATTGGCCGTGAGTCTGCAGGGGGCGGCGTTGCACCAGCAGCTCTTGTGAGCTGCTGGTGCAATGCTGAATACGGCGAGCGTATTGCTCGCCGTATTCAGCAAGTATGTCGGACCTGATCCGCACTGTCGGATCAGGTCCGACAGACCTTGATAAATAGAGACCAATGTGTTTGATCCAACTGCATGTAAATCAAGGATTTTGCAAAACTGTCAGAGTTGCTATGTTTTTAATTCCTTTGCGGGTTTTAAACACAAATTTATATCCAAGCAACATCGCAATAATAAAATGCTACAACAGAACATTTTCTTGTTGCCCTTTTATCTCCCTTTAAACATAAATACTGCAGATGTGTTGCTCTTTGTCAATACTAACCCAAAAGACACATGCATGGACAATATAACTGATTTTAGTGCTTGTTTTTCCAAGGAACTATTGCAATAAACTGACTTTCTCATGACTCAGAGGAGTAATCCTGGAAACTTACACAGGAGGGGAACTTGCACTCATATTTCTGTTAGGTGTGGTTTCAGACAATATAAATTAGAAACTTTATATTCCATATTTCCATACATTTTTAAGATATTTCTTCTGGTGCGTTTCTATATTTGTGATGGGGCTGTTAAGAAAACAAAGTCAGATAATCAAAATACATTTTCCTGGAAAAAATAAGTTCATGTAAAATTGAGTAAATATATTTTTGAACTAGTCAGATGTATATGGCTCATTCTACTTGTACTACAATATTAAAAGGACATAACACTCAAAATTAAACTGTAATTGTTAGAGACTGTTCAATTTCCTTCTATTTTCAAATTTATTCTGTTTATTTGTAAAAAGTATGTCTAAGGGAGCAGCAAAACATTACTGGGTGGTATCTGTTGATTGGTGGATTCACACCTTTTGCCATTGGCTCACTAGATGAGTTCAGCTAGCTCCCAGTAGCACATTGCTGCTCTGGAGCTGCCTTTATCTATGTTTTTAAGCTCTTTAAATGAGGTTAAATACAGTTATATATAGTAAAATGTTCTAAAACGTTGAGCTTTTTCTTTATTGTTCTTTTGTGTCCCTTCATTGGCTGATAGTGACAACTCCCTCAATTACAAATAAAAAAAGAAAATATTGATTCATTCATCCCAGGGATATATTTTTTTTTTTCCCAAAATAGAGAGCGATACATTTTAAAACAGAAAATAAATGCAGAAAATTAAAAAAGAAGCTTTTCATATTCCTTTAAAAGTACTTTTTGAGCTTATAAATTCTTTCCCACTTGTTTGACAACTGCCCAGCCTTTGATAAATCCACTTACTTAGAGCTCTACATGCTTTTAAAATGCTCATACTAATGAAAACATTTTATTGAACTGTAGTCATGTAAATGTAAAGCAGATCTTATAGAATTCAGCAGGAAGGATAAAATATTCATGTTACAACATGATAATGACCTATGTCAGTATGACTTTCCTACGCCATGGGCTTTTCTCGGATGAGATCATTTACTTGCTTACACATGTTTTGTAACCTGGGGGTGCGTTTAGTTTCTACTCCATAATGACAAGACATAAGTAGAATTTGGTGCATGAGAAGTAATGAAAACCATAAAAAAACATATTTATTCCAAAATGTTTTCTAATATGAAAGACATGGATGAAGTCGCTACCCAACCTTAAAATGTTAGAATAAAAATGTATAAAGGGTTTCTAAATAATCTTGAGGTAATTTTAATAGATTAGAAATGCAAGATCCTATGGCGCATATGTATCAAGCTCCGAATGGAGCTTGATGCCCCGTGTTTCTGGCGAGCCAGCAGGCTCGCCAGAAACAGCAGTTATGAAGCAGCGGTCACAAAGACCGCTGCTCCATAACCTGTCTGCCTGCTCCGAGCAGGTGGACACACATTGCCGGAAATCAACCCGATCGAGTACGATCGGGTTGATTGACACCCCCCTGCTGGCGACCGATTGGCCGTGAGTCTGCAGGGGGCGGCGTTGCACCAGCAGCTCTTGTGAGCTGCTGGTGCAATGTTGAATATGGCGAGTGTATTCCTCTTCGTATTCAGCGAGGTCTGTCGGACCTGATCCACACTGTCGAATCAGGTCCGACAAACTTTGATAACTAGAGGCCTATAAGTCTGATATTTTTTTGCATATCTTCTATCACAAAGACATAGATAGGGTAAAATGTTTAAGTAAGGTGACCAGATATCTCTCTTTTTTAGGGACAGTCCTGAATTTGATCAGGCTGTGCCTATTTTTTTAAGGACTTATCTTTTATGTCCCAGATTTTCCTAAATTTGCGCAAATTGTTTTCCTGTCCCTTGTCCTAATGATTAAATGATCAAATCCAACACTTTTCTTTCAAGAATATAAATAATGCAATCTATTTTAGAAAGATTTTACTACATAAATGTAATTCATACTTATGTGTGCCTGTGATTTTCACAGGTGCTTATTTAAATCATTGTGATACAAAGGGGTAGGAGATATGATAAAAAATTATGACAGTTGTGGTTGAGTAAGGGGCAGCAATGGTGAGGATATATTTTTGCGGAGGTTATTGATGATCACATAAATTTCTGGCTCAAGGAATTTAGCTGATAAGGTGCAGCCTTTCCTGGGTCTGAGAATAAAATGACACCCCCCCCCCCCAACTCTTCCCACTACAGCTTGAACCCAACCATTGCACTCTAATGGTAAGTACTTCATATAGTAGCTAGTGGACAAGAGTGAATTCTCAACAACTCTACATTAAATAGCTAGTATGGTGTGTTGCTGATATTGAATAGAGTGAATCAATTTACCTACTCCCTGTTGTGGGGTTTTTATATAACTAAATAAAAACAGTGAAGCATAACCTGGTATGAACAATAGCTTGTTCTATGGCTAGTTACCACCCAACAAGCAGCCTCTTTTTGCTTAACATGTGCCTTTCACAGGGACAGCCTTTTTTTCTTTGATAATTGCCCCAAGACTGTACCTGTGAGGCTAAACCTGTTTTGTTTTTTTTTAACATTTTTGATGGTGACCTTTTGATCATCGTTCCCTTGATCATTGTCTCTTTATCGGGGTCATAATTTGCATTGAGTAGTCTGCATGACTGCAGTGTCTTGTAAGGTGAAGTTCAGACACCAAATAACTGCAAGGTAAATTTTAAAACACTAGTGCTTTGTTAATGATTCCTATATATCAGAGACAAAGGGGCATATGTATCAAGCTTCGTATGGAGCTTGATGCCCCGGGTTTCTGGCGAGCCTGCAGGCTCACCAGAAACAGCAGTTATGAAGCAGCGGTCACAAAGACCGCTGCTCCATAACCTGTCCACCTGCTCTGAGCAGGCGAACAGACATCGCCGCAAATCAACCCGATCTAGTACTATCGGGTTGATTGACACCCTCCTGCTGGTCACTCTTGTGAGCTGCTGGTGCAATGCTGAATATGGTGAGCGTATTGCTCGCCGTATTCAGCGAAGTCTGGTGGACCTGATCCGCACTGTCGGATCAGGTCCACCAGACTTTCATAACTAGAGGCCAAAATGTGGAGGTGTTGAAGAGTCTCTGTTAACCACTAGCTACTATGTGAAATAATTGAATTAATATTTTCAAGCTTTAGAATATCTGTGCCCTGCTTGGTTTGTTAAGTCACATGACTGCCAATAATAGCACTTTAATGATACATTGTACATTTTATTGATTGTCTTAATGTATTGTTTTAAGATAGCGTATTTGCTTTTTATGTACAAAAAAAAAAGCCTCCTGTGACCATTTTATTAGCTTCGAGGCAGGGGAGGGGTGCTGCAGGAATCATTAGATACCCTGTTACAGAGTGGGTAACTTAATGTTTTGGTGCTACATTCTACAACAAGAAGTTAATTAAATTAGCTTTTTGAACTATACCAGCCTGTTGCCATTGGGAGCTTTAATCAATATTGGCACAGGGAAGCATAGATGTTCTACATGACTGGAAATCTTAAAGGACACTAAAATCAAAATTAAACTTTCATGATTCAGATTGAGCATACAATTCTAAAGCCCTTTCAAATTTACTACGATTATCAAAATATGCACAATCTTATTACATGCACACTTTCTGAAGCATCAGCTTCTACTGTGCATGCACCTACTGTGCATCTGCAAGAGTTCACAATATAGTTGTATATGTGATAAATAGTATTGTTAAAGTGCATTGAAAATCATAACAAAATTGATCACCTAAAATCGTATTTTATCACAAACAATACATTTGTATGTAAATTAAAAAAATAATAATTTTCATAAAATATGCACAGAATGAATCATAACTTAAGTAAACTGGATGTGCAAAAACACAAAATACAAAGCATCATTTTTTTTTTTATCGGAAAAAGGGTGTTCCACGGGAGTGTATGAAATTGTCAAATCCAAGCATAAATATCTAAACATTTCTGCCCTACAGGTCTCACTGTTTTTTCACAAATTAAAAGATGGCAAGCTTTTATTGAAATACTAATTACTGTGAAAGTAAAACCTATGCATATGAAAATAACAGCAAATGTAAGGCACAGTGCACTGAAAACAGCATATTTTGATTTGTATTAGGTGTAATATTAAGTTTAAACATACACCAGGCTCTCCTTTTGTACTTTGTCCACCATTGCAAACTTATACATAGCAGAGAGCTCTCATTATTTATATGGGAGACAGCTCGCCACTCGCAGGGACAGCCTTTTTTTCTTTGATAATTGCCCCCAAGACTGTACCTGTGAGGCTAAACCTGTTGGGTTTTTTTAACATTTTTGATGGTGAACTTTTAATCATCGGTCCCTTGATCATTGTCTCTTTATTTTCTTTTTGTTGATTATGCAATTATACTATTTTTAATGGTCTTTTAAGTAGCTTACCAATTATATTTTTCCAGAGCCTGATTAATTTTATTCACCCTGGTTTAACAGAATAAACTGACCTTGCATAACTGTTTGATAAGTGTTAACTGATCATAAAATATTCATTTAATATGCCATATTACATTGCTTATAATACAGTATTCTTTAGTGTTTTGCATTACTATGCAACTCGGAACACTGTTCTGTAAATCAAAGCATGAGGCATTGTTCAAGCAAGAACAAGTTATTCTGACTGCACTAAAGGCTCCCAAAATCCTACTAAACATTTTAGAAGTAATATAAAATTTACTGAGTATTATGAGATTATGAGAGGTTTGAAAGGCAGCAAGATGACAGATTACATATAGCTTAGTTTATCATATGTGAGCCAATATTACTTGGATCTTACTTTTTGCTTGTCTGTTACATTTATATGCATTGCATTCGCACCATTGTTGCAGCTTTAAGAGCAGAAGTCAGAAATATCCTAGACCCTGGTTTCTCAACAGCCGGGCCGTGGCCCAGTACCGGGCCGTGATAGCCCTGCTGGTGGGCCCCGACCTGTCATGCCCGAACTGCACACTCTTACCCCACTGCACACCAGGGGCAGACTGATACCAATCAAGGCCCCAGGAAAACTGTCTCACACTGACCAAAATATATTCAATTTTATGCAAATAAACATGGTAGCCTCCCTGCCCTGCCCCCAACAGGCCCCTCAACCTCCAGAGCCAGGACCCCCAACATTACGGTCCAGAGAAAGGGCACCCAACCTCCAGGGCCAGATCCCACACTCCATGGCCCTCACAGCGACAGACCCCTGCCAGGGCCCCCACTAAACCCACATTTTTTTTGCTTAGTTACTGATAGGGCAACTGAAAACTCCAGCTTAAGCAATGCACCAGGATCCGTGGAGATGCCATTTGTGGGCCCCCCTACTTGATGGTCCCTCGGCCCAGGTCCTATTTGCCTGGCTGATCAGCCTGCCCCTGCTGCTCACTCATATATATATATATATATATATATATATATATATATATATATATATATATATATATATAAATATTTAAAAAAAATACCGGGCCCTGGACATGTCTAGCTAAAATTTACTGGGCCTTGAGGTCACTTTGGTTGAGAACCACTGTCCTAGACAGTATTTTTAAAGGAACATAAAAGTGCAAAAAAAAAATGCTTTAATATGTTATAGTAGTTTATTACTGCACTATTGCTTGCATATAACTATGTGGTTAATTCCTAAAAAAGAGTTACAAATATAGTTGAAATCATCTCAAGAGCAACAATGCATTATTGGGACCTGCAGTGACTTGCTGGTCCCTAGCAGAAACAACCGGTTAGCTAATCAGCAGCAGTACCTGCACAAGCCAACTAAGTGACAATGGGGTAGATTTATCAACTTGCAGGCAGACATGATTCGCTTTAGCGAATCATGTCCGCCTGACATCAATAAATGCAGACAGCATACGCTTTCGGCATTTATCATTGCACCAGGGTTTCTAGTGAAATGCTTTTGCAATACTGCCCCCTGATAGCGGCTGATTGGGGGGCGGTATCTGATCCGGATGATTGCTGATTAGTTAAGGAGCAGCAGTTTTACGACCGCTACCTCTTAACTTAAGTTTCCGGCATGCCGGCAACTTCTGGGGTAGATTGCAGCATCCGCTGCTTAATAAATGTACACCTATAACTGCTTACTAGCTCACTAGCAGTTTCCACCCAGGACTTTCAGTTCTCTGCTGCTCCTGAGTGGTAATATAACTATGTGTTTAACCCCATTGCAGGGTCTATAATGATAAAATGCACTTGCTTTAATGAATGAATTACAGTAAGTAATTTCCCCACTATAATGACCTTTTAACTCAAATTAGCTGCATTCTAGAGCTGTGTATATCTTAGTTTAAGCACTGAAACAAAAATATCTGGTAAGTAAAACTATCTAGAAAACTTATATTTGAAGTATGATTATTTAATACATGGAGAACTGTTAGCTGTAATCCATTGTTTTGTTTATAGGACTTCTGGTAATATATCTTTTCATGACCTTGTAAAATGTGCAGTTCTTTGATTCTGTAAAATTCTGAACACAAAGTGAGTCATTTGCTAAATAACACATAAAGGTAGCTATCAATCAACAAAGTAGTCATTTATACAGCACACCTTAAATAACGCAATAGGCAATTTGCTTTGTGGCTAGAACATTTCCAGATGTGGTGTAAAGCTTAATTTGCTTCTTTCATGCTACTGATTTGTATCTGAGATGCATGTTAAAAAAATGACATGATTTGTGTATTAATATAAAGATTTTTAAACAGGTATGAATAATAATGTAAAATGATCATCTTTCATTTGTTCCAGAATTAAACTTACATTTTCCAGGTCATGAAATAAAAATAGCCAAAAATATTATTTACTGCCTATGCTAATGAGTGTGTATTGTGTGAGAGAAAAATTAGTGTGTGTGTTGTGTGTGCATTTGTGTGTAGTATATGTGTGTGTGTGTGTGTATTTGTGTGTAGTATATGTGCGTGTGTATAGTACATGTGTGTTTGGTGTGTGTGCATTTGTGTGTAGTATATGTGTGTGTAGTATATATATGTGTGTGTGTGTGTGTGTGTATTGTGTGTAGTATATGTGTGTGTGTGGTGTGTGTGTGTGTGTATTTGTGTGTAGTATATATGTGTGTGTGTATAGTACATGTGTGTTTGGTGTGTGTGCATTTGTGTGTAGTATATGTGTGTGTAGTATATATGTGTGTGTGTGTGTGTATTTGTGTGTAGTATATGTGTGTGTGTGTGGTGTGTTTGTGCATTTGTGTGTAGTATATGTGTGTGTAGTGTGTGTGCATTTGTGTGTAGTATATTTATGTCTGTGTGTGGTGTGTGTGCATTTGTGTGTAGTATATGTGTGTCAGAGTGTGGTGTGTGTGTGAGAGTGTGGTGTGTGAGAGAGAAAAAGAGTGTGGTGCTGTGTGTGTGTGTTGCATATGCATTTGTGTGTAGTATATGTGTGTGTGCGTGTGCATTTGTGTGTAGTATATATGTGTGTGTGCATTTGTGTGTATTATGTGTGTGTGAGAGTGTGGTGTGTGTGAGAGAGAGTGTGGTGCTGTGTGTGTGTGTTGTGTGTGCATTTGTGTGAAAGTATGGTGTGTGTGTGTGTGTGAGAGTATGGTGTGTGAGAGTGTGGTGTGTGTTGTGTGTGCATTTGTGTGTAGCATATGTGTGTGTGTTAAAAAAAAAAAAAGATTATTATCTATCACAAATTAAAAATAAAGATATTTCGTAAAACAGATGACTTTAAAATGTGAAGAAATTTCCAAAGGTTTATTCCATTTGCAATTACTAGTAGTATTGCATCATAACGTTCTGTATAAAATGCTGAACAATGCCCAGACTGTCAATTCAATCAAAATATAATCATATAATCAAGCCAAAGTCTTGCCTCCTTAAAGCTGTTTGATATTAATATTAGGAAATAAGATAATATAATGAAGTTCACTCAGATGAGTCACCTCGGTGTACTGTCTCAGACTACCAATATTCACTTTCTGAAGAAAAAATTCTTTAGAGAACAAAAAATCCTTTCAATCTGAGTTTGCAATTGCTGTGCAATTTGTATTAATCTTGGGTGTTTTTTTGCCTTCATTTTCAAAGATGTTACAAACCATCAGAATTATAAACACAATACACCTAAAAATGTTGGTTCTATCATGTAAGGAATGGGTGAACCAAGAAAAACTATACAAAAAACATGTTTTCTCAGGTCATTAGAAAACCTTGACTTACTAATAATGATGAATGTCTGATTTGTTTGAGTAAAATGTTTTTTTTTTTGGCTGGGGTTCACTTAAGGGGGCATAAGACCTAAAAACACTTACTTTGTTCTCTTGGTATCCTTTGATGAAAAGGAGGTAGGCTCAGAAACATTCAGATGTCTAGAGCACAATATGGCAGCAGTTTTGCAGTGTTTTATATTTGCAAGAGCACTAAATGGTAGTGGTGTTGTTGACATATATCACTTCATACATGTGCACGATACCTACCTAGGTATGCTGTTCAACAAAGAATACCATGAGAAGAAAACAATTGTCATAACAGAAGTAAATTTGATATTTTTTTTAAATTATATGCTCTATCTGAATAATGAAAAAAGTAAGTTTCATGTCCCTTAAAATGGACATAAAACACTTTGAATTATACATTACACAAGGATACAAAATACTAGGAAATGTTTTTATTTTCCACCCCATTCTACTATACAAAAAAATGGAACAGGTGTTCTATAATTTATATTTTTAAGCATTTTAAGCATATACTTTTCTCATATTCCATAAAAGGTTCAACAGTGGAAGTCAATTCATCAATTGTTTTACAACTGATAACAAGAGATGTTATTGGGCTGGGGTTTGTATTTTTTAAAATGTACACCAAAATATAAAAAATAATAATAAAATGAATACAGTTATATGTGAAATATGATTTTGTGTGATTTTTACAGGTTGCACCTGCAATCAAGGAACGGATGATGAAAAAGGGCAGTATGATGTTAGGATATCAACCTCATCGTGATAAAGTTAACTTTTTCCGTCAGATCGTCATCAGCCCTCAAGTGAGCCGTGAAGATATGGACTTTGTTTTGGATGAGATTGAGTTACTTGGAAGTGACTTATAGCTGTGGCTCAGCAGCAGAATTTGCTGCTAGAGCACATCTTCTGGAATAAAATGTTGCAGTTTTAGCATTAAAGATGCGCCTTTTTCATCCGTTAGCTTGTTATACCAGCTTTTCATAGTTAAAATAATGCTTTCTAAATCACATTTTAGCCTTAAAATGAGGTCAGACTGTTCCTATTCCCACTTTCTACTTGTTAACAGAAACTAAAGGGATAAAGGGAGTGCATGATTAGTCATCACTTTTCTAGTACTGTTCCTTTTTACATTACATTAGCACTCAGATATTCAAACAGCCAGAGGCATTTTGAGTTCCTTTGAGAAAGGTCCATATTTAAAATAATAATAATAATAATAATGTAGATATGGTAACAAATGAATACAAAATGTTTAATTATTATAAAAATATGCAATGGCACTGCAAGATATGATATTTTCTAAATGTGGAACTATGATATAATATATAAAATATATTTTTGACACTTCTCTGAAAACAACTTAAATTGCACAGTGCAACCGAGGTATAAAACATGTTATACAGTTCTTTTACTTAAAAAAAAAAAAAAAGTTAGAGACAGCCTACTACAGAATTTGTATTGTTTAAAAAGATAGATAATTCATTTTTTACCCTTTTCCCAGTTATGCATACCCAACACTGTTATATTAATATACTTTTTACCTCTGTGATTACCTTGTATCTAAGACTCTGCAGACAGCCCCCTTATCTCAGTGCTTTTGACAAACTTACACTTTAACCAATCATTGCTGACTCATAAATAACTTAACAGGAGAGAGCACAGTGTTATCTATATAGCACATATAAACTAGCACTGTCTAGCTGTAAAAAATGTTAGCATGCCTTCAAGGGCTTAGAAATTAGCATATGAGCTTACCTAGGTTTAGCTTTCAACAAAGAATACCAAGACAACAAATCAAATTTGATTATAAAAGTAAATTGGAAAGTTTAAAATTGCATGCCCTATCTGAATCATGAAAGTTTTATTTTGACCAGACTGTCCCTTTAGTTTCATATATATATGATGGCTTGCCAGATTTCATCACTCCATAAGTTAGAGTCTACTTGCATAATTTCAAGAAAATATAAACATTTAAACCAGGGGATTTGATACTTGCTTGAAGTTCACATTAAAGGGACACTTTGTAATAACAATACATTTATGTTTTGTTGTGATGGAATAGCATAATTTAAATGGACATGAAACCCAATTTGTTTTTTTCATGATTCAGTTAGAGCATTCAATTTTAAGCACCTTTCTTTCCAATGGCATGGAGAGTCCAAGAATGCTTTCAATTACTAGTGGGAATTCAGCTCCTTGCCACCAGGTGTAGGCAAAGAACACCTGAGCAAAGCTTCAAGTATCCACCCACTACCCACAATCCCCAGTCATTCTTTGCCTGTATAACATTGTAGGTGATATGCGAAGAAGGTGTCTGAATAAATCAAGTTGTTAATCCTTTAATGGGTACTTTTCCCTGCAAGCAAGGATTGGGGTTATGCTGTGTCCATGTAATTCTCTTTAGTTAGAGTAATGGTGGCTTTTAGCAGTTGGAAGACAGCGAGGTGGTATTTGCTTACCTTCCAACAGTTTTGCTATCCCTATATAGAAAACCAGGGTTGGTTACTCTGTTTTTTCTTTATCTACATGTCTGTCAGTGAGGATTCTTTCACACCTGTTTGCTGTACCTGCCCTACAACGGATCCACGGGTAAGTGCTTTTACCTTCTAGGTGAGAAGGATGCAGCACTTAGGAGTTCCTTGTTTTTGAAGAAAAAAAAAGGATACTTATAGAACAAGGTGGATCCTTATGGGACTGAATATCCCTTTTAAAACTTGGGGAATTATTGGGCAGCAGTTCAGGGCACTGTTCTGTCATGTGAAGGCTTTTTTTATTTTGGCTATGGGGATTTGTTTGCCCAAGTTTACCTTTTATTTAGTTTGGGTAATATCTCTTTAAGAAAGTTGTTGGACCGCACCTTACTTTTGAATTTGCGATCATGTGACAGTTCTGTTATTTCCTGAGTGCTGAACAGTTTGTTTCTAGCTGGCTGTTTGGAAGCCGGATTTTCTGGCATTAGATAGTTTTTCCTGCCTGTCGCTTCTCTCTGATGTTTGCAGTTTTCTAGGATCTGCAGTTTGAACAGGATTTATCTGGTGTTGTGGATTGGATTCCTGGTTACCAGTTGGGTGAGTCTATCCAGCATGGCTATAAGTATAGGGGGGATAAAGCGCTATTTTGTTTACTATGGAAGCCGATCCCAAACTTTCTGTCATTTGATAAATGTCTTTATTGTGCAGATGCCCTGGTTATACCTCTTGTGCAATTTTGTTCCCTTTGCCTTAATCAGGTTATATTATCTAAGGATAAGGATTCCTTATCTGAGCCTTCTTTTACTCAGGATAATGCTGTTCAGGGGTTGTCTCAGCCTCCTGCTAACATGTCCCAGCCTCTGACAGATTCACATGCAGTGCCCTGTGGTTCCTCTAAATCAGTCTTTGGGAAAGTTTGCCTAAAGATTTTGCTGTGAAGTTGACTTCTGCAGTTTCTGCAGCCCTAAGTGCTTTACCTAGTTCTGATTGGCGTAAATTTGTTTTCCTTGTTTGGTGGGTTAGAAGGGAAAAAAGTGTCAAAAACTTGACAAATAACTTTAGTAATCACAATGACACCCCAAAGTCCTTTGCATTTGATGCATTTCACCTGTTTATAGGGCTTAGAGGCATCTTGATAAAGCTCTATAAACGGGCGAAACGCACCAAAGGTGAAGGACTGTGGGGACTCAGTGCGATTACCAAAGCTTTTCGTCAAGTTTGTGACATTTTTTCCATTTCAAACCCACCAAACAAGGAAAACGAATTTGCACCAATCAGAAGAAACGTACAGGTCACATGACCGGCCCTACTACCAATCATACACATCATTGCACAGGAACAGAGGAGCAGGTAACCTCTACTCTAAGTTTGAGTCAAGTTGAGAGGAACTCCCTTTTTCTGTTTGGCAAGCTGATAGAACAGCGTGATGCAGCAAAGGTAAAATGTTTTTTTGTCCCCAAAGGTTGAAAAGGGCCGATACGGCATTCACTTGTGGAAACTGTACAAGTGTGATTCTCCAGGATTGAGAATGTGTATACACTTTCGCTAAGCAGCAATTCTCAACTCTAAGTTGCTGGGATAATAAGTTTCTGGCGATATAATTTGGGCCAAAGAGTAAAAGTGAAAAAGGTGGTTTTGAAAAAAGGTGGTTGTGGAACCAAATTTTGTGACTTAATGTTTTATTCATTTTAAAAAGGACTTTTTATATTCTGTTTTATTTGTGCTGTTGAGTCCAATATATATTTTGGATAACTGATTTTGGAAAATAGCTAGCTGCTTCAAGGGAAACGTCCCTATTTGTGATTTTATATTCTATGCTGATGAAATGAATATTGTTTACATTTAGATAAATCCTTAATTATACACCCTTATGTCATTATTGTAGAAACTACACACAATAGGAGAGCTTTTTAAGTTTTTGAGACATATATATATATATATATATATATATATATATATATGCATAAAACTTGTTTGGAGACGTATATAGATATTCTTGTATAAACAGTGTCAGCTGCAGAAGCGTCCTTTTCTTTTTATATTGATTTCAACTATTTGTTCTATTCTCCCTCTAGTTCAGGAGGGTCAGTTTATAACCACTATAGACCTAAAGGATGCGTATCTTCATGTGTGTATCCACAGGGAAGATTTCAAGTTCCTGAGGTTCGCTTTTTTGGATCATCATTTCCAATTTGTAGCCCTGTCTTTTGGCCTTGCCACTGCTCCTCGAATCTTTACGAAGGTTCTAAGGGCTCTTTTGGTTGTGGCCAGATCTCTAGGGATTGCAGTGGCTCCTTACCTGGATGATATCTTGAACCAGGCGCCATCTTTTCAGTTAGCAAATCCCATACAGATTCTCTGTTAGTTATTCTCTGCTCTCACGGGTAGAAGGTGAATCTAGGGAAAAGTTCCTTGGTGCCAAGTATGTTTCCTGGGGACAATCATAGACTCAGCAGCTATGAAGATTTTTTTGATGGAGGACAGAAAATTCAAGCTTCTGGAGGCCTGTTGTTCTCTTCAGTTCTCTGTTTGTCAATCGGTGGCTGTATGCATGGAAGTTTTTGGTCTCATCGTGGCATCCATGGACATTATTCAGTTTGCCTGCTTTCATCTGAGACCTCTACAGTTATGTATGCTCAATCAATGGAATGGAGACCACTTGGATCTCTCTCTAAGGATAGTTTTAGACTCTCAGACAAGGATGTCTCCCTCTTGGTGGATCTCCCAGGACCATTTGTCTCAGGACACTTGCTTCCTGAGACCTTCTTGGGAGATTGTGACCACAGATGCCAGCTTGTTAGGCTAGGGAGCAGCTCAGGGACTTTGGACTCAGGAGGAGTCTGACCTCCATATAAATATCCTAGTATTGAGAGCAATTCTCAATCCTCTATCAGCTAGGTCTCAACTGAGTTTAGTCCGGTTTATCAGATTTCAATCAAACAACATCACTGCGGTGGCATATATCAACCACCAAGGAGGAACTCTGAGCTTGTTAGCTATGAAGGAGGTGACGCACATTCTTTAGTGGGCAGAGTCTCACAATTGTCATCTCTCTGCCATTCATATCCCAGGGCTGGACAACTGGGAAGCGGATAATCTGAGCAGGCAGATGTTACATCCAGGGGAATGGGCTCTCCATCTGGAATTTTTTTTTTAATGTTAACCCTCAAGTGGGGAGTTCCGGAGCTGGATCTGATGGCATCTCATCTAAATGTCAAGCTTTCAAAATATGGAGCAAGATCAAGAGATCCTCAAGCAGCTCTGGTAGATGCCCTGGCAGTACCATGGGATTTTGGTCTCATTTTTCTGTTTCCTCCGGTTGCCCTCCATCCTCGGGTGATAGCTTGTATCAAACAGGAGCAGGCTTCAGTGATTCTAATAGCTCCAGCGGGGCCTTGAAGAACTTGGTTTGCGGACCTAGTGAGGATGTCGTCATTTCCCTCGTGGAAATTGCCTCTGAGGAAGGATCTTCTACTTCAGGGTGCCTTCCTTCATCTGAACTTAGTCTCTCTGAGGCTGACTGCTTGGAGATTGAATGCCTTGTCTTGTCCAGGCAAGGTTTTTCTATGAAGATTATTGAGACTATGATTCAGGCTTGTAAGCCTGTAAATTGTAAGATTTATTATAAGGTATGATGTAAATACCTTCATTGGTGCAGATCTAGGGGTCTTTGTTGGAGTCAGGTGAGAATTCCCCGCATTCTATCCTTTTTTCAGGAGGCCCCAGAGAAGGGTTTATCAGTCAGTACCCTAAAGGGTCAGATTTCGTCTCTGTTGAGTCTTCTGCAGAAGCATCTGTCAATTTTGGCAGATGTTCAATATTTTGTCCAGGCTTTGGTTAGAATCAGGCTTGTGTTTAAGTCAATTGCTCCTCCTTGAAGTCTTAATCTGGTTGTTAAAGTTCTGCAGCAGGCTCCATTTGAGCCTATGCATACTATTGATATCAAGTTATTGTCCTGGAAGGTTTTGTTTCTGATGGCAATTTCCTCTGCCCATAGAGTTTTGGAGCTTTTGGCTCTACACTGTGATTCTCCTTATCTAATTCTGCATACGGAGAAGGCGGTTCTCTGTACTAAGTTAGGATTTCTTCCTAAGGTGGTCTCGAAATGCAATATTAACCAAGAAATTGTTGTTCCTTTATTTTGTCCTAATCCTTCCTCTAAGAATGAGTGGTTATTGCACAATCTGGATGTTTTGTGTGCTTTATGGTTCTATTTACAGGCTACAAAAGATTTTTGTCAATCTTCTGCTCTTTTTGTTTTCTTTTCAGGTAAACTGAGTGCTCAGAAGGCCACTTATTCTACTCTCTCCTTTCTTCTACTCTCTCCTTCTGGGGTTTTTTTTTTTTTTTTTTTAATATAATGTTTTTTATTGTTATTAAAGGTCAAAAAAAGAATATACAGAAATAAGAAAGAAAAGGGAAAAACAAAAAGTTACATAATCAATGGTACACTTATGTCATTTGGAACCAGAAAACATGAAGCAGACATACAGATAAAATATACATGAAAACAAAATCATAACCTTTTCAAATATTAGATATTTAACTTTTCTTCCTTTATCACAATAGTCATTAACACGAGATTTACCCTAACTCATTGTTGTAAGCCTAAAAAAAAGACAAATCTTTACAGTAATAAATGATAAATTCGAGTAGTCCAGTGTAAATTTTAAGTAATTTCAACCTTTAAATTATTGAGAAAGGTGGAGCCACCTACAAATTAATTGTCAAATTCCTGACCGGCTTCAAGGAAAGGTTTTTTAGCTTTTAAATTTTTCTAGGGGGGGCAAAGGAGGGAGGAAGAGAGAAAAAGAGAAAAAAAAAAAAAAAAAAAAAAAAAAGGAAAAAAAAAAAAAAAAGTGTTATTCGATTGGCTTATGAGGCAGTTGAACAGCAGCCTCCAGAGAAAATTACAGCTCACTCCACTAGGGCTGTCGCTTCCTTTTGGGCCTTTAAAAATTATGCTTCGATGGAAAAGATTTGCAAGGTGGTGACTTGTTCATTATTCCATACTTTTTCCAAATTTTCCAAATTTGATGTTTTTGCCTCAGCTGAGGCTTCTTTTGGGAGGAAAATACTTCACGTGGTGGTGCTTTCTGTTTAGGTTCGCCTGTCTTGTGTATTCCTCCCTTCCATTCTGTGGACTCTAGCTTTGGTATTGGTTCCCACTAGTAATTAAATGTATTTGTGGACTCTCCATGCCATTGGAATGAAAACATAGTTTATATTTACCTGATAAATTATTTTATTTCATGGCATGGAGAGTCCACGACCCGCCCTTATTTTAAGACAGGTTTTTGTCATTTTTCTAAACCTCAGGCACCTCTATACCCTTTGTGTCTTCTTCTATTTCCATAATTCCTCAACTGAATGACTGGGGACTGTGGGTAGTGGGAAGATACTTGAAGTTTTGCTGGGGTGTTCTTTGCCTCCACCTGGTGGCCAGGAGTTAAACTCCCACTAGTAATTGAATGTATTCATGGACTCTCCATGCCAGGAAAGAAAATAATTTATCAGGTAAGTATAAATTATGTTTTCTAATTTACTCCTATTGTTATTTTTTTTATTCTCTGGGTATCTTTTTTTGAAAAAACAGGAATGTAAGCTAAGGAGCCAGCCATTTTTGGTTCAGCACTTTCATATCAATTTAAGTCAAAATATTAATATAAAATTACCTTTTTTTTTTTTACTGCAATTGTTTTTTAATAGCCAAACACAACCCATCATTCACCTTATTTGGAGAAGCAAATAAGGGCTTGAGTCTGTAGAAAACAAGGCTAGCTAATGTTAGTAAAAAGTATATAGTTTTTCAGTGGTTATTGTTTAATTCAAATTATGGACACATATGCTGCAGGTAAGTCAGCAAGTTGCATGTCAAGTCCTGATAGGAAAAGGGAGCAAACTAATTAATGAAACTACACTGCAAAGTTGTTATATTACACATAATTAAACTTTGAAGCAACATGTTAAATAATATAATATCAGATATATTAGCTTAGAGGAAAAGGCATTCCCAGTTAGGTTTTTATACTATGTATGAATGTATGGACTTTTAAAGTTTAAAACAATGCAATTGAAACACAGATAATTTACACTGAAACACAAAAAAAATATCACAATTTAAGCTATATTTTAAGACATACAATAATGTGTATAATTTAAAGTATTGGTGATAACTTTTCACCATATGAAAATATGAAATATTCATAGAAAAGTTAAACTCAGTAAAAGCTTTACACACACACATTATAAAGAGAGAGAGAGAGAGAGAGAGAGAGAGAGAGAGAGACATATTAAGCAATTTTGTGTGATTTTTTTATAGATAAAGCTATTTTTTCTATAAGTAAATGGCTATTAATAACAGTGTTCATTTTTATAGGTATTAAGAATATGCTTCATTTTCATATTTCAACTTACCAAAATATTAAAAAAAATACATTTTCAGTATTAAAATAACATAAATTTAGCAGCTATATCTGATAAGAATTGGTCATCTTTAAATTAACTGAAATATGAATTAAATATTTATATCCATGATTGCAAATATGGGGGCAGGCAAATGTAGCTCAGTTCCATATGTCCCTTAACACGTTTTGACCATGTTCATCAACAGATTCTCACATCTCACATTTTCCAACTAACATCAACAAATGTGTGATGGTACAAAAAATAGATAATGAAAATGTGTAAGGAAAGATAAAATATGAAGTAATAAAATGATACATTATGAAGATAAGAAAAGGAAGTAAGGAGAAGGGAGATCAAAATGTACATGTAAATAATTTTGAAAGCAAAAAATATACATTAATTGGAAATCAGTTGATGAGAAGAAAAATGAGCTTGATTCGGAAAGAAAGTAGAAAGTACCATACTAATTTTATTTGCATACTGTATAATGGTAAATTATCAATTTAATTTAAATATTATTTTATTTTAATTATTGCTCTGCTCCTCAAAAAGATATCCAGGATCCAAAGATTATGTGTAATTTCCACATACTTAATATTATTATTATTTCAGAATCCAATTTTTTATAAATATTCTAATTATATTTGATCTTTACAAATATATTTATATTTTCATAATAAAATATTTAAACAAAGTTAAATTGAATATTTAATTAAGTAATTAGTAGATAAGGCAGACAAGCTGAGCTATTTCTGTAACAAAGTTCAGAAATAATAATAATAGTAATAATAATCACCTGACCCAAAACAATGCAATTTTCACCATAGTCACACACATATATATAGATATAATAGAGGAATAAAGGAAATACAGAGATGACCCTTAAAGGACCATTGCACACAGTAGAATTACATAATTAACAAGGGTATGATAAAAAGACAATGCAAAAACACTTAATCTGAATTTTTAAAAAATCTGCAAATTTTTTTTTCTTAAAAATTTATTTTTCCCCCATCAGCCAATCACAGACTAGTATACATATACCCTGTGAACTTGTGTATATGCTCCACAGGAGCTGGTGCCACAGAAAGTGAGTATAAAAAAAGACTGCAAAATTTGTCAAATTGGAAAGTCTCTTAAAACTGCATGCTCTATCTGAATTATGAAAATGTATTTTGTCTTTAGTGTCCCTTTAAAGGGACAGTATACACTCATTTTCATATAACTGCATGTAATAGACACTACTATGAAGAATAAGCAAAATTATACATTTTTAAAAAAAAAAAAAACTTTATGGGCTTTATAAATAGATCTACAAAACATTTATGCAAAGAAAAAATGAGTGTATAATGGCCCTTTAAGGAGATGAAACAATAAAACTGATAAACTATAAATGAACGTTGACTCAAATTAGTGACATAGACACACATTAATAGTTTTAAAACAGTGAATTAAAATACATGTATATATATTTAAATAAAAATGACACTTCTTTACCACTAGTGTTTAAAAATACTATATTATTTGGTTGTTGGGCTACTTTTTATAAAGTATTTAAAAGTTATTTAAATATCCACCAACATAGCTTGGTCCTACTAGCACTATTAATGTTATCATTTAATGTTCTATGCATGAACATTATCACAGTTCATAAAACAATTTTAAATGGTAAATTCAGGACCCTTTTATAAATAAATAATAAAAAATAATAATATTAATGGCCTAGTACTATTACATATTCATAAATATAGGAAAGTTTATATCAACAAATGACATTGATGATTATTTATTTTATATGTACAATTGTTGTCAATTTATGTTGTATGTATGCATTTTTGTAGTAAAATTAAGAAATTTTGAAATTAATATGTTATGAATAAATATTTTGTGAATGCATTTTCTTTTATTTGTGAAATGTTAAGAGAAAATTATATTGTGTCATCTGCAATAATTACTTCTAAAATTTTGCTAAATAACAAAGTTTTAAAATGTAACAACTTTTTAAAACAATTTTTTTTTCTAATTAATGTTTTTCTAACAAATGCTTATAATTACAGGGTCAAACTATTTTTTTTTATATCATTATACATGTAATATAATTGTATGTGAATTGTGTCCCCTATATTATTGACACATTGATTACATATCTTAATGGGACATTCATTTAATGTACTTTTTCCAATCTAGATAAAACCTGAATGACAGTTGTTCAGAGTTTAAAAAAAAATCCTGAAATAAGTTGCTTTTTATTATCTGATTTGATCAAACCCACTGTTCTATTTAGTAATTTAATATTGTTTTTTTTTATTAGAATGTTAGGACATTTTAGCTTACCATAATGCGCACAAGCATTTATAGTGAAATGTTTGGGCAATGCCGCCCCCTGCAGATTCATGGCAAATCGGCCGCTAGCAGGGGGTGTCAATCAACCCGATCATATGCGATCGGGCTAATTGCTGTCCTCCACCTCAGAGGTGGTGGACGAGTTAAGGAGCAGCGCTATTAAGACCGCTGCTTCTTAACTCTTGTTTCCGGCGAGCCTGAAGGTGTATTTGGCCCTATTCGGGCCGTGATAAATTTGCCCCTTTGTTTTTTAACTTAAGATATTCTAATATGCAATAAATTAAATTTTGCTTTACCTATCTATGGAAGTTCTTCAAAAAATATTTTGTTTTGTAATTTAAGCATATTTGTCCATGCTTAAATGGAGTCTTGATTTATATTATTTGAAATATCTGTAACAAGTTACTATTCAACAATTGTGGCTGTTCATGATATTAAACCTTAATCCTGGGTTTTCTAATTTAAGAACCATTCATATTGTAATTAATGATATCCGAAGGATGGATATTGGCATTTGGCACGCTGCTTGTTCTCTGTGGACATTTAAAAGATGTGTCAACATTAACAGCGATAAATGCAAACAGCACAAAGAAAGAAAAATAAAAGAAAAACTGAAATACCACCATATACAGCTGTTTCTAAACACATTTATTGCAAACTTTTTTGTATGTGCAGCTTCCTTTTTTTATCCTAGTAACTATAGGGGAACAGTTCAGACCTCAACTAAACAAAGCAACATATATTAACATAAACACATTTAAGTTTACTGTTTTAATAAAAGCTCTTTAATTTGAGTCTGTGTTTGTTCTTTTTGTTTAGCATTTTAAGATAAATAGCATATTATACTCTCTGGCCTTGTTTCATATGACTACAATTGGATCTCTTGGATTCTAAATGATTTTTCATAGTCTAAAGCTGAACACCTGATATCTGATAAAAAAACTAGACCCTCCCCTTTAATTTAAATGAAATTCAGGATAAAAATGCAAAACTGGGTTTTCCTTAAGAAGATGAATAAGACACATTTCTACCCAGCCCCTCAACTGTCTCCCCATGCTTTTTTATGAGCTATATATGTGAAAAAAGTATACCACATCCAAGGTTTAAAGGGACAGTCTAGTCAAAATTATACTTTCATGATTCAGATAGGGCATGTGATTTTAAACAACTTTTGAAAGCTAAACCTAGGTAGATTGATATGCTAGTTTCTAAGCCCTTAAAGGTCGCCATTGAACAGTTTTTCACAGCTAGAGGGCTTTAGTTCATGTGTGCCATATAGATAACATTGTGCGTCCGCCTCTGGAATTACTTAGGAGAGGGTGCTTATTGGCTAAAATGCAAGTCTGTCAAAATAACTGAACTAAGGGGGGCAGTCTGCAGAGGCTTAGATACAAGGTAATCACAGAGGTAAAAAGTATATTAATATAACCACGGTGGTTATGTAAAACTTGGAAATGGGTAATAAAGGTATTATCTATCTTTTTAAACAATAAAAATTCTGGAGCAGACTATCCCTTTAAGTCATTTCACTTTCACCTTTCGTTTTAGCAAAATATAAGGAAGACTGATGTCTTCTACATCAGATTAAAGATGGATGCTTTATATTATGATACTAAGAGAGATATCATCAAGTCTTGCAGGGCCAGACTTGTTCCTGGGCAAAATACAATCCAGTGCTTAAAAGCATGACATTACCTTCACTAACAATCTTGACTAACTAACTAGCTATTCTAACTAACTGACTAATAATCTTGAATGAATCATTCATGTAGGGTTTCTCCTTGTCCTAGAGGGAAGAATCTGTAGTCAAGCATACACACTGGAAATCCAACAGGAGTTTAACTTTCTCCATATGTGAAAAAATAATCATCCACCACGGCCAAAAAGAAAATAGCTTTGAAATGATAACATGCCCCCAGGCCCTAGTAGTGCTTATCATTAAACCTGTCAAGCTTAGAATATGACTCTACTGCTGGCTTCAGAATTGACATTTTAATAATAATAGTTGCACAAACAGATATGTGCAGATATATCAACAGCTATTACAATTTCTCTATTAAAGTATAATACAGTGTAAGACATAGAGCACTAAAAAATAATAATAATAAATCAACCAATCAATAAAGCCAAAATTAACTCAATAAGAAATGAGTATACATAAATAATAACAAAATAAAATAAAAAACACTATAACTATCCAATGCATGGCCAACATTACAAAAAAAAATTAAAAATAAAATGAATTGAAAAAAATAGATATTACCTACACCTATTTTTAAAGTATGACACAAATTTTTCATGATCACCAACAACGTGTGTAATATTCTATTTATAAATGACAGCAAATATATATATATATATATATATATATATATATATATCTCAAAAGTACAATAAAGACAGAGAAGAAAAGTAAACCTTAGCCCGAACTATTCCATTGCATTTTAAAACATGAGTATTCAATAGACAGAAAGTCAAACTTAAATCAACTGAAAATCCTGCATAATATACCCTAAAACATAGTATAAAAATATTTCTATGAATCAACAAAATCATGTATAAAGTCACAACACATCATCTAAAAACCATTTACAGAGCAGGAAAACACCTAATAGAAACAATGGCCTAGATTTAGAGTTTGGCGTTAGCCGTCAAAAGCAGCATTAAGGGGTCCTAACGCTGCTTTTTAACGCCCGCTGGTTTTTAGAGTCAACCAGGAAAGGGTCTACCGCTCACTTTCTTTCCGCGACTCAAGGCTACCGCATATCCCCTTACGTCAATTGCGTATCCTATCTTTTCAATGGGATTTGCCTAACGCTGGTATTTGGAATCTTGGAACAAGTGAGCGGTAGAGCCTCTACCGACAAGACTCCTACCGCCAAAAAAAGTCAGTAGTTAAGAGCTTTATGGGCTAACGCCAGAACATAAAGCTCCTAACTACTGTGCTACAAAGTACACTAACACCCATAAACTACCTATGTACCCCTAAACCGAGCCCCCCCACATCGCAAACCCTATAATAAAAAAATGTAACCCCTAATCTGCCGACCGGACACCGCCGCCACCTACATTATAGCTATGAACCCCTAATCTGCTGCCCCTAACATCGCCGACACCTAAATTATATTCATTACCCCCTAATCTGCCCTCCCCAATGTTGCTGCCACCTACCTACACTTATTAACCCCTAATCTGCTGACCGGGGTATTGAGCTGGCATTCTAATGGCTGATGGGAACAGCCAATAGAATGCGAGCTCAATACGATTGGCTGATTGGATCAGCCAATCGGATTGAACTTCAATCTGATTGGCTGATTGAATCAGCCAATCAGATTTTTCCTACCTTAATTCCAATTGGCTGATAGAATCCTATCAGCCAATCGGAATTGAAGGGACGCCATCTTGGATGACGTCACTTAAAGGTACCGTCATTGTGTTAGAAGACTCCGGATGAAGAGGATGGCTCCGCGTCGGCTCCTTGGAAGATGGCTCCGCTCCGCTCCGGATGGATGAAGATTGAAGACGCCGCCTGGATGAAGACTTCTACCGGATGAAGGACCTCCTCTGTGCACCTTGGATGAAGATTTTGGCCCGGTTGGGTGAAGACGACTCAAGGTAGGGAGATCTTCAGGGGGTTAGCGTTAGGTTTTTTAAGGGGGGTTTGGGTGGGTTAGAGTAGGGGTATGTGGGTGGTGGGTTTTAATGTTGGGGGGGTTGTATTTTTTTTTTACAGGTAAAAGAGCTGATTACTTTGGGGCAATGCCCCGCAAAAAGCCCTTTTAAGGGCTGGTAAAAGAGCTGATTACTTTTGTAATTTAGAATAGGGTAGGGCATTTTATTATTTTGGGGGTCTTTTTTATTTTATTAGGGGGCTTAGATTAGGTGTAATTAGTTTAAACTTCTTGTAATATTTTTTTATTTTCTGTAATTTAGTGGGGGGGGGTTGTATTATAGATTAGTTTAATTGTATTTTAGTTTAGCTAATTGTAGTTAATTTATTTAATTAATTTATTGATAGTGTAGTGTTAGGTGTATTTGTAACTTAGGTTAGGATTTATTTTACAGGTAATTTTGTACTTATTTTAACTAGGTAGCTATTAAATAGTTATTAACTATTTAATAGCTATTGTACCTAGTTAAAATAAATACAAAGTTGCCTGTAAAATAAATATAAATCCTAAAATAGCTACAATGTAACTATTAGTTATATTGTAGCTATATTAGGGTTTATTTGCTAGGTAAGTATTTAGTTTTAAATAGGAATAATTTATTTAATAATAGTAAATGCTGGTATTGAGGGTTGAAGTGGAGCTAAATTATGCTCTACGCTCCCTTTTCTGAGGCTAACGCAGCCACTCAGACAACTCTAAATTCCAGCTTTGTCTTAAGGGTGCGCTGGAAAAAAAAGCAGCATTAGCACCGCGGGTCTTTACTGACAAAACTCTAAATCTAGGCGAATATCTCTATAGAAGGCCTTAGATAAAGTGCACTTAGAAGATGGTAGTCAAAATTGCCTGTCACTCTCATTGAGGGGGTTTCTCCACTCTCGTAGTGAATGCAACACACTATTACTGGCATATTCATATACAAGTTGATTGTTATATTTGAATTTTGATGTTCAAATGGGGCCTAACCCAGTGAATTTGTACTACAAGTGAATATGTACTACATTCATCCACGTATAAATGTTCTTTCCTGCATGACGTGCGTTTTGCAACAGACTGTTAGTCATACAGACTTTTACCGGTGCTTATGTTACATACCTGAAGTGTACTGACAGCTTTATAAAACATACAACACACCAATGTCTTAAATGTGCAATTTGAAATAGCTAATTTAAAAATATTAAACGTGCACTGCTTTACTGTCATACAAGAAAACTTCTAACTGGACAAGGAAAACGGCTGTGGTCGGTGCTTGGTAAAAACAAACGACTATTTAAAAGTTTTGTGTACTTTTTACAAGCTTATAGATGTGGAGCCTGTTGCAAGATGCTTGTCTGGTATGTAACAATATGTAACAATAAGTTACAAATTATTGGGTCTAGACTGTCCCTTTACTATAACTTGAGAGATGAGATAAAGCATATCTTTTTTGTAGCAAATCTTTCCTGTTTATTTTCAAAACCACATAATGAATTGTGCCTTGTTTGTTTATGTGCTCTCTTTTAGCTATTTTAACATATTCTGCTGACTAGCCTTGCTCCTTGCATCACCATTTTTACATGTTTTTACTGTATTCTAAATACCTGTTTCTTCTATATCTTATGAACTCTCTATAAGGTATAGCATTGCCATATTGCGGTAGAGTGCCCAGTCCTTTGTTATCTTGTTCTTTGTTCCTGAGAAAGAGAGAACTTTATGTACTATTTTGGATCTCCAAACTTCAGGTTTCTCGGAGTTCCTGCTTTTAAGATCAACTCTTTTTAGTCAATTTTACCCTAGTTCATCATGGTTCATGACAGACTGAGGAATGCTTTCCTTCATATGCCAATCCTCAAGGTCCACCACCAGTTCCTAAATCTTGTCATTCTAGACAAACACTTTCTGTTTGTGGATCTTTATTGGAACTTTCTATAGATCTGCCAACATTTTCGTTAATTCTTTAATTATTTGTTCTTTGTATGGAAGTTTTGGGTGAATGGTTTTACCATCAGATATTTTTTTTCCTTTGCATGTTGAATATCAGCCTTAAAAATGTAGCTTGCTAATTTCATATTGCAGCAATTACTTTATGTTTTCCTAGTAATCCTTTTGGATTTCAATGTAAAACAGTCTCTGCTCTAGTGGTTTATTCACCACTTCAGTATTCTGGGGGATTTCTTTATTTGTCCCCCTTGGATTATAATTTCTACTGATGCCAGTCTCTTGAGTTAGAGTTCAGTCTGGGAGTTGAGGATAGAGCAAGGAGTTGGTTACCTCAGTAGGTGAAGGTATCAATAAATAGCTTTGAATTTCCTGAAATCTTTATTCACCAATATAGGAAGTCACTTGAATTTGACTTGAACTTAGAACTATATTTTTTCTGCATTTCATATTCTAGAAGCAAAGTCTTGTGAGGCAGATTGCTTAAATTTCCAATTTCTTCAGCTGGAGAAGGGATTATCTTTCAAGGTGTTTTTCTACAAATTGGTAAATCTATGACACATTCCATATCTTCAAATTTCCTGCAATCTTCTTAGTTCTCAGACTTGGCCCTTTGTCAAATGGTAATCTTGTGTCTGTTTTTTCAGGTTAGACAATGCCACTGCTGTGGCATATTTCTTCAGCTGGAGAAGGAGATCTCATTCAAGGTGTTTGACACATTTCATATCTTCAAATGTCCTGCAATCTTCTTAGTTCTCAGACTTGGCCCTTTGTCAAATGAGAATCTTGTGTCTGTTTGTTCAGGTTAGACAATGCCACTGCTGTGGCATATTTCTTCAGCTGGAGAAGTAGATCTCATTCAAGGTGTTTGACACATTTCATATCTTCAAATGTCCTGCAATCTTCTTAGTTCTAAGACTAGGCCCTTTGTCAAATGAGAATCTTGTGTCTGTTTTTTTCAGGTTAGACAATGCCACTACTGTGGCATATTTCTTAAGCTGGAGAAGGGGATCTCATTCAAGGTGTTTTTCTACCAGTTGATAAATCTATGACACATTTCCCATTTAGAACTTTAGGTCCATTGTTTAAGTCTCTATTTTCCAGATACTGTGCCAGAGCCAGGGATTCTTATTGACAGTTTATAAAGGATCCTGTAGCTATTTGGTATTTCAACTTGCTTACCTTTTATTCCTTCGTTTTACCACTCGGTCATAGTTAAAATTAAGCTGTATCACTAATCTGTAATTCTGTTAGCTCCAACTTGATCTTACAGAATTGGTTATGAAGACCTAAATTGGATGTCCAGTCTACCTATTTAGCCTTTACCACTGGCTCAATATAAATTTTCTTTATCTCAGGCCTTTAAATTTAACAGTCCATAGATTGCATTATCAACAGGATAGTGGAGACCTTTATTCAGGCAACACAACATGTAATAAGATATTTTTTTTTCTCTAGTTTTTCTTTTTATCTTTTAAAGTTTAGGGTTTATTTCTCCATGTATAAGTCAGAAGACTACAGTCGCTACTTTAGCTTCCTGATTAAAGTAGTTGTTGAGCATAGCTTCTGTAAGCAGGAAAATTCCTTCCAGAATTTTTACAGCCCATTCTACTAGATTAGTTTCTACTTTTTTTTTTTTTTTTAAAGGAGACTTCTGTTGTGCAGATTGCACAGAAGCAGCTTGGTCTTTTTAACTCTCTTCTTTTTTTGGATAGCTTTTGACAAGAAAGTCCTACAGTTTTAGTAGTTGGTAATTAGGTGCCTGCCTTAACTTTTTTTCCCAAATATTTTCTCGTGGACTCTACAGCTTGGGTATTAGATCCCAGGTGTAATGACTCATGGACTCTCCCCACCTTATAAAAGAAAACAAAATGTATCCTTAGCTGATAAATTAATCTTTTCCACGAGACCCGTCCTCTTTTATTTTTCTAATTGACGGCAGTTAAAAATGCACCTCATTTACACCACTTTGTCCTTTCCTACCTCTCTATTATTCACCTTTTTGTGGCTATACGCTAGATTGGGATATCAGAGAAGTGAGAGGGACTAAAAGCTTTTGGAATGTTAGGTATGTTAGGAATGTTTTCCTGCTAATAGTGTCCAGGAGTTGAATACCAAGTGTAATGGCTCCTGGACTCTCACAACATGAAAGAAATACATTTTTCAGTTAAGCTTAATTTTTGTTCTTTTTTTTTTTAATCTAAAAAATCCTGATTATGACAACATATACATTTTTAATTCTGTCCTATATATTATTCCTTTCCCATATTCCTAAGTAAAGGTATGCATTTGTGAGGGTAGAGAACACCCCCATGGCTGTACCTATAATTTATCTATAGTATGTTTTATAAGAAAATTAAGTAATTCCTAAAGAGTAAAAACAGTAACAAATCAATTTCAAAACCCATATTTATGATAGATCAGGGCCCCACTTCTCCAAAAATTATTTACATGCTTGTGTTCCTAGTTAAAGGGACACTGAACCCATTTTTTTTATTTCATGATTCAGATAGAGTATGCCATTTTAAGCAACTTTCTAATTTACTCCTATTATCAAATTTCTTCATTCTCTTGGTATCTTTATTTTAAAAGCAAGAATGTAAGTTTAGATGCTGGCCCATTTTTGGTGAACAACCTAGGTTGTTTTTGCTGAGTGGTGGATAAATTCACCCAGCAATAAACAAGTGCTGTCTAGGGTCTGAACCAAACAAATAGCTTAGATGCTTTCTTTTTCAAATAAAAATAGCAAGAGAACGAAGAAAAATTGATAATAGGAGTAAATTAGAAAGTTGCTTAAAATCGCATGCTCTATCTGAATCACGAAATAAAAAAAAATTGTGTCCCTTTAATGTGGTATAGAAGAATAGAGGGCTTCCACATTAATGGTGACTAGGAGCATCCGTTCTTCAACCATGAGACCCTCAGTTTTCCTTAAAACATATCTGGGTTATTTTACATAATAAGGTAATGATTCAAATAAAAAATAACGTATCAGCCAAGTCTTACATTTTAAAACAAATTAAAATCTTTTATTTTTCTATAGCCAAACTCCACCCACCATTTGCCTTATTTGAAGGAGCCAATCTGGGCTTTAGTCAGCAGACTACAAGGCTAGCCACAGTCATAAAGTTAGCATGAAATGCATTTATTTGCAGTTGTTCTCAGTTAAAGCCAATTAGGTACAGATATATAGCAGCGTTGGCTTTGAAAATTCAGCAGGAAGCATTTTAAGTTCTGAGAATTAGAAATTGCTCTATTTTCAAAGCTAAATTGCATAAAAAGATAGGCAAAGCAATTTATAAAAATATATTGCAATGTAGTTTACATTTTAAATAAAAATCTCAAAGTATTTACTGTCCCTTTAAATAAGCCAAAGCTTGTCTTTCACTTTAAGCTGAGTTATCATGAATACCAACTGTAGAATCCAAATGACACAGGTCCTAAAGTCCTTCTCAACCAGTTTCACATAACTAGAAACACGAGGGCAAATACACATGGCAGGCATACGTTTAGATTTGATTATTAGTAGTGTAAATCCTATATGTGTCAAGGCAGGGGTTAATCCTCATTTTCAGTTGTTAATGATTCATGTTTATTTAATGTTATTCTATCGTTTTGAGAGATGGATTTTTCTTTCCCCAAGAGCATTTTTGCAAATCACTTTGTATGCACACAAATGAAGATCTTTTACAACTGTAAATATATCTATCCTATTAGTTTGTGAGATTAAGCCCTTGTAAAGAATTCCCAGCTCTCTTTCTGTTAAGCATTTTTTAAATAAGAATTACCTTCTGGTACTTTACATTGTTTATTATTTTTATTTGTTTTTTTTCCTGATCCTGGCCCCTCAATGCCAAAATATACCTTCTCGTATCTCCCTCTTATGTGTTTCATACCTCCAATTCTCCTGCCTTTGGTTTGTTTTTTTGTTTCCTAAAAAGAATGCTTCTTCTCCTTTGGTTCCTCATCAATTCATTAACTGATGCTGCTAAATCTGAGCCTTAAGAGCTGGAGCCATAATATAACTGGATGTATACAATTTAGATAATAATAAAGAACATATGTACATCAATATATCCAAATATGTGAAAAACAAAGGAAAAGCCAAATGGGTGCTCACACTTGGCCCAAGTACACTTAAGTACTAGTAGGAGCTGGCTAGTATCTTCAGGTGTACCAGCTAAACCTCTCCAGGTGCAGAGTAGATGGTGCAAAGGGATCTTTGTCACAATATATGCTGATGGATAGTCAGAAGCAGTGTGGAAAACGGCTATAGAAGGTAATAAACCAAATCTTGCATAAAGTTCAGTTTATTAAAACAAATATTGATAAGTTTAAAACAATTGCAAGCAAAATTTAAAATCATGCAATGCATTTCTCAACCTAACATGGGTTGTTGCCTAATGAAACAACCCATGTTAGGTTGCGAAACGCGTTGTATGATTTTACATTTTGCTTGCTATTGTTTTAAACTTATCAATATTTGTTTTAATAAACTGAACTTGTTTTATACAAGCTTTGGTTTATTACCTTCTATAGCAGTTTTCCCCACTGCTTCTGACTATCCATCAGCACATATTGTGACAAAGATCCCTTTGCACCATCTACTCTGCACCTGGAGAGGTTTAGCTGGTACACCTGAAGATACTAGCCAGCTCCTACTAGTACATAAGTGTACTTGGGCCAAGTGTGAGTTTCCATTTGGCTTTTTCTTTGTTTTTCACATATTTGGATATATTGATGTACACATGAGGCGCCCCTCTTGTTCTTTATTATTATCTATACAGTTCTGGCTTTGTCTATGAGGAGGAGAGCGGCCTCACTAATTGCTTCATTGTGAGATCACCTGGTTCTACTGAAAGGGTTATCTGGTACACCAAGAGACTCCAGCCTGCACCTACCAGTACATAAGTGTACTATATCCGCATGTGAGTACCCACTTGGCTTACTTGATTTACATCACCATATAGCACATTGATATACACATGAGGCGCCCCTCTTGTTCTCTTTATGATGTATACAATTTAGCTGGTGTCCACAATCTTCATGAATCTTCAGACCGGGAAATTTGGAGAAAAACTTGCCAAAAAGACCAGAGAATTTCTGACATTTTTGGTGTCACTCCATTTAAACAGAAATAGAGCTTTGTTTTTGTTTTTTATTTTCCTATCAAAACTGTATATTTTTTAGGAGACAACACAAGGTGTTGATCCATGCTCATTTTGGGAAATTTCATGTCATCGTTTCACCGCCAAATGTGATCATATTAAAAAAAAAAGTTAACTTTTTCACAAACTTTGGGCTTCTAACAAAAATTATTTGCATACTGTGGCCTAGATTTAGAGTTTGGCGTTAGCCGTAAAAACCAGCGTTAGAGGCTCCTAATGCTAGTTTTTACTGCCCGCTGGTATTTAGAGTCAGTCAGGAAAGGGTCTAACGCTCACTTTCCAGCCGCAACTTTTCCATACCTCAGATCCCCTTACGTCATTTGCGTATCCTATCTTTTCAATGGGATCTTTCTAACGCCGGTATTTAGAGTCGTGGCTGAAGTAAGCGTTAGAACTCTAACGACAAAACTCCAGCCGCAGAAAAAAAACAGGAGTTAAGAGCTTTCTGGACTAACGCCGGTTCATAAAGCTCTTAACTACTGTGCTCTAAAGTACACTAACACCCATAAACTACCTATGTACCCCTAAACCAAGGCCCCCCCACATCGCCGCCACTCTATTAAAAAATGTTATTCCCTAGTCTGCCGACCGCACACCGCCGCCACCTACGTTATCCCTATGTACCCCTAATCTGCTGCCCCTAATACCGCCGACACCTACATAATATTTATTAACCCCTAATCTGCCACCCCCAACGTCGCCTCCACCTACCTACACTTATTAACCCCTAATCTGCAGACCGGACCACACCGCTACTATAATAAATGTATTAACCTCTAAAGCTAAGTCTAACCCTAACACTAACACCCCCCTAACTTAAATATAATTTAAATCTAACGAAATAAATTAACTCTTATTAAATAAATTATTCCTATTTAAAGCTAAATACTTACCTGTAAAATAAACCCTAATATAGCTACAATATAAATTATAATTATATTGTAGCTATTTTAGGATTAATATTTATTTTACAGGCAACTTGTAATTATTTTAACCAGGTAAAATAGCTATTAAAAAGTTAATAACTATTTAATAGTTACCTATTTAAAATAATTACAAAATTACCTGTAAAATAAATCCTAACCTAAGTTACAATTAAACCTAACACTACACTATCAATAAATTAATTAAATAAAATACCTACAATTATCTACAATTAAACCTAACACTACACTATCAATAAATTAATTAAATACAATACCTACAAATAAATACAATGAAATAAACTAACTAAAGTACAAAAAATAAAAAAGAACTAAGTTACAAAAAATAAAAAAATATTTACAAACATTAGAAAAATATTACAACAATTTTAACCTAATTACACCTACTCTAAGCCCCCTAATAAAATAACAAAGACCCCCAAAATAAAAAAATGCCCTACCCTATTCTAAAATTAAAATAGAAAAGCTCTTTTACCTTACCAGCCTTGAAAAGGGCCCTTTGCGGGGCATGCCCCAAAGAATTCAGTTCTTTTGCCTGTAAAAAGAAAACATACAATACCCCCCCAACATTACAACCCACCACCCACATACCCCTAATCTAACCCAAACCCCCCTTAAATAAACCTAACACTAAGCCCCTGAAGATCTCCCTACCTTGTCTTCACCACGCCGGGTTCACCGATCGATCCAGAAGAGCCTCCGATGTCTTGATCCAAGCCCAAGCGGGGGGCTGAAGATGTCCATGATCCGACTGAAGTCTTCATCCAAGCAGGAGCTGAAGAGGTCCATGATCGGGCTGAAGTCTTCTATCAAGCGGCATCTTCAATCTTCTTTCTTCCGGATCCATGGTCATTCTGCCGACGCGGAACATCCATCTTCACCAACGACTTCCCGACAAATGACGGTTCCTTTAAGGGACATCATCCAAGATGGCTTCCCTCAGCCAATCAGAATTAAGGTAGGAAATCAGATTCAGCCAATCAGATTCAAGTTCAATCCGATTGGTTGATCCGATCAGCCAATCAGATTGAGCTCGCATTCTATTGGCTGATCGGAACAGCCAATCGGATTGAACTTGAATCTGATTGGCTGATTCCATCAGCCAATCAGAATTTTCCTACCTTAATTCCGATTCCAATCGGGATTCGAGGGACGCCATCTTGGATGACGTCCCTTAAAGGAACCGTCAATCATCAGGAAGTCGTCGGTGAAGATGGATGTTCCATGTCGGCGGGATGACCATGGATCCGGAAGAAAGAAGATTGAAGATGCCGCTTGATAGAAGACTTCAGCCCGATCATGGACCTCTTCAGCTCCCGCTTGGATGAAGACTTCAGTCGGATCATGGACAACTTCAGCCCCCCGCTTGGGCTTGGATCAAGACATCGGAGGCTCTTCTGGATCGATCAGTGAACCCGGCATGGTGAAGACAAGGTAGGGAGATCTAGGGTAGGGCATTTTTTTATTTTGGGGGTCTTTGTTATTTTATTAGGGGCCTTAGAGTAGGTGTAATTAGTTTAAAATTGTTGTAATATTTTTCTAATGTTTGTAAATATTTTTTTATTTTTTGTAACTTAGTTCTTTTTTATTTTTGTAGGTATTGTATTTAATTAATTTATTGATAGTGTAGTGTTAGGTTTAATTGTAGGTAATTGTAGGTATTTTATTTAATTAATTTATTGATAGTGTAGTGTTAGGTTTAATTGTAACTTAGGTTAGGATTTATTTTACAGGTAATTTTGTAATTATTTTAACTAGGTAACTATTAAATAGTTATTAACTATTTAATAGCTATTGTACCTGGTTAAAATAATTACAAAGTTGCCTGTAAAATAAATATTAATCCTAAAATAGCTACAATATAATTATAATTTATATTGTAGCTATATTAGGGTTTATTTTACAGGTAAGTATTTAGCTTTAAATAGGAATAATTTATTTAATAAGAGTTAATTTATTTCGTTAGATTTAAATTATATTTAAGTTAGGGGGGTATTAGTGTTAGGGTTAGACTTAGCTTTAGGGGTTAATACATTTATTATAGTAGCGGTGTGGTCCGGTCGGCAGATTAGGGGTTAATAATTGTAGGTAGGTGGAGGTGACGTTGGGGGCGGCAGATTAGGGGTTAATAAATATAATATAGGGGTCGGCGGTGTTAGGGGCAGCAGATTAGGGGTACATAGGTATAATGTAGGTTGCGGCGGTGTACGGAGCGGCAGATTAGGGGTTAAAAAAATATGCAGGTGTCAGCAATAGCGGGGGCGGCAGATTAGGGGTTAATAAGTGTAAGGTTAGGGGTGTTTAGACTCGGGGTACATGTTAGGGTGTTAGGTGCAGACTTAGGAAGTGTTTCCCCATAGGAAACAATGGGGCTGCGTTAGGAGATGAACGCTGCTTTTTTGCAGGTGTTAGGTTTTTTTTCAGCTCAAACTGCCCCATTGTTTCCTATGGGGATATCGTGCACGAGCACGTTTTTGAAGCTGGCCACGTCCTTAAGCTCCGCTGGTATCGAGAGTTGCAGTGGCGGTAAATTATGCTCTACGTTCCCTTTTTGGAGCCTAACGCACTGAAAACCCAGCCATTCAGCTTTTTTATATGTTTTGTAAAAATTACCCTCCCACCTGACACCTCCCACCCTCTGATCTCTACCTGATCTTTCCCAAACAGCTCTCTTCCTCCCTCACCCCCCCCCCCCACACACACACACACACTGGTCACCACCATCTTAGGTACTTGCAGACAGTCTGCCAGTATGCACATTTAGGGATTTCTTTATTTTATTTTTTATTTTATTTTTATTGTTTTTGTCTGCAGTGTAGCGATCCCTCCTCAACCCTCCCAAACAGCCCCCCCTTTAACAAGTGTCTGCCATCTTAGGTAACCAGTAAATTTATTTGTAATTTAAATTTATTTAGTTTTATTTTTTTAATAAAAAAAAGTTTTTGTAGTGTAGTGGACCCACCTCCCCCCTCCAAGCGATCATGATACAGGGCTCCCCTCTCATGGCTTCCTTGCAATGAATCCCTCCCTGCCTCTCTCCCTCCCAAATCTTTTGTGCAGCAAAGTTGTCCTGCGACCCTCTGAGGATGGGCCCTTCCACACCAATAACGGCACCACTGCAGCAAATACATACAGTGACACAGAGAAATGAAGGCTATTCCATGTGAGAAATTGCCAAGAATCTGAAGATCTCCTACAATGCTGTGTACTACTCTCTTCACAGAACAGCACAAACTGACTCTAATCAGAATAGAAAGAGGAGTGAGAGGCCCTGGTGCACAACTGAGCAAAAGGACAAATACATTAGTGTTTAGTTTGAGAAACAGACACCTCACAGGTCCTCAATTGGCAGCTTCATTAAATTATACCCAAAAAACACCAGTCTCAACATCAACAGTGAAGAGGTGACTGTGGTGCTGGCTTTCTAGTCAGAGTTGCAAAGAAAAAGCCATATCTCAGACCGGCCAATAAAAAGAAAAGATAAAGATGGGCAAACAAACACAGACACTAGACAGAGGAAGATTGGAAAAAGTGTTATGGAAAGAAAAATCTAAGTTTAAGGTGTTTGGGTCATAAAGCATGCTTTGGTGGTGGTAAAATGGGACAATTATACAGGGTAAAAGAGATCTTGAAGAAGGAAGGTTATTACTCTATTTTGCAAAATTTTGCCATACCCTGTGAACAGTGCTTGATTGGAGCCAATTTGCTCCTACAACAGGACAAATCTCCAAACTCTGCAAGAACTATTTAGGGAAAAAGCAGTCAGCTGGTATTCTTTCTTTAAAGGGACAGTCTACACCAGAATTGTTATTGTTTTAAAAGATAGATAATCCCTTGTTTTCCCATTCCCCAGTTTTGCATAACCAACACAGTTATATTTATATATGTTTTACCTCTGTGATTATCTTGTATCTAAGCCTCTGCAGACTGCCCCTATATTTCAGTTCTTTTGACAGACTTGCAGTTTAGCCAATCAGTGATGGCTCCCAGGTAACTTCACGTGCACAAGCACAGTGTTATCTATATGAAAAACATGAACTAACACCCTCTAGTGGTGAAAAACCTGTTAAAATGCATTCTTAAGAGGCGGCCTTCAAAGTCTAAGAAATTAGCATATGAACCTCCTAGGCTAAGCTTTCAACTAAGAATACAAAGAGGACAAAGAAAAATTAAAGATAAAAGTAAATTGGAAAATTGTTTAAAATTACATGCTCTATCTGAATCATGAAAGTTTTTTTGGACTAGACTGTCCCTTTAATGGTGTGGCCAGCACAGTCACTAGATCTCAACTCTATTGAGCTCTTGTGGGTGCCGCTTGACTGTATGGTACATAATACAGTGTTGGAGGTGTTTTAGAAAGCATGGGTGAAATCTCTTCAGATTACCTCAACAAATTGACATCTAGAATGACATAGGTTTGCAAGGCTCTAATTGCTGCACATGGAGGATTATTTGACTAAAGCAAAGTTTGAAGGACAAAATTAATATTTCACTTAAAATTCATTATTTCTAACCATGTCAGTGAATTTATTTCATATTTATAGTAAACTCATTGGGGCATATTTATCAAGCTCCAAATGGAGCTTGATGCCCTGTGTTTCTGGTGAGCCTGCAGGCTCACCAGAAACAGCAGTTATGAAGCAGCGGTCACAAAGACAGCTGCTCTATAACCTGTCTGTTTGCTCTGAGCAGGTGGACAGACATCGCCGGACATCAACCCGATCGAGTACGATCGGGTTGATTGACACCCCCTGCTGGCGGCCCATTGGCCGCGAGTCTGCAGGGGGCGTCATTGCACCAGCATCTCTTGTGAGCTGCTGGTGCAATGCTGAATACGGCAAACGTATTACTCGCCGTATTCAGCGAGGTCTGGTGGACCTGATCCGCAGTGTCAGATCAGGTCCGCCAGACCTTGATAAATATGGGCCATTGAATGTAAGTTTTCACGGAAAATAAGGAAATGTCTAAGTGACCCAAAATTTTGAATGCCAGTGTGTGTGTCTATGTATCATTAATTGTGTATCATGGGCTGGTAATCCACTCCACAGTTTGGGTGTGGCAGAGAACTGCAGGTGAGGAATCCAGTTAAGGTTTTCCCTACTAGCTAAAGTTTTCTCACCTGCAGCTAATCAAGGTAAATTAACTTCTGTTAAATAGTGTATGCTGAGTTTGTTAGTGAGAACCTGTATGAGAAAGACAAAGGAAATGGAGTTGTGCTGCTGTCTAGAGGTTGTTGGCCTGTGAAGTTAGAAATCTGTTTTTGCAGTTGTGTGGAAAAGTCACGCAAACTTTAGTCAGAGATATTTATTCTATTAAGTAAGCACCATTGTGCAAGGATTTTATTTTGTTTATGTTAAAACTGTATTCCTGCAAATTGTCTGTGAATAAACAGGCCAAGGCTTTTACATCTAATCCAGTGTGCTTGGAGTGTTTCTCTGCTGTAAAGACTGTGTTTCAAAACTGTTTCCAGGACAAATTACCCAAGGAGAGGGAACTTTTTGTTACAATATAATTTGCCTCACACACATATCTCAAACCTTCATCTATATTCTTCCCTATACAATCAAAGGGAAACCATATCCCAGTGTTTTAAAATTTGGTCTACGATGAAATAGTAACCTTTTTGCAGACATAAAAAAATCAAAAGAACTGAGTGAAGATCCCTCTGAAGGAGGAGCCGCAACCTCCATTTTTAGATGGCGTACTCCGCTCATACTGTTACCTCTGAAGAAGGACACATTTTCTTATTCTTTAAAACACGTCAGGTGACCTAAATATATTAGTTATACTTTTTAAAACTGTTTTAAACTTATATTGAAGTGGTAAATTGATGTTTCTATATACTGGATGGACGTTTAACTGTCTTGCTTACTGTGATTGAAACCACACAAACCCAAACAAGTATCTGAGAAGATTCAGGGGCACATACCATCACAACATTTAACTTCTGCATGCTTTCTTTATACCTCATTGTTTACTGAGGTTGTGAAATGTGAGCATAACAGATCGGGGTTACTCGTTTTTGAGACATTGCGAATAAAATACAGTATTGCACTATTAGAGTGTTTTTTCTTTTGTCTCTTTGCACATACACTTGAATAGAAGTCACTTCTAACTTATTTGAGGAAGCACTGAAAATGAACCAGCCCTGCAGTGAATAGAGAGGACTTTGAACTTTGCATCAATTTGGAGACATACCATATTAGGCCCTCCAATTACACACTCTCCTTACCTTATTGTAATCGAGGTTGGTTCCTGTAAGTACGCACCCCCTGCGGGAGAATCTTTTGCTGGTATTACCAAACTACAGCAATTAGTTGGAATATACTATATAAACAACCAGGACTGAGCATAAATAGCTTATATACAGTATATTGGGGAAGATCAAAACATATATAGAAACTGAAGCACCTATCCATAATTTGTATAAATAAAAAGAGAGAAGCGCTCAACCTGGGAACGAACAATAGCATAATAGCTTGTTCTGTGGCTAGTTCTTCTCTGTGAAAGGCACATATTGAGCAAAAAGAGGCTGCTTCTTGGGTGGCAACTAGCCATAGAACAAGCTATTTTGCTATTGTTCGTTCCCAGGTTGAGCACTTCTCTCTTTTTATTTATGCAAATTATGACACTTGGGGAAGTCTCCCTAAGCGTGGGGCAGGAATCCAGACGTAGACCCGTTGCTCAGTGTGCCTAGAGGGATATGGCTGCACCTCACAGACGAGGCCCACAATAGGCCGAAAAGTAAGTCTGGGATTTTGCTGTTTCTCTCGTTCAGAGAGGGATTGCCTGGTATTTCGGGACTGGACTGCACTGATAAGTCAGGATCAGACTGATATGCTACAGGAAAGTTCTTCTCTGTGAAAGGCACATATTGAGCAAAAAGAGGCTGCTTCTAGGGTGGTAACTAGCCATAGAACAAGCTATTATGCTATTGTTCGTTCCCAGGTTGAGTGCTTCTCTCTTTTTATTTATGCAAATTATGACACTTGAGGAAGTCTCCCTAAGTGTGATGCAGGAATACTGACGTGGACCCTTTGCTCAGTGTGCCTAGAGGGATGTGGCTGCACCTCACTGACGAGGCCCACAGAAGGCCGAAACGATCATCTGGGGTCCCTTTTTGGGTCTTTGGCTGGGATCAAGTGCAGTTTTCTGTGCTTGGTCTTGGTTGAAAGATTTGCTGCTTGGAGACCTGCTCCTTTGGCCTGGGGTCCTTTCCCTTTGGGGTTTGGGCTCCTGCTGCTATTGGGGGGGGGGTGGCTACTCCTTAGGTGTAGAGCAACTGGGTAGTAGGGCCATCCCCTTGGCCTTGTGGCATTGTCTCTGGACTTCAGCCACATGCTGCTTTTGGGGGGGGCGCTCTGAAATCCAGCCTAAAGAGGCAATAGGACAATTATGGCTACCAATGTGCCAAACATTCCCCATACACTTTGGGTGTTGATTTCTGAGGACTTCTGAGAGAAGATTGGTTTGGCTCATGTCCAGCAGGTTGTTTTGGAGGGTGTTTTAAAGATGCAAGAGCAAGTTTGCATTGTGTTCAGTCTTTCCCTTCAAGAGGGATTTTTGATGTGGCTTTCACCAATGAGCATCATTTACAGACCTGCTATCAACGGACTATTGATATGGCTGCTGCTCCAGAGTTGGTGGGCATGAAATTTGTTGCCTGTGTGCAGAGGGAGAGAAGAATCCCGGTGACAGTACATATGTACAACCCTTGGGTCACTGATGTGGAAATTTGTCTATTTCTTTGTCGCTACTTTGATGATGTTCAAGGAGGTAGCAAGCTGAAGAATCAATTTGGGACTTTCAATGGAAAGTGCAGGTTCTGGGTGCAGTTTGTGCCAGATGAATTAGGTATTGGTGGAAAGAAACACCCTCCACAGACTTTCGCAATTGGTGGAAATAGAGGTTTCCTATACTATGATGACATGCCTCTGTTTTGCTGTAGTTGCAACCTGTTTGGTCACATTTCTGAAAATTGCCCAGGTGCCAGATGTCAAAATTGCGGTGAGGAGGATCATCTTGTTGCCCACTGTAGTAAACGCCTGACCTGTGACCTGTGTGGTTCTTCAAGTCATCTGTGTAGGATGTTTCCTTTGATGATGTTGCAGGGGCTTGATAGAGTGAAGCCCTCCTACGCTGATGTTGTAAAAAAAACATCTTCAGTTGCGGTTGAGCCATCTGTGAATGAGGAGGAGGTCTCTGATGAGGCATTGATCTCTATATTATCTCTTTTGTGTAAGAAAACTGCAGTTGGGGTCCCTGTCAGAGAGGTGTCTGATGCTCCTGTGGTGGTTCCTGTGGCTGAGAAGGTGGAGGAAGCCCAATCTAATCTTCAGGAGGTGGATCTTGCTACATCTAATTTGATAGCTGCTTCCGATGTTCTTGAAGTCCTGTTGCCCAATTCTGTGGATGATACTGTTGCTGTTCCTGGGACAGAGAATTTTTCCTTCACTGAGTCATCTTGTGATCCTGCTCCTGATGCTGTTCTTGGTGAAGGGGAGAACATATATTGGTCTGCTGTTGTGTCCTCTGGTTCTGAGGAGGATATGAACACTGGAGGGGAAAAATCTGCCTCCAAGCGGAAAAAAGGTGCTTATTCTGATGGATGGGAGAGTCCTGATTTGGATCTACCAGTAGTTAAGAGTGCAGATCCAGATACTGCAAGTGATGCTGACTCTTTAATTTCAGAGTTTCCTTCTGTCTCTACTAAAGACGTTCCCTCTGACTCAAGCCAGTGTATAGGTGACTTTTCTGATACCTCTTCTGTTGGTTATCTAGATAAAAGAGATGTGAACCAACTTGCTGAAGTTACTGGTTATGAGGCTGGCAAGGGGGAGCCTAGGAGATCGGCACTTCACAGAGGCAGATTTAAAGGATCTCCTTTGAGTCCTAAGAAAAAGAAAGAAAAGAAGAAGTCCTGATGTTAATTTTTTTTTGTTTGTTTGTTTTTCTTTAAAAAAAAAATTGTGATGTTTCTAACCATTTATTCCCTTAATGTCAGGTGTATGAAAACTATAGCAAGGAGAGCTGCAATTTTTAAGTTATTATCTGTATGTTCTGCTAATATTTTTTGTTTGCAGGAATGTGGTCTTTCTGGACATCCTAAATGTGCTGACTGGGAATATGGTCCTAAAGTATGGTCTTGTTCTTCTGATAGGAATGGGGGGGTGGGAATTTTGTTTAAGGGGTTTTGTTTTTCTATCTTTAATGTAGTTCATATTGTCCCAGGTAGGGTTCTTTTGGTTAGTTTTAGTTTTTGTGGGACTGTTTTTCATTTGTTTAATGTATATGCTTCTCCAAATAGGGTAGAACGTTTGCTTAATTTTGAAACATTAAAGTTTTTTCTGCCAGGTCGAGAGCCAACTTTTTTGGTTGGGGATTTTAATTGTATTATTAAGAATGGGGACAGAGAGGGTGGGAGTGATTGTAAGGTGGATAGCTCAGGGAAGTTTTTAGTTGATCTACTTAAATCTTTCGGTTTGAAGGATGCCTTTGTGTCCGTTTCATTTTCAGGGGAGGGTTTTACTTTTTTTTAGTGATAGTGGTGGGATAAAATCTCAAATTGATTTTTGTTTTTATCTAAATTTCTATGTGTTGATGATTTTTCTTTAAAGCGGATGCCCTTTATGGATCATGCCCTTTTGATGTGTAAGGGGAATTATGATTTGAAGATCAAGTACGGTAAGGGTGTTTGGAAACTGAATGTGGATTTGTTAGAAGATATGAAGATTAAGGGTCAGTTTGTTTGGATGTATGAAAGGTGGCGTGAAAGAAAGTGTGATTTTAGTAATGTGCTTATGTGGTGGGAATGGTTGAAGGTGGAAATAAAGAGTTTTTTTTATTAAGAAAGGCGGTAAGAAAGCTAGAATGGAAAGGCAGTTGTATGATAAATGGTATCTGAGATTGTTGTATTTGTATGAATTGAGAAATTGTGGTATTGATGTGCATGAGGAAATTGCTGAAGCAAGAAAGATAATTAAAAAGTGTATGCATGAAAAAAGAAAAGAAAATTGTTTTTATGGCAAGATTGGAGAAAATGGAATAGGATGAGTCTTGAAGTAAATATTTTTTTAAGAAAGCTTTTGAAGGAAAGACTGGTTTTGTTAGTGTTTTTGATAAGGTTGAGTGTGAAATTAATGGTACGGATGGAGTTTTACAGTGAGCTGTATAAAGAAAAAACAAGAGATGTTTTATTGGAAAAGGAGTTGTTGGAAGACATTGAGGTTAAGTTGGAAAAATATGATAATGATTTGTTAGAAAGGGATCTAAGTTTGGATGAGATTGCAGAGGTTGTTAGGAGTTTTAAGAATGGGAAGGTACCTGGTTGTGATGGTTTGCCTGTTGAATTTTATACTTGTTTTTGGAATTTGATTGGGGTGGATATGTTGGATTTTTGTAAGTTTGTTTTTAGAATGAATGTTTTGCCTATTTCAATGAGGAAAGGTTTGATTGTTTTGTTATTTAAAAAGGGTGATAAGAGAGATTTGAGGAATTGGAGGCCGATTACGTTGTTGAATGTTGACCATAAGGTTATTGCAAAGGTGTTGGCAAATAGAATATGTGGATTGATTGGTAAGGTTGTGGGTGAAGAGCAAGTGTGTGCTGTTCCTGGGCATCAGATTTCTGAAAGTTTGTTGTTACTATGTGATGTACTGTGGTATGTGAGGGAGAGGATGAGGTCTGTTGCTGTTGCTATTGTGGATTTTGAAAAAGCGTATGATAGGGTAGTGCATGATTTTATGTTTCATGTTTTAGAATGTTTAGGTTTTTCTGGTAAGATTATTGGATGGTTTAAATGTTTGTATTGTGATATTGTCAGTCAAGTTCAGGTTAATGGTTTTTTGACTGAGGAATTTTGTGTTAAATCTGGAGTGCGTCAAGGATGTCCTTTGTCTCTGTATTATTTGTATGTGTTATTGAGCCATTGTTAACTAGTTTGAGAAAGGATACATTAGTTAGAGGTGTGAGTGTTCCTGGTAGTAATGGAAGGTGTTTAAAAGTGATTGGGTATATGGATGATGTGAGTGTGGTATGTGAGACTCAGGCTGGTTTGAGGAGGGTGAAAACTTTAGTTGAATGTTTTTGTATGGCAAGTGGTTTCAGAGTTAATTGGAATAAGTGTAAAGTTAAAGTTTTTGGTAATGATAGGGAGATTGATTCCTGTGGATGGCCTGTGACTGACGGTGCAATTGAGGTGTTGGGTGTGAAATTTTATGTGGATTTGAAAAGCTTGGAAAGTTGAGAGAATGTTTTTGATAAAGTGAGTAGAAAACTTCAGTTTTGGTCTTTAAGGACTTTATCTTTGGAAGGAAAAATGTTAGTTATTAAATCGGTTTTGATCCCTATTATGTTATATTTGGCGTTAGTTTTTCCGCCTCCTGAGAGGATTTTTCAGAGAATTTTGATAGTGTTGTTTTCTTTTTTCTGGAGTTCTGGTATGGAGCGTTTGAAAAGAGATGTTGTTGTTAACAGTAAGAATGTTGGTGGTAAGGGTTTTCCAAATGTGGAGAGATTTTTGGCTGTGAAATATGTTATTAGGTGTGTGGTTCTGAGTGGTAAGGATAGCATGGCTGGTTGTATGGTAAAGTATGCTTGTGGAAATGTTTTAAGATGATATGGTTTGTTTGAGATTGATAGAAAGAAACCGGTATGTTTTGCTGTTCCATGGTTTTATGTAAGGGTGGAATGTTGGATTAAAAAATATGGTCTGGAGGGGCGTGTCCGAACAGCGTACCTAACCAGTCGCACTTACTGTTAGCTCTGTAAGATTTCTCTTTAATCCGCCGATTTCTGAGTCTTTAACAGCAAATCCTGATACACAACTTGACAAAATATTGCTGCCTAGCATACGGTGACAATATTCAACATTTTATTTGTTGTTTTCATGAAAACGGGGCCACAGTTTGGAAGCTTAATACCTAAGGCGGTGGCCTATTTATAGGTAGCAACTCCCCGGCTCCTCCGGGTTACCAGTGCTGGCAGCGGGCGACTGCCTTACTGATCCTACAAGCAACATTGCATAGCTCAGCATATCGCCACAAAACTAGCAACATAACTAATCTGTACTCCATAAATTACCGGATGGCAGATTTTTCTAAAATGGTGACCGCCTGGGAGATGGAACTGGAAAAAGAACTTGATCTGCGTTTCGCTAGATTGGACACTATACTTAACAGGATATACCAAAGATCTCCCTCTCGGGTCTACACAGAGAATTCTGGCCACAGACATTCACACGCCGACTCGCCAGCTCAGTGTTTTACTTCACCTGGATATAAAGATGGCGAACAGAGTGGAACACCAATAGAGGAGAAACTTTCCCTTATACCGGTCCTGCTGCAGCAACGGGGTGATCAAGCTTTAACCAAAACCCCCGAGAAACCGACTATCATCTCAACGACAGAAAGAAGACTCTGGTTGGTCCTACCTTACAGGCTGCACTGAAGGGCCCCGACATAGCTGAAAGACAAGCACATATCTCATGACTGATAGATATGACCACACAGATCTTCTTTGTTCCTGATGAGTCAGTGGAGATCATTCCTAGAGAGACGGAAGACCTTGACCAGGAGATAAGTACAACAGACACTGAACTGTGTTTCCACAATGCCCGATCAACAACAACACCTTTCGAGACTGGGATAATTACATGGACGGAAAGTTATAACGGCATGGCAGCCGCAACTTTATGGTACTTTCCGCACAGCGGGCCTGGGGAGGGGAGAGAAATTGCCCCGGAGATAACCAACATTGCTTCAGAAATATATTATTCCAACGCCCGATTACCATCAATCCCATGTGAGTTTGAGATAGCAACCTCACTGAACTGTTCACACTTTCCAATAAATCTCAGGCCAACTATAAGACTTGAAACAGTTTGAAAAGAACCTCGGACTTAACATCATTAGTTAGAAACCCTTTTAAAATATAGCATTAGCACATGTAAGTTTTGTTCAATACGTGTTTTACTCAGTTATCATCTACTGTACTGTACTACAAGATTAAGTTTATACTGCATAATGTATTTTAAATGCTTCCCTATTACTGATATCCCTGTCAGACTCTGGAAAATGCATGAATAAGGTTTGTGATTAGTAGCAGCTCTCCTTTAACAATTATATATATTTCTCCATCTTTACAAGTTTATATTTAATACCTTACAGTCAACCCATATATAACAGGGCAGAAAGGATTGCCACCTTTTATCTAGAAATATAAGACATATTTTAACTGTTCTTTTTTATTAAACATAATATATTGTGGTGAATGCTATAATGTAGTTATCCCTACTCAGCAAAAGTTGGAATAATATAACACCCTGTTCCAAATATATCTAGGTAATTTCCAGATCACTGGGTGGTACTATCAATTAGCCAGGAAAAGTAAAATTACCCTTTCAATGATATATAGCTGACAGAATTCATCTAAGCGAGCATGACAATCTAAGGGGTTGTAAGCCTATTTTCTTTGTTATCTCTTCCACCATTTAATATTACTCTAAACTTAAGCGGGTACGCATAAAAGATGTGCCTAGTTCCAGTCCAGGGGTCTCCACAACAGTTACCGGTAGTTATGTAATTAAAATGTATTTTCCTCTGGATGCAGTTTTTCTGTGTCACAGTATGTTTAGCTTATGGACTCAAAAACAAAGAGGATTACTGTTTCTTATGGACATAGATAGATATGCTGTAAATATCTGACATTTTGTTATTTTTCTGCAATGTGTATGTTATTTTCTCTCAATTTTTTATAGATGCAGTTTTTCTTTATATGTTTATTTTCTTTGTTATTTCAATTCAACCCCCGGATGTACATAAGAATAATCCATTTGGACCGAGAGTGACCTGCAACAGCAATATAAGGGGGGAAAAAAATGAGGACTATAACCATTTAAGTGCATTTTATCTCTAATACGATGTGTATATCTGACATCTTGTTTACATATGTATTATGTCTGTTTTCAATCCTCAATAAAAGATTTAAAATAAAAAAAAAATAAAACAAAAAAATAACAGTATATTCATTATAATTTACTTTGTATTATTTTATTCATTGGAAGATCCAAAGCCCCGAATAGTGGTCGGCTGCTGTTGTCTAGGCCGCCCATGAAATCTCCTTGCCCAGCGCACAGTAATGTAAAGAGGGGATCGTGATGATCATCTTATTGCCATCCATTCTTTAATAAGTGACGGCAACGGCACTAACCAACGGATTTGTATGCATTGTGCAAGTTATATATATAAGCATGTAATCATATAATAAATATGTGGCTATATAAATAAAAAAAATTAAAAAAAATATGGTCTGGAGAATGTTAGTAGGGAGATGTGGTGTGCAAACAGAATGGTGTTGAAAATGTTGGAGAAGAAGGAAGGTCTTGAGTTGATTGGGGGTTTGAATGAAAATGAATGTGTGTTGGTATGGAAAAATATGTGTAATTAGTATTTGATGAATAGGCAGAAAGATATTAGTTGGATGAGTGTGCATAAGTGTTTGCCGACAAGGGATTTTCAGAGAATGCGTCGTTTAGTGGCTTCAGAAGTGTACCCTAGAGATGGTTGTTGTCAAAGCGAGAGTTTTATTCATTTGTTTTGGAATTGTGAGTATGCTAGGGATGTTTGGAGAAGTTTGAAAAGGATGATTAAGGGTCTGACTGGAGTGCAGTTTTTCACTTTTAATATGATGATGTATGGAAGTGGTGTGGAAAAGGAGAAAGCAAGATTGATATGGTTGTTGGCATGTTGTGTGAAGGAGGTGTTGTGGGATATGCGTAATATTTTGATTTTTAAGAAAGAGGTAGTTACTGTAGATAATTGGGTGGGTATGATCCGTGGGAAGTTGTTTTTGTATTTTTCTTTTGATAGGAGGTGATATGGGGAAATAGATTCTGAAGGCATCTGGAATACAAAGAAGTAGAACGATTGGATTATTTAGTTTTTAGGTTGTTTTTTTTTCTCCAGTTTGTTTTTGCCTGTATTTGAAATATGTTTAATTTTATTTTGTGTGATTATTTAAGTTTTATGTTTGCATTTTGATTTTTTTCTGATGACAAAAATGTGGGTCAATATTTCAGTTGTTTTGTAACAAGAGATATTTTGTTTGCATTTGTTATTATGATTTTATTTTGTATATATGCATATATGATTATTTTTATAATAAAAGAATTACGAAACGTACGTCTGGGGTTTTGCTGTTTCTCTCGTTCAGAGAGGGATAGCCTGGTATTTTGGGGCTGGACTGCACTAAGTCAGGATCAGACTGATATGCTACAGGAAGGTTATTCTCTGTGAAAAGCACATATTGAGCAAAAAGAGGCTGCTTCTAGGGTGGTAACTAGCCATAGAACAAGCTATTATGCTATTGTTGGTTCCCAGGTTGAGCGCTTCTCTCTTTTTATTTATACAAATTATGACACTTGGGGAAGTCTCCCTAAGTGTGATGCAGGAATCCAGAAGTGGACCCGTTGCTCAGTGTGCCTAGAGGGATATGGCTGCACCTCACTGACGAGGCCCACAATAGGTCAAAACGTACGTCTGGGGGTTTTGCCGTTTCTCTCATTCAGAGAGGGATTGCCTGGTATTTTGGGGCTGGACTGCACTGTTAAGTCAGGATCAGACTGATATGCTACAGGAAAGTTCTTCTCTGTGAAAGGCACATATTGAGCAAAAAAAGGCTGCTTCTAGAGTGATAACTAGCCATAGAACAAGCTATTATGCTATTGTTCGTTCCCAGGTTAAGCTCTTCTCTCTTTTTATTTATGCAAATTATGAGAGCTAGGGAAATCTCCCTAACTGTGATGCGGAAATCCAGACATGGACCCATTGCTCAGTGTGCCTAGAGGGATATAGCTGCACCTCACTGATGAGGCCCACAATAAGCCGAAACGTACGTCTGGGGTTTTGCCGTTTCTTTCGTTCAGAGAGGGATTGCCTGGTATTTCGGGGCTGGACTGCACTGTTAAGTCAGGATCAGACTGCTATGCTACAGGAAAGTTCTTCTTTGTGAAAAGCACATATTGAGCGAAAAGAGGCTGCTTCTTGGGTGGTAACTAGCAATAGAACAAGCTATTATGCTATTGTTCATTCCCAGGTTGAGCGCTTCTCTCTTTTTATTTATACAAATTATGACACTTGGGGAAGTCTCCCTAAGTGTGATTCAGGAATCCAGAAGTGGACCCATTGCTCAGTGTGCCTAGAGGGATATGGCTGCACCTCTGACAAGGCCCACAATAGGCCGAAACCTACGTCTGGCGTTTTGCCGTTTCACTTGTTCAGAGAGGGATTGCCTGGTATTTCGGGGCTGGACTGCACTGTTAAGTCAGGATCAGACTGATATGCTACAGGAAAGTTATTTTTTGTGAAAGGCACATATTGAGCAAAAAGAGGCTGCTTCTTGTGTGGTAACTAGCCATAGAGCAAGCTATTATGCTATTGTTCGTTCCCAGGTTGAGCACTTCTCTCTTTTTATTTATGCAAATTATGACACTTGGGGAAGTCTCCCTAAGTGTGATGGGGGAATCCAGACGTGGACCCGTTGCTCAGTGTGCCTAGAGGGATATGGCTGTACCTCACTGACAAGGCCCACAATAGGCCAAAACGTACGTCTGGGGTTTTGCCGTTTCTCTCGTTTAGAGAGGAATTGCCTGGTATTTCGGGGCTGGACTGCACTGTTAAGTCAGGATCAGATTGATATGCTACAGGAAAGTTCTTCTCTGTGAAAGCCACATATTGAGCAAAAGAGGCTGCTTCTAGGGTGGTAACTAGCCATAGAACAAGCTATTATGCTATTGTTTGTTCCCAGGTTAAGCGCTTCTCTCTTTTTATTTATATCCATAACTTGTATTTGCATATCCAAACTCAGTAAAGCTGGCTTTGGGAACCTACCCCACTAAGATTAGGCTTTGGGCTGCTATCCATCTTAACTCCTGGTTTAAATTCAAATTCAGTAATACTTATATATGAGGAGATGGACAAATAATAACATATTTTACATACTGATCTATTCTACATAGCTATTGATTAGCTGAGTGAAGGTACAAACAGCGCCTAAACACCCAATCTTTTTAACCTTTTTTCGAATATATATATATATATATATATATATATATATATATATATCATTTTGGCGACCACAATCCAATTTCTCAATATTTTTAACAGGTTTACAGGATAATTTTAGAGGTGTTTTTACGTACATGGTCTAGATTCATTAATGCTCTATTCATCAGTATTGTATAATCCATCTACAGTGTGCAGGGCACACGGATATGTATATAAATTTACATGTGTATATAGTGAGCTGGTGATATCCTGCATTACAATTCAACAGGTCTCAAAAGAATAAAAAACTTAAATGCATACATATTACTGAATTTATACATAGATAGCCAGTGCTAATAAACATCTCTATAATATATTGTAGATAAATATAAAACTCTCAGCAAGCTGCTACTATATATTGTAACTTGTATTCACCTTTATCCGTCAGTCTTGTGTCATGCCCCTCTCAAGGTCCCACCATTGCAGGTACATGTCTCTCTCTAGTGAAGACAAACTGTCCAAAACTATAAACAGGATTCTTCGGGGCTGTAAAACATTACAAGCTCACTTCTGAACCCAACCTCCAATAGGGTGAAAACTGTATGCAGAGGGAAAGTTTGCACTGGAAGGTAACTGAAAAGGCTGATCCACTGAAATCAAAACAATACTGGCTTTGCAATCAATAACAGTCCTGCAAGCTGATAACATAAAAAAGTCCAACCTTTATTGTAGCATATTAAAATCCAATGGTTGACCACTCCAACACACCACTTGTAACATCCAATGCTTTTCCTTCCCCACATGGAACTTCTAATAGAAACCTGTGGTGTTTCTCTTGATTTCAGATGTAAATCTTCTAAAGTGGAAAATTAAAAAATACAAATGGTACTCAGATTACTTAGAAGTGATCGGACTGGATTTGGATTGCAATAGGTTAATCTTACACATGTAAATAAGCATTTCCCTTACACACTGAAAAAAATGGTTAATTCAAAAGAACTGTACTGTAACTAAGAGGTGTGAAAGAGCCATAGTATATGTCAGTTTTGGTTGGATTCCCAGTTTCTCTCCTAATAACAAGTAATTAGCAAACAAAAATAGGGAACTTTTCTATTGAAAACTTCATAAATTTTGGATTGTGATGACTCAAAAAACACGCTTGCCATATTGGTAAAAACTGAGTTATCGGGATCCAATATCTGAAAGATTGTGATTGACCCCTTAAAGACAACCAAATCTGCTGCTTTGCATCCAACCTACAACCTTCTATAAACTTATGTCACAAGCTATCTAATATTTCTTCCTGGATCTCTAATTTATATCTAAAGCACATCTCTAAAACTGAATCCTTACTCTTTCCTCTGAATATTAGCGACATTAGCATCATTTTTAAAACTGTGTTCTGTTTAACTCAGTTTTGAAATAAACCCTGCTGTCTTAACCTTGGTATCTACTGCACACACTTATAACCCAGCAGGCTTTTATAAGCCGATACTTTCCTACGAACTATACTTTTCTGTTTCAGTTCACCAGTGTGGTAAATCCTATTCATGAATATAATACAAACCCCTTTTAAATAAACACTGCTCCACCTTATAAATAAATCTTACACAAAACTCTACAAATCTTCAGCCACCCATTTCTTTACCTTGCCATCTTCTTCTTCTGTCTTCTTGATAGCTTTTCCAAAAGCAATCTACAATTTTTTATTGTAGTGTAAATACTTCTTATTTCGGCTGTCAGAGGATGAAGAATTCCCAATACTTGTCTGTTCAGAGATGCATCTAACCTACACATCTAACATTTTATCAGGCTTCCCACCTCTCTTCTTTTTTTTGTTTTAAAATCACCATTACCTTCTTTCATTTGTAAGCTCACAAGCCATTATATTTCACAGGGCACCTCTTAGACTGGTGTTATACACTCTTGATGCTAGTACAAAGTAGAGGCCTTAAAGCCTATCATATCAGGGAGCATACACTTTTAAACCACATTTCAATTTACTTCTATTATCAAAATTGCTTAATTCTCTTGACATCCTTTATTGAATGAGCAGCAATGCACTACTGGGAGCTAGCTGAGCACATTGGTAAGCCTATGACAAGAAGCATATATGTGCAGCTACCAATCAGCAGCTAGCTCCAAACCCTTAGCCTCTGTAAGTTTGCTTTTCAACAAAGGATACCAAGAGAACAAAATAAATAAGATAATAGCAGTAAATTGGATTACTTTTTAAAACTGTATGCTCTATCTGAATCATTAAAGAAAATGTTTGGGTTTCATGTTCCTTTAAACTGTTTACATTATTATTACATTATAAATGACATTAGCATAATGATTCTATTTTTCTGGGCATGTTACACAAAGTGTTCTGAGCACTATTCTAATTCCTGTTTCTGCAAAAATGATTGACTAAAGCAGAGTGTCCTGATATGTAATTCCCAATAGATACTGTAAGATAATTCTATTGGCTAAAATGCAATGATATTTTCCTGTTATTAGTTGTACATAATCCAAAATAATTAAAATTGGTTTGTTAGATTGTCAAATAGTCTAATGAACAATCTCTATGTACAATCCTTTAGAACATAGTTTTAACCCTTTACATAGATCAAATATGGGCTTACTTTTCTCTGTTACCTAATATATAAGAATCAAAAACAAGAATATATATTTAAAATAATACTCAACATACAAAAAACAGACAAACTGATTGTAAGTTATTATTTTATTTACATATATATATACATCCATAGGCACTGGTAAACTGACAAGTGCTAAAAATATATTTTATATAGTTCACATTCCTATTGTTTACATAGTATATATTTTGACACTTCCTTTTTGGATTTCCTGTTTTAACATATAAAAAAGTGTGCATTGCTTTTAGGCAAACTAACGGTAAATAATATGTTATTAATGGGTATTCTCTTTGGCAAATATGTCTGTCAGTGCAACATAAGAGAAAGATTGTCTTTTCCACAGTAAAAACTTTAAAATAAAAAATACGTACAAAGTTAAACATCAGAATTATAACAACGGGAAATTAATAATGGATATAATTCTACATTATCTGTGTGATGACCAGACATTTACAATAGAATGGAAACTTTAGAAGTAAATATCAGTGAAAATGATGGTCAAGGCTAGGTGGCGTGGCACTAATAAATAATTTAAGTGTGCTATTTAACTATTAAACATGTAAAGACGCAGTGCATTCATCATACTTATGTATAGAGAAATGCATCAACATTCTGCACAGTGATTGTTGAGCGCAGTGGGTTTTCATCTGTCTTTATCTGGCCATGACAAAGAAGAAACATGAATTAAACTATGCTTTTCAAGTTGTGTATACCTGAACTGCTTTTGATTTACAAAATATGTTATATTTTGCTAACAAACTGACAGTGTTAAAGGAACACTAAGGTCAAAATTAAACTTTCATGATTCAGCTAGAGCACACAATTTTTAATTATTTTCCAATTCACTTCGATTATCTAAATGTGCATAATCTTTTTATATACTCATTTTCTGAGGTACCAGATCCTACTGAGCATGTGCAATAAGCCACAGAGGGGTAAAATTACCAGCCCTGCAGGCAGTCAGGTTTGCAAGTGGTGCAAAATATATAATTAGACAAGAAGAGGATTCTAATGCAATGCCGCCCCCTGCTCCGGCACAGCCAATTTCGCTAGAGCATGGAAAGTCAATCACCCTGAATGAGCGAGTGTCGGGGTGATTGAGTTACCACTTCTGAGGTAGCAGTTTTTACTTCTTTAATATGTGGTAGCAGGCTAGCTAAACCTGCTCCATATACCTGGAAAAGGTGCAAACACAGCTTAATAAATTTACCCCAGAATCTACATATATGCATTTTGTGATTGGCTGATGGCTGTCACATGATGCAGAGGAGAAATAAAATGGAACTAAATTTGAAATTTGCAAGAAACAATCTGCAAGTCATTTGAAATTCAAAGTGCTTTTGCATTGTATTTTTATTATGCATTTGTTGAGCATGCAGTTCTACTGTATTTTATAGTCCTTTAAAGCATTTCATCTCTATTCTGGTAATTTGCAGTGCATTGCTTAATTACTGATATATGCCATGCATAAATAAAAAATATTTTAGATTTCCCTTTAAAACTCCTCAACCATAATCTCAAAACATCAGCTACTATCTTATAACGTGGATAACTGAATATTACACTTTAAAAGACCCACTGCAACCTAAGTGCATATTGCTCGACACTTAAAGGGACACTGAGCACAATTTTTTTCTTTCATGAGTCAGATAGAGCATTCAATTTTAAGCAACATTCTAATTTACTCCTATTTTCAAATTGTATTCATTCTCTTGGTATCTTTATTTGAAAAGCAAGAATATACGTTTAGAAGTCGGCCCATTTTGTGAACAACCTGGGTTGTTCTTGCTGATTGTTGGATAAATTAACCCACCAATAAACAAGAGCTGTCCAGAGTCTGAACCAAAAATTGGCTAGCTCCTTAGCTTAGATGCCTTCTTTTTCAAATAAAGATAGCAAGAGAACACATAAAAATTGATAATAGGAGTAAATTAGAAAGTTGCTTAAAATTGCATGCTCAATCTGAATCATGAAAGAAAAAAATGGGTTCAGTGTCCCTTTAAAGCTCGGGAACTGTCATATATTGCATGTAAAAAAATTGAACATCTATTAATACAAAAAAGAAACAAACATTTTTTTCCCATTAATGCATAATATAAATAAACACCTTTAAATGAATTTACTGTTGACATTAAATATTTGAAAGGTCAGCGCAATACTATACCTTATGGCTTTTCGTTATATATTTTGTTTTATATTCTAGTCACTTGTCCCTATCAACTTTTTTTATTGCCAAAGTTCTTTGGTACGCTGCAAACAAGACATTATGGCATTGCCTGACAATAAAATATTCTGATAGCACGCTAAATCCTGAGGAAAAGGCATTATTTCTTAATAACAATTAAATATATTTGATAATACTATAATGTATATCACTATAACGAATACTTTGTTAGTCAATCTGTATGAGTATAAAGTGTTTATTAATGAACAAAATAATTTGATTAGCATATTAATTATGACTCTGAACACATACAAATAGTATAAAAATATATTTATGAAAGCTTTGATTTGTTTTTAAGGCAAGAACTAAATTAGCTTTTCTTTACCGTCATGTAACATACTTTACTGATTTGATTTCCTATTGTGATAATGAACTAATATGGAACACTTAGTGGCTTTAGAAAAATTTGAATTGATCCCTTGTCTGACAAAGAGTTGAAAGCCTTCTCTGGCAGGCCGGAGGTTAAATAATATTTGCCTAAATGATACAAGGGTAGATAAGGAAAACATGTTTTGGAAAGCAGGATTACATTGTTACAGTAGATAGTAATTTGCTAATGAAACATACACATTAAATAGTGTTTTTTAACAAACTGATAGGAATGGAATTATGTATACTAGTACATTGAAGCTACATAACATTTTATTTTAAAGGGACACTGAACCCATTTTTTTTTTTCTTTAGTGATTCAGATAGAGCATTGAATTTTATGCAACTTTCGAATTTACTCCTATTATCAAATTTTCTTTATTCTCTTGGTATCTTTATTTGTAATGCAAGAATGTAAGTTTAGATGCCGGCCCATTTTTGTTGAAAAACCTGGGTTTTCCTTGCTGATTGGTGGATAAATTCATCCACCAATAAAAAAGTTCTGTCCAGAGAACTGAACCAAAAAAAGATTAGATGCCTTCTTTTTCATATAAAGATAACAAGAGAACGAAGAAAAATTGATAATAGGAGTAAATTAGAAAGTTGCTTAAAATTGCATGCTCTATCTGAATCACGAAAGAAAAAATTTGGGTTCAGTGTCCCTTTAACCTTATTAATTACCCCCCCCCCCCCCGCTTAAGGTAAATAATCCCTAATTGGCGTATGCTTGTTTACCATATTAACCTGTGTTTATATTTTAGTTAGCAGAAAAATTTGATAAATCCTGGGTCTATTTTTGCCTCCAATAATCCTATGTACAGACTTCTTAGGTAGCAAGAAAGTGCTTGTCTACATCTGTGAGTAGTGTCTTAACTATTCATTATCACATAGCTGGAGAAAATGAACAGTGGAGAGCAGAAATGGTTCCTTCAATCAGTCATGCAGGATCCTACTTGTCTAATGACAAATTCTGGTTGAAATAACACAGGCTGTACGTTTCAGTTTGTAACTATTTTTTTTTCATGTAAAATTGTTGTTTTTTTTTGAATGGAGGATCACACAATAATTCCTATATGTGCTTCTTGATTTTTCAGTGCAAATTTTTCAATACTATCACATTGGTGTCAGCTTTAAAAAAATAAATAATTATAGTGTGTGTACATGTAAAAATATGTGCATGTGAATGTGTATGTGTAAACACTAATGTGTGCATGTACGTATGTATATGCGTGTGTCCATATGTGTGTATGTGAATGTGCACGTGCATGCTTATGTGTGTGTACAAACTAATGTGTGCATGTATGTATGTATATGCGTGTGTCCATATGTGTGTGTGCATTGTATATAAGTGTTGTGTGCATGTATGTGAACGTGCATGCTTATATGTGTTTAAAAAATAATTATACTGTGTTCATTTAAAAAATGAATATGGGCATTATGTATGTGTGTCTGCTGGAGTTACCATCTTTTCTGAGGGGGTATAACGGCCAAGCTCATTAGCATAAGATACTATGCAGCACAAATCAGGAATTAAAGCTGCTATTGCTGATTTTAAATGATATATATTTAATCTTTATTTTCAATTTTGACCTGAACTGTAAAAATACTGGCCATGTTAGTAAAATAATTACTGGCTGGCAACCCCAGCGTCTGTGCATGTGTATGAGTGTTTGTGTGTGTGTCAACATGCATGTGCATGAGTGTTTGTGTGTCAATATGTATGTGTATGAGTGTTTGTGTGTCAATATGTATGTGCATGAGTGTTTGTGTGTCAATATGTATGTGTATGAGTGTTTGTCAACATGCATGTGTATGAGTGTTTGTTTGGGTGTCAATATGCATGTGTATGAGTGTTTGTGTTTGTCAATATGCATGTGTATGAGTGTTTGTGTGGGTGTCAATATGCATGTGTATGAGTGTTTGTGTTTGTCAATATGCATGTGTATGAGTGTTTGTGTGGGTGTCAATATGCATGTGTATGAGTGTTTGTGTTTGTCAATATGCATGTGTATGAGTGTTTGTGTGGGTGTCAATATGCATGTGTATGAGTGTTTGTGTTTGTCAATATGCATGTGTATGAGTGTTTGTGTTTGTCAATATGCATGTGTATGAGTGTTTGTGTGGGAGTCAATATGCATGTGTATGAGTGTTTGTGTGGGAGTCAATATGCATGTGTATGATTGTTTGTGTGGGAGTCAATATGCATGTGTATGAGTGTTTGTGTTTGTCAATATGCATGTGTATGAGTGTTTGTGTGGGTGTCAATATGCATGTGTATGAGTGTTTGTTTTTGTCAATATGCATGTGTATGAGTGTTTGTGTGGGAGTCAATATGCATGTGTATGAGTGTTTGTGTGGGAGTCAATATGCATGTGTATGAGTGTTTGTGTGGGTGTCAATATGCATGTGTATGAATGTTTGTGTTTGTCAATATGCATGTGTATGAGTGTTTGTGTGTGCTTGTCAACATGCATGTTTATGAGTGTTTGTGTGGGTGTCAATATGCATGTGTATGAGTGTTTGTGTTTGTCAAATATCGCATGTGTATGAGTGTTTGTGTGGGAGTCAATATGCATGTGTATGATTGTTTTGTGTTTGTCAATATGCATGTGTATGAGTGTTTGTGTGGGTGTCAATATGCAGTGTATGAATGTTTGTGGTTTGTCAATATGCATGTGTATGAGTGTTTGTGTGTGCTTGTCACATGCATGTTTATGAGTGTTTGTGTGGGTGTCAATATGCATGTGTATGAGTGTTTGTGTTTGTCAATATGCATGTGTATGAGTGTTTGTGTGGGAGTCAATATGCATGTGTATGATTGTTTGTGTTTGTCAATATGCATGTGTATGAGTGTTTGTGTGGGTGTCAATATGCATGTGTATGATTGTTTGTGTGTGCTTGTCAACATGCATGTGTATTAATGTTTGTGTGTGTCAATATTCATGTGTATGAGTGTTTGTGTGTGTGTCTCAATATGTATGTTAATGAGTGTTTGTGTGTTTGCCAATATGTATGTGTATGATTGTTTGTGTGTGTTTGTCAACATGCATGTGTATGAGTGTTTGTCAGCATGCATGTATATGAGTGTTTGTGTGTCAATATGAATGTGTATGAGTGTTTGTAGACATGCATGTGTATGAGTGTTTCTGTGTGTTTGTCAACATGCATGTGTATGTGTGTTTGTGTGTGTGTCAATATTCATGTGTATGAGTGTTTGTGTGTGTAAGTATGAATGCCAACATGCATGTGTATGAATGTTTGTGAGTGTTAGTGTCAACTTGCATTTGTTTTGGCCTGATAATCTAAAACTCTCTGTGATTGTGAGATTTTGTTAGAAATCTCACCAGTACTATGAGGTCCCTGTCCTGATTCTTTAAAGGCAGTTTTTATCTTGTTTTGCAAAGGGGTGTTCCCTGCTTTTAAGTATGTGAAAGTGATGCATACATATTTATGTTTGGATGTATCTGAGTGTGAATGTGTATGCATGTGAGCATGTGTTTCCAGAGCAACATATTTTTTTCCTTATATTTAAACATTCTTATGAAAGTTATATTTTCCAGATAGAACTATATACATTAAAGTTAAAAAATATTTGTATACAATTATTTATAAAGTGCAAAATTGTGTGACAACTGTAAAAACAAGTCAGAAACATCCTGAGTAGGTGCTCAATGTTCTTACGGCAAAGCATGTTGTGTCACATGCAGATAAACATTTTTAATCCTGTTTTGCTTTTGAAGTCAAATGTAGCAAAAGTAGTTTATGCTAGAGATTTCTTTGGATTTAGCAAATACTTTTCCATTAGCACACAGGATGTCCACTGAGTAGACAACGTAGGTTAATTCCTATTTGGTGGTATTCTCAGAGCAATCTTCAGGAATTTTCTCTTCTGAGCAGCTTCTTTCAGATAGTCCATCAAGAATCTCCATTTCTTTAAATCGCTCTACTACACACTGTGCTGTAAGCCTGGCCTCTGGATCATGGTCCCAGCATTCTGTTATGGTCTCACATACAAGCTGGATGCCCTGAGACAAGACAAAGAAAATCATTCAGAAAAAAATAATGAAAATTCTGTACATGCAATCCCTAAAAGACTAATGGTTAATGAGAAATTAAATAATTTAACACACTACTGACATAATCAAATAATCTGACCATAACTAATTGCTGACACTGTATTATCTAGAACTTAAAGGGACAAGCTACACCAGAATTTTTATTGTTTTAAAAGATAGATAATCCCTTTATTACCCATTCCCCAGTTTTGCATAACCAACACAGTTATATTAATATACTTTTAACCTCTGTGATTATCTTGTATCTAAGCCTCTGCAAACTGCCCCTTTATTTCAGTTCTTTTGACAGACTTGCAGTTTAGCCAATCAGTGCCTGCTCCCAGATAACTTCACGTGCACGAGCACAGTGTTATCTATATGAACTACATGAACTAACACCCTCTAGTGGTGAATAACTGTTAAAATGCATTCTGAAAAGAGGTGGCCTTCACTGTCTAAGAAATTAGCATATGAACCTCCTAGGTTAAGTTTTCAACTAAGAATACCAATTAGAACAAAGCAAAATTTGTGACAAAAGTAATTGGAAAATTGTTTAAAATTGCATGCTCTATCTGAATCATGAAAGTTTATTTTGGTCTAGACTGTCCCTTTAAATTAGTTTATTTTTATTTTTGTATTAAGTCTCATATAATGATGATAGAGCCACAGGTGCAGAGTTGAAATGGTTAATTGCATTTTGTGAGCTAATTTAACTTTCACTTGATGTAATCTGTTTAGATTGATTGGAGGATGTGTTGACCAATCAGTCTTAGATTACACAGCTTAAAAACTAAAAAGTATACTCTTATTTTCTTATTGCACTGTTGCTTGCATATAACAATTTGTTTTAACACAAAGGGATTAAACACATAGTTTAAGTCAGCTCCAGAGCAGCAATGCACTACTAGCCAATGAGCCAATAATAAAAAGGCATATGTACATAGCCACCAATCATCTGCCATGTTCAGCTCTGGAGAAGAGGTCTGTTGATTTGCAGCTGACTTTACCACATGTTGAATTCCTTAGCAGGGTTTAAACACAGTTATATGTAAGCAACGGTTTTCTTATTGTGCTTTTTTGTCCCTTTAATATAATTGTTTAAAGGGAAAACACGTTGAGATTAGTATTTAAATTATTTAGCTATTCAAAATGGAACAACTCTTTTGTAATATATTTGAATTATTTATTTATTCCCCTTTCATGTAATGTAGTTTTGAGCATGAAAGCAATTTCTAATTTCTCAGACCTTGAAATACACCCTGCTGACTTCTAAAGGCTAACTTTGCTACATATCGCCTAGATTACGAGTTTTGCGTTAGGAGGGGTGCGGTGCTAACGAGCAGTTTATGCTCACCGCTCACTTACAGACAGCGCTGGTATTACGGGTTTTTACAAACCCGGCGTTAACCGCAAAAAAGTGAGCGTAGAGCAAAATTTTGCTCCACATCTCACCTCAATACCAGCGCTGCTTACGTTAGCGGTGAGTTGGCTAAACGTGCTTGTGCACGATTTCCCCATAGGAATCAATGGGTAGAGCCGGCTTAAAAAAACCTAACACCTGCAAAAAAGCAGCGTAAAGCTCCTAATGCAGCCCCATTGATTCCTATGGGTAATGTATGTATGTGGCAGTGATGTTAGGGCTGGCAGATTAGGGGTTAATAATATTTAAATAGTGTTTGCGATGCGGGAGTGTGCGGCGGTTTAGGGGTTAATATATTTATTATAGTGGCGGTGATGTCCGGTTCGGCAGATTAGGGGTTAAAATATTTATTTTAGTGTTTGCGATGTGGGAGGGCCTCGGTTTAGGGGTTAATATGTAGTTTATGGGTGTTAGTGCACTTTAGTTAAGAGTTTTATGCTACGGCGTTGTAGTGTAAAACTCTTAACTACTGACTTTTAAATGCGGTACCAGTCTTGACAGGAGAGGGTCTACCGCTCACTTTTTGTCAGACTCGTACTACCGGCGCTATGCAAGTCCCATTGAAAATATAGGATACGCAATTGACGTAAGTGGATTTGCGGTATTTCCGAATCTGGCCAAAAAAGTGAGCGGTACACCTGTACCTGCAAGACTCGTAATACCAGCGGACGTTAAAAGCAGCATTAGGACCGGCCAACGCTGCTTTTTAAGGCTAACGCAAAACTCGTAATCTAGGCCTATGTATCCCAAATTTGATTTTTCAGATAACAACTGCAAAACAATGCATTTTAAACTAACATTGCGACTGTAGCTAGCCTAGTTGCTGTGAACTAAAGACCAGATTGTCTCCTCCAAATAAAGCAAATGTTGGTTGGAGTTTGGCTATTAAAAAATGATTGCAATAAAAAGAATGTTGATTTATTTAGTTTAAACTTTAAAACTTTACTGGGATGTTATTCTATAGGGACACAACAGAAATGTCTTGACATTGCAAGGGTTTTACTTTCCCTTTAACCAATATATTTTACTTGTAAGATATTAATAAATAATAAGTTTAATATGCAGCTGTGTGAAGCTTTTCTGTTTATTATATTAAGATACACAGTCTGAAATTAAACAATTCCTATGGTCATCAAAACTGAATAACCATCTGTCTTTTGCCTTTTACAAGATTCAAGCAAGGGGCTTTGAACATGTTGTTGACTAAAATAAATGCTGGAATTCACTATCTAGCCACTGGAATGTAACTAACACTGTGTTCAGTCTCTAACTGCTTTTTCAGTTATTTACTGAGGTCTTACATAGTGGTTAGAAGAAATGGGTAGCTCAGACCTCACATACATTATAATCAGACATTTCTACAGTAAAACACTATTCTGGACTTGACAAAAAAAAACTGCATTTTGTGTAAAAAATAAAATAGGAGTGAGCACAAATACAATTTATGGAATTAAAATATTTGAGCCAATTGCTTCAGTCTTAAAGGGACATTGAACCCAAATGTTTTCTTTCGTGATTCAGATAGAGCATGAAATTTTAAGCAACTTTCTAATTTACTCCTATTATCAAATTTTCTTCATTCTCTTGATATCTTTATTTTTAACGCAAGAATGTAAATTTAGATGCCGGCCCATTTTTGGTAAACAACCAAAAAAAAAAAAAACAATAAAAAAGTGCTGTCCAGAGTTCTAAACCCAAAAAAAGCTTAGATGCCTTCTAAGAGAAGAGAACAAATTAAAATTGATTAAAGGAGTAAATTGGAAAGTTGCTTAAAATTGCATGCTCTATCTGAATCATGAAAGGAAAAAATTGGGTTCAGTGTCCCTTTAAGTTGTATATGAGTTATATATAAAGTTTTCTAAGTCAGTCCTGGTTATATTTGTGTACAAAATATAAATGTAGGATAAAGCCCATAATGGACATTCAAAATAAGAAACAGCACATCTTTATTGTATTTAGAATTTATAAAGCATCTAGTATGTTTAAAATATTGTTTTGTACCTGATGATTCAGCCAATTATTGGAGATTTCTGGCCTACCCCGGTCCCTCAATACGTTATCTTTCATACTTTCAATACACGGGTGTTCACGAACTTTTGTGCCAAACGGCGGTTCATAATCTTTTACTTCTGTAAAGAGAAAATAGCGACAATGATTCATTTCTGTGCATAAACCTATAAGCATTTATCGCTACCACATACTTCATTCTTTTAACAGCTTAAACATATGTTTTGCAATATATTAAAGCTTCTATTAAGATTCCCAGCATACCAAGATTCATGAAAACATTCTTCACATTGTACAGAATAGAGAAAACAGAGCTGATGCCAGAATGAACGAGTTCTAATAAATAGCATTAAATCCTCCATTAGAATTACCGCAAAGTAGCTACTAAGACACAAATTTGTATGTCGTGCTATATAGCATTTTGATTCAATTGTTCATTATTGTATATTTGACAAATAAATTCAATCTCAAAAGAACTGAATAGAAGGTTGTTTTATTTTACAATATGGGGTAAATGAAACAAAAAAAAGCACAGAGAACTTAGTTTTTATTGTCTAAAATATTATTTAATAAATTGGCTAATTAATATTGCATTACAGAACATGTTTTCATGTATGGGATTGAATTTAATTGTCTTAAATAGATACTATACTGTGACATTTTCTTGCCTTTAGTGTGTTCACAATGATCCATTTAATCTCATGCCATCACTCTAGAAATGCTATGTAAACAAGATACCTTTTGTAATCATCCTAATGAGGGTGGGAGAGAGAGGTATTAAATGTTAATTTTCAAACACTCTCTCAAAGTATTGGCCTTATTTTATACAGACTAAAATAAAATAGAAGCTTTGGAATATAAAAAGAAAGATAAGAAAAGGGGGCTGCTCTCCTTGCAAGCTCAGACCAGGCGGTGGGCAAAACCATCTATTTTCATATTAAAACATAAACCTAAAGGAGCAATTTTCCATACTCTACAGCTGCTATAACAAGTAGGGATGGGCGAATGTGGTGAAAGTGCAATTCGCTTGGTAGAACGAATAGTCCAGCGATCATCAGTTTTGGACAATCAAATGTTGATAAGAATGAAAATCCATTAAAATTTGGTAATCAAATGTAATTTTTGGTTTTCCAATGTTACTTTTGTTTTCAAATGTTCATAATTAGATTGAATATCCACAATCAAAATTTTTAATGTAACATTCGATTTAAGAAATACTATTCAGAAGTTCAATAGTTCATGTGGTAGGGAATTTAGTAAATCGATACATATTAGATGCAAATATATCTATTCAATTTTTTCTATTTTGAATATTGCTTAATTTGAATATTACATTTAAAGACAGTATTAAAATACTATTACAAATAAGAAAAAAAAATAGAATATTAAATTTAAAGACAGCATTAGAAATACCATTACATTAAACACATGCTAGAATGTTGTACAAATATTTGAAATTAAAATGAACAAAATAATTATTTTCAATTGTTGCAAAACAGTACAGTGTCTCATTACATTTAAAACATAGACATTACAATGTTTTATTTGCTTATCTTTGCATACATTTTTAAGTAACTGTGCCATTCTTGTTTTATGAACAAAACCTTTTGCAAATACATTTACAGTTTAAATACTTAAAAAAACATTTTTCTACCTTCTCTTTTCTGCAAAATTTCCCCCAGATATCCTAGTTTCTCATAACTTGTGAGCATATTACAAATTGAAAATAAAGTGCACTCAAGCCCAAACAAAATTTGCACTAGTCAATACAGCGTGATTAAAGACCTTGCGTAAAGTATAAGGGTTAAATAAAGTACACCAAACACAAGACTACATTAAAATAATACGTGTTTATGTATGTATGTATGTGTATATATAAATATACACACATTTAAACACAAATATAGACATGTATATACATACATACACACATGTATATATACAGTATATACATATATATATATATATATATATATATATATATATATATACATACACATAAACACTTTGGAGCCTTTTCAACTCAAATACCTTAAAACTTTAAAAAAATATTTTTTAATTAATTTTAAGATTTAATAATGTGTTTCAATATGTATTTAATGTAAACATTTTACATTCAGATGTTATTCACGTAGAATAAACTGTTTATAGTATTTTTAAATATCAATATGTCAATAGTGCTCTCATATCCATTATAACAATCTGTAGAGTTTTCTGTCTCTTTAAGCAGGAAATTTAAACACACAAAAAAAATGTCTTTATATTTAAACATTGCTTAAAAATCATGTGCACATAAATGTCATTATAATCTAAAGGTTTTTTGTTTTTTTGTTTTTGTAATGAAAATTGTGTTCACTGCTGACAAAACCAAAGTAGACATTAGATTTATCTTCCACTGAACGACTGATATGAATACTGAATTTACTTACTTGTCTATAAGCAATGATAAAGGGTTCATTTGCTGATGTAATGTGGCATAAAATATATATTTGGTGGTTGAAATCCAAACACCTTTTTAGATAACTGGCTAAGATAATTATGTCATTTGAAAAATCTATGCAGTTTTGAATTTTATTGTCTATACTTTCATAACCTTGAGCTAATAAGTAATGACAAGATATTTATCCCAGCAGATTTACATCAAGAAAATGTGGTTACTGGAAATCTGCAGCTGATCTATTGCATTACAAAAGCCTAATGGAATATCTAAAAAAAAGTCTAATATGAATCCTCTAATAATAAGTTGTGCAAATGTCCAAGGACTAAAATCTTCTGGATGAAGTTATATATATATATCAGAATTGGATGATCCAAGCACTCGCTGTTTGTTTAAATGCCTGGGTGCTCTCATGTAGGTGAAGAGATAGGTGCAGTGAAATAAAAAAATGAAATTATTGTATCAACGTAAAGTTCTGAGAGTACCTCTTCTTCACTGCACTGTATGTACATATATTGCACTGATATGGACCAATTTTAAATGATGATGATTTGGTTTTTTAACTAATATAATGTGAACAAAACACAACTATAGACAGCATGAACTAAATATAAGGGTTATATATAGGGTTAGATTACGAGTGGCGTGCTACATAGCGCTCCCGCTTGCACGTTAACGTCACTAGACAGAGGCTTTTTGCATACGTCGGGTTATGCTCATATTACCAGTTACAAATAAAAAGTTTATGCTTGAGCAGAAAACATAACATGTGCAAAAAAGTTTTTACCTTGTTAACTTCTTCTTCCAAAGAAGTCAAAGGAGCGCAAAAATTTAAAAAATAAAAATAACACCAATACTCATGCGCTTACCCAAACGCGTATATACAAGAGCTCTAAACCCAACATGAAATATTAATATTTTACATTTCAATGTTCTTCACAAAAATATGTACTATTTATTCTGAAATACACACATATATATATATATATATATATATATATATGTATATCTATATATCTATTAATATAACAGTATCAGATATATATATAGAAATATATATTTAATAATAAAAAGTACATTATTTTCTATCACCTAGATTACGAGTTTTGCGGTATAGCTATACCTCTGAAAAATTGGCCATTGCGCATGAAATGGCTAGGAACGCATATAACGAGTCGCGGCGGTATACCTATACCGCAAGCATTCTAGCCTTTAACTCAACGTCCATTCCGCACTCAAAAAAAATGACGTTTGAATGCAGGATTTTTATAGCGCCGGTATTGCAGGTTGTGCAGTCCGGCAAAAATGTTTCACACAACTCATAACTAAAATGTTACAAAGTACACTAACACTCATAAACTACCTATTAACCCCTAAACCACCGCCCTCCCGTATAGCAAACAGTATTTAAAATGTATTAACCCCTAAACAGCCGCCCCCTGACATCGCTGCCACTATAATAAAGTTATTAACCCCTAAATCGCCGCTCTCTGACATCGCCACCACTAAATGAACCTATTTACCCCTAAACCTCTGGCCTTTCACATCACCGCCACTGAATAAACCTATTAACCCCTAAACCACCAGCCTCCCATATTGCCGTCACTAAATAAACCTATAAACCCCTAAATCTCCAGCCCCCCACATCGCAAAACACTAAATTAAACTATTAACCCCTAAACCTAACACCCCCCCCAACTTTAAATTAAAATTACAATATAACTATATTTAAATAAATAAAAACTTACCTGTGAAATAAAAATAAACCTAACATTAAACTATAAATTAACCTAACCTTACTATTTTAATAAAATTAAAAAACCACTAATTAAAAATCCTAAATTACAAATGTAAAAAAACTAATCCTACGAAAAAAATTAAAAAAATCTAACATTACAAAAAAAATAAACACTTAAATTACAAAAAATAAAAAACACTAAGATTACAAAAAACAATAAACGAAATTATCAAAAATAAAAACAATTACGCCTAATCTAATAGTCCTAAAAAAAATAAAAAGCCCCCCAAATAAAAACACCACCTAGCCTACAATAAACTACCGAAAGCCCTTAAAAGGGCCTTTTGTAGGGCATTGCCCTAAGATAAACAACTCTTTAACCTGGAAAAATACAAAGTCCCCCCAGCAGTAAAACCCACCACCCAACCAACCCGCAAAATAAAAAAACCTAACTCTAAAAAAAACCTAAGCTACCCATTGCCCCTAAAGGGTCATTTTTATGGGCATTGCCCTTAAAAGGGCATTCAGCTCTTTTATAATTTGCCCAAAGCCCTAAACTGAAAAAAAACACCCCAAAAATTAATTTAAAAAAACCTAACACTAACCCCACAATATCTACTCAAGGTCTCTGAAGTCCGGACAACCATCTCCATTCAGGCAGCAAGAAGTCTTCATTCAGGCAGCGATATCTTCTTCCATCCCGGGGGCGTCTTCTATCTTCATCCCGGCGGTGCAGAGCGGAGCTAACGTGGAAGCCGATGCCATCCTGCATGGAGCGTCCTCTTCATACGGTCACCTCCGTACACTGAAGATTCAATGCAAGGTACCCGTTTCAAAATGGTGTAACTTGCATTCCTATTGGCTGATTTGATTCCTCAAATTCAAATGAACCAATAGGATGAGAGCTACTGAAATCTTATTGGCTGTTCAAAATAGGATGATTTTAATTTAAAGTTACAGGGCTGTTAGATTTTGGGGTTAATAGTTTAATTTAGTGTTTTGCAATGTGGGAGGCCAGAGGTTTAGGGGTTAATAAGTTTATTTAGTAGCAGTGATGTGGGAGGCTGGTGGTTTAGGGGTTATTAGGTTTATTTAGTTGGGGCAATGTTGGAGGCCAGAGGTTTACGGGTTAATATGTTTATTTAGTGGGGGTGATGTGGGAGGCCGGAGGTTTAGGGGTTAATCATTTTATTTAGTGGAGGCGATGTCGGGGAGCGGTGGTGTTAATAACTTTATTTAGGTGGCGGCGATGTTGGGGGTGGCAGATTAGGGGTTAATAACTTTTATTAGTGTTGCCGATGTCAGGGAGTGGCGGATTAGGGGTTATTAACTTGTATTAGTGTCTGCGATGTCGGGGAGCGGCATATTAGGGGTTAATAACTTTTATTAGTGTCTGCAATGTCGGGGGTGGCGGATTTGGGTTGTTTAGATTAGGGGTCTATGTTAGGGTGTTAGGTTTATATATAACTTTCTATCCCCAATAGACATCAATGGGGTTGCATTATAGCAATAACCATTCCGCACTTCAGGTGTCTACGGGAGAAAGCATGTCAAATCAGATCTCTGCTTTTGTGCGGTATGGAGATTAACGCACCATAACGCACAGCAGAAGGAGGCTTTTCAGTAACTCGTAATGGTAGTGCTATGGCGAGTGAGATAATGCAACTTTTTTGGCGCTATTTTCACATCCTGTTTAGCGCAAAACTCGTAATCTAGGTGTTTGTCAGGAACATAGGAATGTAAAATGTGTTTTTCACAATTTAAATTTTAATGCAGTTGGGTCAGCGTACATGAAAACTTTGTTTTCTTAAGGCATGTTATTAAAATATTGGATATAAAATATAAAAAAATATTAAAATTATTAAACATACTGTAAAATATTCTAAATAAATACTACGTTTTCATGTGCGTTAACCAGAACACATTAAAATATAAATCATGGGGGGCGTGTCTGAAGAGCGATCTGGAGCGGTCACATTTCCCCAGAGCTCCTGTTGAATTCTCAACAATCTGCCGGTTATCTGAGGAATCTTACAGCGATAAACATCACTTGTTATACACACTGCTACACTGCTCAAAGGAGCTTTATATTTCAAAAGACTGCTGTATCTATAAAACTAGAGCTCGGCATCAGACAGTAGAGGCCTAAAGTGGCAGCTTGTAAATAGTTGGCGCCACCCGCCTCGGTCTACCGAGGGTTTTTACCTACATTGGTCCTAACAATACCACCCTTCAAATGCTCTCCCTACCTTCGCACTACATGAAGCAAAGCTACTGCACCAAAATAGGAAAAGAACGGAACCCTGAATAATCTGAAACCAAGTAGCTTTGAAAGAAAATGGCGATCATAGGAGATGTGGATATATCAGCCCATTTGAATACGCAGTTTGCGAAACTTGAGAGGCTCATGGAGTCTTTATACAAGAGAGCCCCATTTGATGCCCTGATGCATAATCTATGCACAAACAGAATAATATCTACAACTGCGGAGGAAGCATTAAAATCTGTTACTCAAATTGGCGCCAATATACCCGAGTACATAGTATCTAAGTTTAATCCGCAGCAGAGGCCTACAGCACCTACACCTGCTGCTTTACTGATCAGGGAACTGTATTGCACTAAAGAAAGCATATTCAGCCCAACCATCTTAACTGGTAACAAAATTAGCCATTTCATCCTGTAAGTGAAGAACATTGGAATGTAAAATATGTACAGTACATATACAGTAAAACACATAAATACATTTGTACACACATATAAACACACACACATATATATATATATATATATATATATATATATACATACACATATTTAGACATGTGTATGTATGTATCTCTATGTTAAAGCCGTTATTAAGAGTGTAACTGCACTTTTAAAGGTAGTTTTGATGTTTTAACCAGAGCTCTAAAGTTGTGCTAACCCAACACATATTAAATTCAATTCAACTCGTAATACGAATGCTACTACCAACGCACGCAAAGAGATGCAAAATACCCCTTATCACTCGAGCGCAACAGTTAGAGCACCCCTCGTAATCTAACCCTTTATATCTAGAGTCATTTAGTAGCTGTTTTATCATTAGGAACAACTTGACAACTTTGATCTGAATTTACTAAACAGTTATGTGACTATAATTATATTTCATTTTAATATAGCATATTACTGCAAAACCTGCAAATGTTATTTTAAAAAAAACTGCATGTATTTTTACTATCTATAAGCCTATTTATAAGGCAAGTAATAAAATGAAGGCTAGTTCAACATATGTTTATTGTATATATACCATATATATAAATGTAAAAGATAAACTTCAACTAAGCAATTATTTGTACAACCACCAACATTTGCCTGGTAAAATGGGGCAGTGTGAATGTAATTATACAGACCCAGACATGCTTGAAAAGGAATATCAAGTAAGATCAAAGTACTGAAACATTCCAACCAGTTAACAGATGTACAGTATTCCAGAAAAAAAAGGCTACGATATGAAGGGCTGTACTGTGACCCATGTGCATTGTATGTATGGGGTACTTGTAAAGCGCGGCTAATCACCTGTAAGGGTCTCAAGGCGATGCTTATTTTAACAACCTCGGAAGGGTGAAAGGCAGAGTGGACCTCGCCGGGGATCGAACCTGCAACCCTTGGGTTGCTACAGAGCTCAGCCACAGTGCCTTAGCATGCTGAGCTATCTGTCTGGCTTGTGCATTAGGGTGGGTAAATCAGTCTATCTTAATATTATCTATCTTTTTATCTATCTATCTATCTATCTATCTATTTATCCATCGATTCATTTATTCACCTGATGCACAAAAGAAAAATAGACAGTCTACAATAGAATTTGTATTGTTTTAAACGATAATCCCTTTATTACCCATTCCCCAGTTTTGCATAACCAACACAGTTATATTAATATACTTTTTACCTCTGTGATTACCTTCTGTCATCTCCCTGATCATATTACTTTTTATTTATTATCTATTGACTCCCAACTCCACGGGTGGTTACACAATGTTATCAATATGGCCCACATGAACTTCCAGACGCTTTTTCAGGGTATTGCTGTGTCGCCTCGATTTTGAGGTATCCTGCAATACCCTTTTTTTTAGACACCAATGCAGAAAGAGCCACTCCATGGCTCTCTCTGCATCGGCCAGTGATGGTGCCATTCGTTGGTGGGTGGGAGCTGTAGCAGGGAGGTGGGTGAGCGGCCCATCACTGGTTTACTTCCTTCCAGCAGGGGCCAGTAGCGGGGGATGGGAGCGCACACAGGTGGTCGGGAGTGCACGGGAGCAGGTGAGACTGGGACCGCTACACTACAGAAAAGTGTAAGGGATGGAGGGAGAGGGGGCAAATAAATGTTTGGAAAGGGATTTGGGAGGGGGAGGGGGTAGAGATATGAGGGGGGCAGCTACACTATAGAATTTTTTTTTTTTATTATTTATTTATTTATAAATAAGGCTTTTTTTTTTAACAAACTGGGTATTGGCAGACAGCTGCCAGTACCCAAGATGGCAGCAACTAGGTAGATGAGGGAGGGTTAGAGAGCTGTTTGGGGGGTCAGGGAGGTTGGGGGCTAAGGGGATCCAACACTGCAGAATATCTAGAAAATTAAATGCCTTTTATTTTAGTACTGGTCAGACTTTCTGCCAGGTACTTAAGATGGCGGTGACAACTTTGACTTGGGGATGTGTCAGGTGGGAGGCTGTTTCTCTTACACTAAAGCTAAAAATTAACCCTACAAGCTAAACCCCTTAACTGATGGGCATAATACAAGTGTGGTGCGCAGCGGCATTTAGCGGCCTTCTAATTACCATAACACCATACCAAAGTCATATATGTCTGCTATTTGTGAACAATGGGGATCCCAGAGAAGCATTTACAACCATTTGTGCCATAATTGCAGAAGTTGTTTGTAAATAAATTTAGTGAAAAACCTAAAGTTTGTGATAAAGTTTGTGAAAAAGTGAACAATTTGTTTTATTTGATCGCATTTGGCGGGGAAATGGTGGCATGAAATATACCAAAATGGGCCTAGATCAATACTTTGTGTTGTCTACTAAAAAATGTTTTATACTTGTGAAGGGTTATTCAGGGATTCCTGACAGATATCAGTGTTACAATGTACCTATCACTAATTTTGAAAAAAAAAATGGTTTGGAAATAGCAAAGTGCTACTTGTGCTTATTGCCCTATAACTTGCAAAAAAAAAAGCAAAGAACATGTAAACATTTGGTATTTCTAAACTCAGGACAAAATTTAGAAACTATTTGGCATGGGTGTTTTTTGGTGGTTGTAGATGTGTAACAGATTTTAGGGTCAAATTTAGAAAAAGTGTGTTTTTTTTCCAATTTTTCATCATATTTTATAAAAATAAAATTAAGTAAATTATAAGATATGATAAAAAAATGGTATCTATTTGGTATGTATTTGGTATGTTTAATAATCAAGTGTAATCAACATATATAAAATGTTGAGGTTAGTGCAAATTATCTTTGAATATACCAATAGTACTTCTTTTCCCCCTATAATTACCTCCAATAGCAGTGCAGCGGGAAGTTATTTCCCAAAGTACAAGTGCTAATGAATATACGTCTGTTTGCTTAAAAGATTCCATGTTCTCCAAGTTGATTCTTGATTCCAGCACCTCAGGAGCCATATACCTGGCGGTACCGACCTAAAATAAAACAATAATGGTAAAAAGCTGCCCAATCAGCACATGATCTTCTAGGGCAGTGTTTCCCAACCGCAGTCCTCAAGTACCCCCAACAGTCCTGGTTTTCATTTTAGCTGAACCAGTGCACAGGTGAAGTAATCAGCTGATTAGTAATGAACCTGCTCTCGTCCATCAGTTGGTTATTTCACCTGTGTTCTAGTTCCGCTATAATGAAAACCAGGACTGTTGGGGGTACTTAAGGACCGCGATTGGGAAACACTGTTCTAGGGAACAGTGTGCCCATCAATATCACCAAATATTTAATTACAATGAATTCCTAAAATAAATCAATTACTTATTTATTACCATTCAGCAGATATCAAAACTAACAAACATAACCGTCATTCCATAAGAAAAAAACTGTAGGCAGTTTGGGTTATTTCCCAAGTATTCCAATCCATTTGAATAGCTACAGTCTGAACTAGTACAACTGCTTGAGTTGTATATGTGATCATTCAAAATCACTGCCCCCCCCTTTGAATAGGTAAACATTTGAGTTAATGGTATAAATCTATGCTGTACATTGTCCTTTTCATGTATCTGGGTTGTTTGCAGACCTTTATAGAAAACTGTTATGACTAGCCAATGGCAAATGGATGTATCATCAAAAATGCAATACGGAATATAAAGCTATGTTATAAATACAATTAATTCTAGCTTCTCCATTAAAGTTCAACAAGTTGTGAAGAATAAATAGATCTATATTGGAATTGACTAACCTGCCAATAAAGTAGTGTGTTTTATAATGTCAGATTTGGTCACAGAGGTGCAATTTAACCGTTTCAAAATCATAACATGATATTCATGCAGAACATACGGCCATGTATTATGTTACAAGTTTTTTTTCTTTTTTAGAATTTATCTATCAACTTATTTGTGTTTGCTTTATATATATATATATATATATACTGTGTATATATATATATATATATATATATATATATGTATATCTACACATACTGTAGATGCCTCCTTTTTTGTTGTAGAAGGACTCCAGAAAATGAGAGTAATTATATTTAGCAAACTTGTGGACAGTAAATGCAAAAAAAAAAAGTCTTTTAATTTTGAAATATGTAAATTGTACTAGATATATGCTGTGCATATATAATGCCTTACATATATTAACGTTTAATAAATACGTTAAAAACATAAACTCACTGTAGTGAAGTGTCCTCAGTTCTGGTTCTTTTTAATTTTTTAGAGTAGTTTAGGTTCACCCAATCAAATTATTCCCGATCTCGCTTAACCATAAACTGATGGCGTGTGCATTAGTTTTAATCTATCTGTCTAACTTTTACGTAAATGGTTGTTTCTGTGCTGTATAAATCATCCTTTATTATCATGCTTGTTAAGGTATGTTTATCTTTGCCAATAGATTTATGGGTGTTGCTTGTGTAAAAATATGTAATTCCTGCTTGTTTCAATTTAAATTTATACTAACTTTTTAAAGCCTTAGCCTTTTGTCATTGAAAATATTTTAACATTTTTTTTTAATTGTGGCTTTATTAAATTCATGGAAAACGTTTTTGAGTACAATATCCCTTTAAATTTTAGTGCCACCATAAAATCTTACCAAGATATACAAAAGCTAAGGTTGCAGGTTTTTTTTAGAAAAAAAGTGTTTGTTTTTTCTTACCTGTCCACTATTAGCTAGTTCATCCACAGAAAGAGACAGATCTAATCTCAAGGACAGTCCAAAATCACAAAGGCAACAAGCAAGATCATTTTTAACCAGAATGTTTGAGCTCTTCAAGTCTCGGTGGACAATTGGTGTTTTAGGTCTTCCGCAGGGTGTGTGGTCACTGTGCAAGTGAGCAACTCCACTGGACACTGAGCCTGCAAGTCTCAGTAGGTCCTCCCAGGTTATAATATGCTTCATAAGGTATTCTTGTAAATTACCTTTTGTGTGAAAGGCAGTGATAAGCCAAAACTGTTTCCCCATATCTGTTTTACGTTCTTCTGCTGTCAAAAACTGTAGAACATTTTCATGTTTTAGATTGATGTCTGAAAAAATATCTTTTTCCCTCTTCCAGGATATATATTCATCAAATCTGAAAATTTTGACAGCCACAGTTTCATACTGTTCAGAAGTATTTTGCTTTAGCTTAGCCTTGTACACTTCGGCAAATCGACCTTTTCCAACCAAAGTATCAAGTTCAATAGGCAGAAGCTCTGTATTGTGGTTTAGATTGTTGGCACATGTAGAACTGATGTCAGACCGGTCGTCATCAATCATAATGGCACACACATCACTGCAATCCATATGTGGATGTCTCTGACACTTTGCATTCTTTTCCCATTTCTTTTTGAGTTTCTTTTTCCTATTGACACGGTAGCAGTAGAAGATAATAATAACTGCAATTGTGATACCAATTGGAGGTAGGAGGCTGATCAGTGTAACCTTAAAGTTCATATCCTTCCATACAGAACTCTCTTCTAAAAAAATAAAAAAGATACAGACATAGATTAGTCTAGAGCACACTCAGATACTTGGCTTTTAAAACACTTTTTCATAAAAGACAGCCTTATTGGGGAAAAAAGAAAACGGCATTAGAAAAAAATAAAAAAATGCATAGGTTGGGAAATATATTTTACTTATATAGTAGATTTGAAACACATGCTCTATCTGAATCATGAAAATGTCCGTATAAGATGCCTTGAACGGCTGTACTGTGACCCATGGACATTATGGTGGGTAAATCTATCTATCTATCATATATCTATTTATCTATCTATCTGTCCGTCTGTCTGTCTATCTATCTATAATCTATCTTTCTGTCTATATATTTATCCACCCATCTATTTATGTCTTTGCCTGTTTAAAGCACAAAAGAAAAGCACTAGACTAGACACTAGAAACCATACAAAGGTGGGATACTAAAATGGTACATGGTCTAGGAAATAAAACTTAAAAGGAAATACATATAGTTCAGAGGAAAAAAAAAACAAGAGAGGTGATACAGCTACATCTCCTTACCAGCAGCAAAAAAAGTATAGGTGTGGTATTAATCAGTTTATGGTTATGCACTTTCAAAATTTTCATTATGTTTTGCTATTATAATCTGATTATTTTCCAGACACATACAAGCATTTCTCTTCCTAATTTTCTGATATTAGTATACCACTAGTGATTATATTCAAATAAATATATATATATTTGATTATCATTAAGTCTCAATAATATGGACATTTGTGACATTTAGCACATTTTCCTAGAATATAATATTTAAAGGATAAACTTTGTTTTTTCATGGCAATAGAACTATGTAGTGTAGAAAACTGTCCGAAACAAATATACTCTACAGTCTGCAGGTAATAATAGGAGATAGGTTCATGATCAGAACTCATATTAAACCCATGACCTTAGAGTCTTCCAGCCATATGTCCACTTATGAACTCACAGGCAGGTAGTTGCATCATATCTTAGACTTGACCACATGTTCCTGTAGCCACTTTTAGAAACATCCAAACCAGAAGACCCTGTGCTGTCTTTTTATTTTTGTCTTATCTCCTAAAGTAAAGTTTGGCAACTCATTATATTTCAGATGTTCAGAAACTGTTTCTACCTTTGCCAGACACTATGTGTTTGATTTATTAGAACATAACCTTCTTACATGTTATCTGATGAAAATATTGAAACTACAGAGGGCACTTTAGTAATCATAATATGCAACAGACTTGCATGAATAGCACAGAGAAAGCTTATGTGTTCAATTAGTGACTTTTCTTATATACATTTATCGTAAATATTTATCAATCACAATATTAATTCTCTATTTAAATTACAAAACGAAAAGTTGTTTCCCCCCCACACACTGCTTTTTCACAGATTTCCATATATTTTATATAAATAATATACTGTAAATAAATCTAAAAAGAAGTTCAACCCAGTTTTAAAACAAAAGTTTAGCAGCAATAGGGTTATATATTAAAGTCACAATGTATGGTTTGAGCAGACTGTGATTTTGATACAAGAGATGGACTATCAACGTGCAGACTAAGCCATTTAAATGTAAATAAAAATACAGCAGTACTAAATAGTGTCACTTTAACAGTAATAATTTCTAAATTATTATCTAAATTATAATCAGTGACTAATCTTATCTAAACCAACAGATAGCATTTATATCCATGGGATTAGTATATTATAGCCAAAGAATGTTAAAGATACAGTTGCTACTTCCATGGAATTCACAGCTGTTAAAGATAGAAACCACAATTTAAAGTTGCATCTACTGCTACTGTTGCTGTAATAATAATACTAATAATAATAGTAATAATAATAATAATATTAATAATAATAATAAACTATATGGTATAATATTGTGTTTGATGTTGCTAAAAAAGGCAGGTGTGTCTGTACAATTAATGAGGCAAGGAAATGTAGGAAAAATATGAGCAACGTGTATTTAAAAGTGGCATAGTTGTACAATATTTACAGTATATGGCAACTAACTCCTCAAACACATAATTAGTATTAGGGAATTCGGTAATGATTTCCCCTAAATGTAATGATTCCCTCTTAAAAACTGATCCTGCCAAAATGATGATAATTATTATTATTTATAAACCACCAACAATTTACACTATGCTATACAGGGCTATAGGACTCAATTATCATCCCCAGAGAGATATTTTGTACAAATTGTATTTTAACTCTTTTAACTCTTTCTGACACTGTCTCAAGCAGTACTGACATGGAATACAAATCGGTTCTGCATTGGCTTACTTCATGCTATATTACATGCATGGAAACAATGGTGACAATTTCTGTAGCTGTGGTAAGATGTGATCAAGAATGTTCCATTCTTAGAGCTCCCAAATGTAAGTGAAGTCTGTGAGTTCTATTTTGCTTTCAGTTTTGATGTCATCCATTCCCTCTAAATATCCTCATTTCCATAGATTGCCCAGCTACTCATCCAGACTGATCTCACTCAGAAGTTCCTAGCTCTGCTCCAGCCCATTCTGACTCCGCCCCCGAGCTGCCTGACCTATGCACAATCCACCTTGAGTCCCAGTCCCAGATACTAAAAGTAAATGTAGTAATGTATAAATTCTGAATCTAAGGAAACATTATTGATTTCAAGAATTTGCTTTAATCTGAGGAAATGCCTTGAAGATTTTTAGGCTATATTTTACTGAGAATAGGTGGTTAATCAATAGCTCAGTTTATATGCTAATATTCAGGTAAATATACTCTAAAACCATGGCCTTTTATGGGGAAGATTAATTCATGTTTACGTATTGTACTGTCAGATAGCTTTGCAATGCTGTTTTGTTTATCAGAAGTTGTTCAAACTACCTTAAAAATGAAAAGATACTAAAAATATTTGTTATGTTAAAGGGAAATTAAATCCAAAAATGTTCTTTCATGATTCAGATACAAAAAAAGTTTCTAACTTATCTTTATTACCAAATGTACTCAATATTATTCTTTGTTAAAGAGAATACATAGGTAGCTAGTTTCATGTGTCTGGAGAACAAAATGGCAGCAGTTTTGCAAGAATGTACATTGGATTTTTGTTTTTTTAATTATGTCATTTTAATCTATCTGCAGTCTGAAATAATCAATAATGCAGTTTACTATAACCACTGGCAATTTTCAAGATAAAGACAGATATCTCTATTGTTAACATAGCGTTTTTTGTTTAGAAATTGCCCTTCTGACCCAAGACATTTTGACAGAGCCAATTTAATATGGTATGTTAATCCTTTTCTATGATACGTAAGATTAAGAAAACATAAAACATTTAATCACACAAGAATAAAGCAGACCGGTGCTTACAATAGACTGCAACATCTTATCCGAGACTTGACTCTCAAGCTCTACTTTTGTGCAATTTCTGAACTTTTATCTTTAGCTGTGCAAGATATATTTTCATTATGCCCCAGGGGACAGACTGACAACACGCTACAGTTGTCTGAGTTTGCAGGTTTGACAACAAGTTGTTTCTTGTTGATTTATGTATAGTTCTGTTACTGTAGAACTCTGAGATATGAGCCAAAAATGGCACATAGGCACGCATTGCGATCTGCAGAATATGTGCAAAAACAGACAAACACTATTAATAATTATATTAGGTTGTAGGAGAAACCAAGGTCACCATTATCACTGACTAGGGTTAACAACATAGTCCAGTATTTAAAGGGGCAGTTAACTCCTTGCAATTTTTAATATACAAAAGATATGTGTAGTAACAACTTTGCAATATACTTTTATTTTATTTTACCCTATGTACATGTAATTTAGCTCTCAATCCATTTAGCTCCTGAAACGTGCTAAGCATAATTTAAATTTAAAGGGACATGAAAACCAAACTTTTTCTTTTATGATTCCGACAAAGCCTGCAATTTTAAACAACTTTCTAATTTACTTCTATTATCAAATTTGCTTTGATCTCTTAGCATTTTTTGTTAAAAAGCAGGGATGTAAGCTCAGGAGTGTGCATGTAACTGGAGCACTAATGTTATCCATTTTCAAGAGTACTACATGGCACCAATATTTCCTGCCATCTAGTGCTCTACCCAGGTCTTTTACAAAGAATACTATGCAGACGAAGCACATTTGATAATAGAAGTAAATTGGAAACGATTTTTAAATTGTATGTCTGAATTACAAAAGAACATTTTTGGGTTTCATATCCTTTTAAACTACAAAACCATTCATGTAATGTAACAATGAAATCCCAAAGGGAAAACCATTTACCTAATGTAAAAATAAGATGATCGTTACACTCCTCCCCTTTACATGAGCACATGAACATTGTTCCCCCCGCCATCTTCTTTTCTTTCATTATACATGTCGTGGAATTGTAATCATCCAACTTATATCCATAGAGCTCCACTTGCGGATCATGGCATAATGTTTCCAAAGTTACACTGGTGTCATTTTTTCTCCTTATAAGAAAAACAAAAAATATAATAATCTATGAAATGTAAACAAAGATGTATCTATAAGATATCAAAAGTACAAGTTCAATCAAATTCCTTAACACTTAAATGACTATTAAATATAGTAGAATTGCATAATCAACAAGTACATAATAAAAAATAAAAAAACAGTGTAATAGCACTTTCAAATGTATTTCAATTTGCCAGGCCCCTGTTTCATGTGACAGCCACCAGCCAATCACAGACTCATATTTGTATACACTGTGAACTCTTGCACATGCTTAGTAGTAACTGGTGCCTCAGAAAGTGTACATATAAAAAGACAGTTTAATCATTTAAATAAATTGGAAAATCTCTTAAAACTGAATGCTATATCTGAAACATAACATTTTAATTTTGACTTTAGGGTACCTTTAAAATGACATTCCACTCAATAATTTTCTATAATTTTTCTATCATATGCTACAACAACATTTAAATGTGTTGAATATTTGTAAATCTGTCTAAATTTAATCTGAAAGTAATATAGCATTATCAGGTGTATACTTCCTACGCAACAAAACTGAGAATCACACTGTCATATTCCTGTTTATATTCCGCAATTTAATTGTGTGGTACTTGATTGATCCTCTACACTCTGTTTCATACAGGTATAACTCAGTGTGTTAGAAGGACAAATACACTGTTACATAAATAAAATAAAAATAATCACTTTGCTGCCAGAGATGTTTACAAAATAATACAGTTTCCTCTGTCAGCTCAAGGGTTATTTTTTTTAAACGGGCATGGAAGCCAAGATTATACTTTCATGACTTAGAGCATGCCATTTTTAAAGAAGCACATATACATACAATACATAGAAAGTCTGGCAATCTCTCACAAGCACACAGCTAGATTAAAAGCAAAATGGAATAGTTATTTACAGCATTTGGCCAAATATTGATAGGTCCAGGACCACGTCAAGGTCTCTTTCTCCATGGGTCTCTAACCTAGAGCCACACAATACATACCTTCAGCGGCCAAACACACTGAGATATAACAAAGGTGACACAGGGCATTTGTAATTTCCCTAGACACAAATAAAACATGGAAATGGACTGCACTCTCAAACTAGACTTGGTACACATTCCATGACCCTGCAAAACTCACAGCCCTGGTTGCTCAACAGCTCTCACAGACAGCTGCACAACTTTCAGGGCCTTGATGTGGTCCTGGGCCTATCATCATTTGGCCAAATGCTGTAACTAACTCTTCCAATTTGCTTGTAATCTAGCTGTGTGCTTGCAAGACATTGTCAGACTTTCTATGTGTTGTGTTAATGATTTTGTTTTGTAATATTGTAAAATATAAATATATATATATATATATATATATATATATATATATATATATAGAGAGAGAGAGAGAGAGAGAGAGAGAGATGGATTAGTTAGATAGATAGATAGATAGATAGATAGATAGATGATAGATAGATAGATAGATAGATAGATAGATAGATAGATAGATAGATAGATAGATGGGTATACTACTTGTACTTGTATTGATTTATCTTAAGTGGTGTTAGCGCTCAACAGCACTAACATTTTAGCACTCCATTTGTAATCTAGAAAAATAATGTTTTTATAAATACAGTACATGTTTATACGTTATTGTTAATCAACAAAATAGCTATAGTATATTGCATTATTATTATTAGAAAAAGAATTAAATTACTAGGATTATGAAGCACATAATTAATAATGTTATATTGTTACATACCATATAGCCACACACACTTCCTCTGATTTTTGACAAGTTGATGTAATATCACAGTAACTGATGCAATGAGTTGCGTTTGTACACGCTGTTTCTTGCACATCACAAAATTTGCACAATTTATTAAATATAATTTGTCCATTATCTGTAGTCTTCCAAGCTGATTTTACACCTAGAAAAAATAGCAAGATGATGTTTAATTTTCTACAACTAAAGTTCTTGAATATTTCTACTATTCTCTATTCAAATCAAATTGTATTTATCAATTTTAATGCCATAAACTTATAATTGATATTATGCGTTTATGTAGAAACAAAGTGCTCAGAATATATTGTTTACATAAGGTATCTTCTTTTTTATTTAGGATTAACAAATTGTTAAAGTTGTGATTTGACACTTAGGGCTCGGTGATCTAATGCTCCATGATCAAGCAATTTGATCTTTGTCAGTTAGGTGAGGTCCATCTAAAAATCAAATTTTTAGATGTTTATCTCACTATGTAGGGTTCTGTATGTGAAAGAGAGAATCCTGCATTACAATTTAAGATCTAAAAAAACAGCATTTATTCTTTTTGGGGAAAGCTTTAATACCAATTGCTGAGAAGGGACATACCATTTAGAACAAAACTTTCCAACCCTTTAGAAACAAAGAAAGACATATTGCAAAGGCAGATAAGAGAAAAAGGCTTGTCAAACCCACCTATATCTACATCTGGGGGCCGAATTATCAAGCTCCGAATGGAGCTTGATGTCCCTGTTTCCGTGCGAGCCTTCAGGCTCGCCGGAAACAGCAGTTATGAAGCAGCGGTCTTAAGACCTCTGCTCCATAACTGGTCCGCTGCTTCTGAGGCTGCGGTCTGCAATCGGCACAATCCTATATGATCAAGCTGATTGACACCCCCTGCTAGTGGCTGATTGGCCGCAAAGCTGCAAGGGGTGGCATTGCACAAGCAGTCCTGGTGAACTGCTTGTGCAATGTTAAATGTCGTCAGTGCATGCTGTCGGCATTCAGCGATGTCTGTCGGACATGATAAACTACAGCGTATCATGTCGGACAGACATTGATAAATTGTCCCCCTGAAGTGTAAGTATACAGGGATAGTAAAATTAATAAATAACTGCAATGCATTAAAAGCATTGCTGCACATAGATCCAAAACTATATAGTATATGTCTACAGTGGATAGAGCACTACATTAAAAACCATTTGGAAATCTTGGTGCTGCATCTAAATGGCTGCATTACCTGCACACTTGCAAACAAGAGCTTGAAGAGAAGGGCGGCTGGCATTAAAGGGACATTAAACACTTAACAAATGCAAGATAGAATAATGCATTCATAGAAAATATTAGTATGAGAATAACATGTAGATTGATTTTTAAAAGTTTCATAAACTGTTTAAATAGTGACAAAATAAGTGTAAAGTTTTAGTGTCTATAAAACAATGGGAGCTGCCATGTTGTAACTTAGGTTACCTTCTTTGCTGTGGCCAATTAGGGACAGTTATAAATAGGTACTAGAGTGTGCAACCAATGTCTGTGTGGTATATAACAGTGTTCTGCACTTTCATTTCTAACAGGAACTGAAAAGCTCACAATTTCAGAGTGTTATTACAGGCAAAGGGGACAAAATAAATAATTAAAATATATTGTAGAGATGTTTTAATATATATGTTTTCATTTTATATTGCCATCTCAAAGTGTTTAATGTCCCTTTAAGGGGAGGTAGGCAGCTAATGAGGTACTAAACTATACTTTACTTTCTATAGGAGCTGCAATGCTTTGAATACATTTTTAGTACTACATTTACTCGTCTTAGTAAAGTTTTCTGCATATAGGCAAATTTGAATTCAGTTATAGTCTTTGTCTTTACCACCTCTGTTGGAAGTCTATTCTGTGAACCTACCACTCTTTCTGCATACATTTTTACATTCTAAAAATAAATCAGCACGTAAAACAGAATTTACCTTCCGATGCGCTTGTTCTTTTGTGATGTTCTATATGAATTGTATCTGAAAATGAGAGAAAGAAAGATTAGTATATTGTCCTTAGGTATTAATAGATAACTATGTGGGGACAATTTAAAATTCTGATACCAGACTCACTATGACTCATTTCTCTGTTTATGCCCCAGCTTCTCTTAGATATGGTTGTGATCTTCCAAACCGTGCCTAGACCACCAAAACCTTGGCTAGATTAACTCAACCCAACACTCACTGGCCTATCACAGACTAGATCATCCAGGCTCCACCTCTGGAAGACAAAAGCTCCTCCCAATAAACCCAGTGATGGGATTTGTATTTAAAATATATCAATATTTTTGGAAATTGTTTTTTTTTATCAAAGCATGCTCACTAACGCAAGTAGCATAGCTGGAGGTGGTAGATGTCATAACTTGTCTTATCCTTCTGTTCACCCACTCCCATTTCAACCCAAAATTAAAATAATTATGTTACACTTATTTTGGCTCTTGGCTAATATGTGCATAGTTTGCGGAATCTGTTGGCGCTCTACAAATAACTGATAATAATAGTTTGAGTTGATGTACTTTTTGACATGATTGCAAGAGTTATACATATGTAACTTTGTGTACATTGCAAACCACTGCTATACATTTAATTCAGATTATTTTACAGTCAATAAGAAATTTGTAATCAAATAACAGTGCAGACATCTACAGTTTTATATTTAAAAAAATAACATTACATGACCGAGCTTATCCCCCTAAATAATTATGATAAATTACTTTTTTTTTTCTATAATACAAATGATTGATTTTCACTAAATATGTAAATGTGGTTACTGCTGTGTGATTACTGGCAACCAATCAAAAACATGTAAATTATTTCAGTGTCTCAATTATTTATAAAGACTGCATATTCCTGTATATTACATATCTATAACAGTAAAAATAAGTGCACCATAATGAAGACACATGAGCATGTGTGCAAAGGTCACATGCTTCCTCTGTTAAAGGGACATTATAATACAAATATTACACATGTAATCTTCTCACTACTGACCCTGCAAGATATTATTATTATTATTAATAATATTAATAATAATACATAAATTCAATAATGCTTTGGTATAAACGATACAAAGAATGGTATGACCTAAAGATATTACATTTCATGCTATGATATTTTTTTTTTATTGGGAACAATATTGTTTTATTTATTTTTTTAACACATGATTTTTATTTATAGAAAATTAAGAGGTGTATGTCTCCAGTTTTAGTAACAGTGAAGAACTAACTGATACGTGTATTGGAAAAAAAAAAACAAGTTCAAATGTAGATTTTTTTTTTGTGGATTTTGCCAAATGATCTTTTCCTCCAGTTAAAGTATAGTGAAAAAGATATAACTGTACATTATAACTAGAATTATTAGATTATTTTTTATAGAACCAGATATTTAAATCCAATGCACAGGTTGCAGCATTCTGTTTTTGCTGAATGAACAATCATTGTGCTGCTATATTAAAAAAAAAATTAAGGATGTAAGATTTAAAAAAAAAAGAAAAAAGTTTTCCCCACCTTTTTTAACAGCTTATGAATGTATCAAAAAATAAAAAAACAATAAGAAGAAACTCTATAGCCCTCAATATTTAATCAATTTAGCCTCATAATTCAATATTGTGTTAATTTGTGTTAAACCTGAGTAGAGGGGGCATTTGCAACTTACACAGTCCGGCTATTAGGGTTTTGGCACTGTTAAACACAATCTAGCAAATATGAAGAAACGCTTTATAATAGATCTTCAATTATTCATTTAATATAGCTACAAGGGCAATCTAATGCAAATTGTTTATGTAGCAGAACCTTTATGAAATCTTCAAATGACGTGGAAAACTGGTACCACCTGGTACCACCTAACTAAGACCTCAATTCTAATATTTGTGAGTACTTTGAAAACTTTTTAGTGCATTGAAAAGGGATATCCCATGTCCGTCTATCCAGGGGAGCCTCCAACTGGTTTACACTGCTACAAGTTGGTAAAATAAGGCAGTTTAAAATATCAAAGAAAGTCAGTTCCATTTTGAAAGCGTTTTTTTTTTGTTTTTGTTTTTTTAATATGTTGACTTCAAGCAGCAATTTGTGAGATTCCAGCCAACTTGTTTACAAAATGTCAGCTGGACAGTAAGATTCTACTGGATAAATCCCATAGCTAACAAAGAAGAGGAGGATAAACAAATATATCAAGATCTAACTGATGAAAGCATTTTATTTTTTATTAGAATGCCTCTTTAGCATCTTCTTAACTTGTGCTAAATGTTCTATTTCTTTACTAACTCAACATATTTCTCTGCTCCTTTATCTGTACTCTTTATCTTCCATATGACTGTTCGTTTTCACTTAAAATTGACAGAAAACAAATGTCCTCACCAGTACATTGCACAACTACACACATTTTAGTTTGACCTCAAAAGTGGGAAAGCATTGATGCCCTTTATATTGAAAAAATAGGAACATTTTAAGCTTGAGTGCTAACGACGGCTCAGAGCCGTCGTTAGTACTCACCTACCTTAAAGGGCCATGATACCCAAATGTTGAAACACTTGAAAGTGATGCAGCATAGCTGTAAAAAGCTGATTCAAAAATATCACCTGAACATCTCTATGTAAAAAAGAAAGATATTTTACCTCAAAAATTCCTTAGTAGCCACATCCCATTGTAAAAGACTTCTAAGCAGCAAATCAGTATGTCTGTCCTGGGACAGCTAAGGGAGTGAGCTTACGTGCACACTCATCTTATTTCCCCCTATTCAGTTTAAGGAAGTTTACTATGAAATCTCATGAGATCACAGTAAAAGAGTGCATGACTGTTCATTTCTTCATTTCTTTTTTTACCTGCAGCTGAGCAACAGCTGAATTATAACTTTTTACACAGAACTTACTCTGCTGAGCTGAGGAAATTGTGAGGTAAAATATCTTATTTTTTTACATAGAGATGCTATGGTGATAATTTTCTGTCAGCTTTTACAGTTATACTGCATCAGTTTCAAGTGATTTAGCATTTATTTAAAAATTACAATGGACAAGATAGGGAAAGGGGGCATGCTGCTTAGAAGCCTGTATCTCCAGTCCCCCAAGACCCACCGTTGGAAAGGTAATCGCCTAACCTTTTCAATGGTATAAGTCTTGGGGATCTGGGGAAAAGAAAAGTAAAAAAACATAGTAAAAAACAACCAAAAAAAAAACTTATATCCAGCTTAGCACTCAAAGAGTTAAAGAGAAACAACATTCTTTTACATACCTTTAAAGGAAAACTGCTCATTGCATTCATCCTCTGAACATGTGCACATGTAAACAGTTCCATGAGATGACTCCTTCTTTTCCATTACACACTTATTTGATTTAACACTTTTCAATTTGTGCCCATATATCTCTACATTTGGGTCAAGACAAGTTGTTTCAATGGATATTTCATTATTAGAATTCCTGAAAACAGAGAATATTTACTTGAAAATTGAGTTTTGCAACATTTAACATTTATTTGAAAACAATAACTTAGGGCTCATTTCCACTATGTCGTTAAAAATGGAGCTGCAAGCTTCCAAAGTTGCCGACAGCTCAAAGTAGTTTACGGCTCAATTTTAGTACCAGATTTCCATTGAAACATTTTGCACAGTGCGTGCAGTCAGTCTTTACATGCAAGTTAACGTTTCCATCTGATGTCGGATTTCTAGAAAATCACGTCATAAAAAGTTTGTTGCTATGATAACCTAGCCAAATACTATAAAATTTAGGTTATACTCTTATGCTCCTTACCTGTAATTGCCTCTAGAGAGAAAGACACAGAACTTATGTAGGTCACAAAACAAGGATACAAGATATGAAAAAATGTTTTACTTACTTTATTTTTTTGTTTTATTAAATGTTTAATATCTAATGCTGCCCTAGGCATAGACCTAGATGGAATTATGGAGATATGTGCTTAATTATATTTTTATATGTAAATACATAATGATATTTAAATAGGAACATAACTCCAACTAGTCCTATACCAGGTTCAGCAATAAATATTACATATAACAATACATTTAGAAAGTTAAACACTTGCATTATTTGCAAACTTTAACATCTCAATGGGAACTAAGCCTCAAAAATCTTATTTTTTCTCTTTTACACCTAGATGAGCATGCTGTAATGATTGAGATTTTATCGACAGCAACCAACAGTGTTTTTACCTGTTTGCACGTTCAAAGAAAACTAGGTGTAATTTTGCGCTTTTTTGGCTTCTATTATTTTCTATTGGATGTGCTGCCGATAATGATGGAAAAGGCGAAAATGGGAAATGTTGATAAGCGTAATGGATTCAGAAAGCAGTATTCTTGAGACCTTGTGAAAAACTATTTACGGCTTAATGGAAACAAATCCTTAGTTTGGAAATAAAAGGATATTGACACTCCTAAATACGTTTTAGTTCTTACAATAACATTACAACCAACTCTTTATTACATTAGTCATTCTTACACTAAACAATTACAAGTAGATTACAAGTTATGGGCGCAACAGGCTGCGAAACAAATGCAACAAAAGTTGTGTTATTTCACCCTCCATAGCACTGCCATTACAAGTTTTGAAACAGTCGGCTTGTGCGTGTGATATGGTTGAGTTGAGCTCCATACCGCACAAAATACAAGCGCTGTTTTGACATACTCATGCAAGCTTTCCCCATAGACATCAATGGGGAGAGCGGGTTAGAAAAAACCTAACACCTGCGATCATGGAATGAAAAGCTTCATACGTAACCCAGCCCCATTGATGTCTATAGGGGAAAAAAAGTTACGTTTAAACCTAACACCTTAACATAAACCCCACGCCTAAGCACCCCTAATCTGCTGCCCCCGACATTGCCGACACCTACATAATGTTATTAACCCCTAATCTGCTGCTCCCGATATCGCTGCCACCAAAATTAATCTATTAACCCCTAATCTGCCGCTCCCGATATTGCTGCCACTATACTAAAGTTATTAACTCCTATTCCCCCCGCACCCCAACATCGCCCACACTATAATAAAGATATTTACCCCTATTGCGCCGCTCCCCGACATCGCTGCCACTAAATAAAGTTATTAACCCCTAAACCTCTGGCCTCCCACATCACTACCACTAAATAAACATATTAACCCCTAAACCAACAGCCCCCCCACATCGCAACAACCTAAATTAAACTATTAACCCCTAAACCTAACCGTAACCCTAAGACCCCCTAACTTTAACATAATTAAAATAGAGCTAAATTAAAGTTACAATTATTAACTAAATAATACCTATTTAAAACTAAATACATACTAACGGCTGTGAAATAAAACCTAAGCTAGCTACAGTATAATTAATAGTTATATTGCAGCTAGCTTAGGTTTTATTTTTATTTCACAGGTAAGTTTGTATTTATTTTAACTAGGTAGACTAGTTAGTGTTTAAATCAGCCAATAGAGTTTCAGTAGCTCTCATCCTATTGGCTGATTTGAACAGCAAATAGGATTTCAGAAGCTCTCATCCTATTGGCTGATTTGAATTTCCAAAATCAAATCAGCCAATAGGAATGAAAGGGACACCATTTTAAAAGGCTCCCTTGCATTGAAGATTCAGTATACAGCGACGACCGTATGAAGAGGATGCTCTGCGCCGGATGTCTTCAGGATGGATCCGCTCCACGCCGATGGGATAAAGATAGAAAATGCCGTCTGGATGAAGATAGAAGACGCTGCATGGATGGATGAAGACCTCACTGCCTGGATGAAGACTTCTCGCTGCCTGGATGTCCGGACTTCAGAAAATGTAAGTGGATCTTCTGGGGTTCGATTTTTTAAACTTTTTTCAGGGCAATGCAAAATAACTAAATCTCCTTTTAAGGGCAATGCCCATACAAATGCCCTTTTCAGGGCAATGAGTAGCTTAGGTTTTTGTTAGAGTTAGGATTTTTTATTTTGGGGGTTGGTTGGGTGGTGGGTTTTACTGTTGAGGGAGTCTTTGCATTTTTTTACAGGTAAAAGAGCTGTTTAACTTAGGGCAATGCCCCACAAAAGGCCCTTTTTAAGGATATTGGTAGTTTATTGTATGCTAGGGTTTTTTTATTTTTGGTGGGCTTTTTTATTTTTATAGGGCTATTAGATTAGGTGTAATTCTTTTTTATTTTTGATAATTTCGTTTGTTATTTTTCGTAATTAATGTTTGTTATTTTTTATAATTTAGTATTTTTTATTTTTTGTAATTAGATACTTTGCAATTTTTATTGCAGTGTTGGGATGTTTTTAATGTGTATTTTAGTTTTCCTTAATTGGTAGTTAGTTTAATTTTAGTTTAATAGTTATATTAATTTAATTGTTAGTTTAAACTTATTTTTTTTTAATTTGACAGGTAAGTTTTATTTTAATTTAAGATAGGGAAATTGTAATTTTAATATAAAGTTGGGGGGCGTTATGTTTAGGGGTTACTAGTTTAAATTAGTTTATTGCGATGTGGGGGGCTTTCGGTTTAGGGGTTAATAGTTTAATTTAGTATATTTCATTGTGGGGGGTTGCGGTTTAGGGGTTAAAAGGTTTATTGTAGTGGCGGCAGTGTCAGGGAGCGGCGGAATAGGGGTTAATAACTTTAGTATAGTGGGGGCGATGTGGGCGGACAGCAGATAAGGGGTTAATAATATTTAAATAGTGTTTTCAATGTGGGAGGGCGGCGGTTTAGGGGTTAATAACTTTATTATAGCGTTTGCGATGCGGGAGGGCCTCGGTTTAGGGTTAATAGGTAGTTTATGAGTGTTAGTGTAATGTGTGTAACATTTTAGTTATGAATTTTATGTAAACTAATAACTACTGCTCTCAGATGGCAGTATAGATCTTGTTGTTATAGGGTGTAACGCAAGCTTTTTAGCCTCACCAAAAAACTCATAATGGCAGCGCTATGGAAGTCCCATGAAAAAACTTAATTTTTCTGAGTGCGGGACTGACGTTGCGTTACAGGCTAAAAGGCTTGTGTTACAGCTATACCGACAAGACTTGTAATGGCTGCATTGCTGTTTTAATGCTGAAATGGCCATTTATTCAGCGTTAAAAGACTAACGCATAACTCGTAATCTACCTGTTAGATATTTACCTTGATTCTGCATTTATGAAACTGCATGCTACTAATACATGATTGGCTAGATTGCCAAACACAACAATTAATTATAACACAATACAACAAATTATCCAGAGAACATGACAATAATTACTTGGTTCTGGAAAAAAAGGACATAGAAACCCCTAAATAAGTTTTTTTTTAAATAAAATAATAAATTACTTTACACTTAGATATTTAGACCAGAGCTTGATATAACTCGTTTTTGGGTTATTCTCCATTTATCTATATACATATACCACAGTCTGACTCCTAAATGTATATACAGGGAGTGCAGAATTATTAGGCAAGTTGTATTTTTGAGGATTAATTTTATTATTGAACAACAACCATGTTCTCAATGAACCCAAAAAACTCATTAATATCAAAGCTGAATAGTTTTGGAAGTAGTTTTTAGTTTGTTTTTAGTTATAGCTATTTTAGGGGGATATCTGTGTGTGCAGGTGACTATTACTGTGCATAATTATTAGGCAACTTAACAAAAAACAAATATATACCCATTTCAATTATTTATTTTTACCAGTGAAACCAATATAACATCTCAACATTCACAAATATACATTTCTGACATTCAAAAACAAAACAAAAACAAATCAGTGACCAATATAGCCACCTTTCTTTGCAAGGACACTCAAAAGCCTGCCATCCATGGATTCTGTCAGTGTTTTGATCTGTTCACCATCAACATTGCGTGCAGCAGCAACCACAGCCTCCCAGACACTGTTCAGAGAGGTGTACTGTTTTCCCTCCTTGTAAATCTCACATTTGATGATGGACCACAGGTTCTCAATGGGGTTCAGATCAGGTGAACAAGGAGGCCATGTCATTAGATTTTCTTCTTTTATACCCTTTCTTGCCAGCCACGCTGTGGAGTACTTGGACGCGTGTGATGGAGCATTGTCCTGCATGAAAATCATGTTTTTCTTGAAGGATGCAGACTTCTTCCTGTACCACTGCTTGAAGAAGGTGTCTTCCAGAAACTGGCAGTAGGACTGGGAGTTGAGCTTGACTCCATCCTCAACCCGAAAAGGCCCCACAAGCTCATCTTTGATGATACCAGCCCAAACCAGTACTCCACCTCCACCTTGCTGGCGTCTGAGTCGGACTGGAGCTCTCTGCCCTTTACCAATCCAGCCACGGGCCCATCCATCTGGCCCATCAAGACTCACTCTCATTTCATCAGTCCATAAAACCTTAGAAAAATCAGTCTTGAGATATTTCTTGGCCCAGTCTTGACGTTTCAGCTTGTGTGTCTTGTTCAGTGGTGGTCGTCTTTCAGCCTTTCTTACCTTGGCCATGTCTCTGAGTATTGCACACCTTGTGCTTTTGGGCACTCCAGTGATGTTGCAGCTCTGAAATATGGCCAAACTGGTGGCAAGTGGCATCTTGGCAGCTGCACGCTTGACTTTTCTCAGTTCATGGGCAGTTATTTTGCGCCTTGGTTTTTCCACACGCTTCTTGCGACCCTGTTGACTATTTTGAATGAAACGCTTGATTGTTCGATGATCACGCTTCAGAAGCTTTGCAATTTTAAGAGTGCTGCATCCCTCTGCAAGATATCTCACTATTTTTGACTTTTCTGAGCCTGTCAAGTCCTTCTTTTGACCCATTTTGCCAAAGGAAAGGAAGTTGCCTAATAATTATGCACACCTGATATAGGGTGTTGATGTCATTAGACCACACCCCTTCTCATTACAGAGATGCACATCACCTAATATGCTTAATTGGTAGTAGGCTTTCAAGCCTATACAGCTTGGAGTAAGACAACATGCATAAAGAGGATGGTGTGGTCAAAATACTCATTTGCCTAATAATTCTGCACTCCCTGTATGGCTTCTAAATATTCTTGGTGGCTCCTAAAATTTTAAACAGATTTGTCGACCCCTGTTTTAGATATTAGATAATTAACCTTGATTCTGCATGCATGGTTAGAATAATTAAGCTTATGAAATTGCAGGAATATTGAGTGGTTGTATAAAGCAACACAGCAGTTAAAGGGACACTCAAGTCAAAATAAACTTTTATGATTCAGAAAGAGCATGCAGTTTTAAAACACTTTTTACTTCCATTATCAAAATTTGCAGTCTTTTATATTCACACTTTCTGGGGAACAAGATCCTATTGAGCATGTGCAAAAGCTCAAAGGGTATACGTATACTAGTGTGTAATTGGCTGATGTCTGTCACATGATACAAGGGGACGGGAAAATGGGAGAATAAATAATTCTGTCAGAAAAAAAAAATACTGCCTATTTGAGTAGGTGTTAAAACATACAATTTTAAGCAACTTTCTTTGAGGGCAGAAGAGGAGTGCTGGGGCCCGGAGCATGTCGCCCCCGCTGGTAGTGGAGACCATCAGAGGCGAGTTACCGGAAGCAGTGACGTCACTGGTGAGGTGGTGGCTGTAGGAGGCAACAGGGAACAGGAGGCCACATCGGATAGGATGGGGTGTGAGGAGGTGGTGGTAGCCAGTAATGTGCAGATGGGTGACTGGGGGAGGGGGGAGGGCTGTGGAGGCAAATGTGTGCGCAATTGGGAAAGGGCAAGGTTGTATGTGCATAAGGGTCAAGGGGAGACCCGGGGACAAGGAGGTGTCACAAAGGCACAGAGGGGGGGGAAAGGACAGAGGGGCAGACAACCAGGGGCACTGAGGAAGAGTGTAGGTGCAAGGGATGTGATGCAAAGAGGGAATGTTGAACATAGGAGCAGGGATAGGGCAGTGGAAGTGCTGGTGCAGGATATAAGGGGTTTGGGTAGGGGAGGTGGGGTAGGAATGAGAGAGGTGGGGGTGCAAGGAGGGGGGCAGTGGCCAGGCACGGGGGCTGACAGGGAGGTGGGGAACAGGGAAAGTGTTGGGGAAGTGACAGGGGTGGGGGTCAGGCAAGAAAGTGATTTGTTTGATGTTTCTATTGCAGATCTGGAGGAGCTAGACAGCATCCCTATGGAGAAGCAGGGTTGCCTTTGGTGCAGTTTTCATCCCAGGAGCTAGAGGAGGACGTCCTGTGGATGAACGAGTCCTACAGTGACTTTGCAGGGGAGGAGAACACAATGGTGCAATGGACAGAACCAGAGAGCTCGGCACAGGTAGGAGATATGGCTGCGTTGATGCAGCTACTTCATTCCCTGGTGCCTGGGGGGTGGACAAGGGTAGAAGGTTAGGGAGCAGGTAGGGGGCGGGAGTGTTGGGCAAGGTAGGGGTAGGGGGGACCTTAGGGAACAGATGTATAATCCCCCTCATTCTTCACAGAGGGCGGTTGGTGGTATAGAGAGACAAGTGAGGGCAGACAAGAGCAGGTGTGAACAGTGGAGGGAGAGATTCTGGACACCGAGGAGGGACTACAGGGAGCAGGAAGAGTACACGTCCCCCACATGGGGCAGGCTGGAAGGTGGCATGGAGCATACACGAAGGAGGGAAGGTTCCAGATCTCAAAGCAGTGGTGGAAGGGGGATGAGGGTTTTAGGAAGCATGGAGGAGAGGAACAGAAGTACGGACATGGTGGAGAGGAATAAGGAGTGTGTGGACAAGGAACCAGGAGTGAGGCCACCAGGTGAGTCGGCGGGTCCCTTGCAGGGGGTGGGGGACAGTACGGAAAAGGGGGGAGTGCATGATGTGGTTCTAAAAGGGTTGAAAGTTGGAAGGAAATGGGAAGGAGGGTGTAGCTGGCAATAGCGGTACAGAGAGAGTGGCAGGAGCCTGAGTCCCACCTGGTTGTGGGGGTGCGGTAGTTAGTGGTACATCGATCGGGGGTCCCCTGCGATAGGGGGGACAAAGGCGGTCCGGCCACAGCAATGGCAGGGGAGATGTTAAAGGTGGCGGACCAGGCATTGCGGAGGCCTTGCCTTTGCTCGGTGGGGCCGCTGGGGATACATTTAGGGAAAGAGATTAAGGAGAAGATATGGAAACAGGAGTTTGTGGAGTTGTTCTTGTTGCTCCCTTTGGATCACTTTATTGAGATAAAGGAGGATCCTAAGGTAGAGCAAGGGAAAAAGGAAGAGGAGGAGAGAAAGAAAAAATAGAGGGAATTGACAAAAACTTTTTCTAATTGGTCTAAGGCCTTTTGTTCACAGGCCAGTGTGATTAGGGAGAAGTTCCCTGAGCAGTGTTTGGCCGTGTTCTGCTATTTCGATGAAATTGCGGGTGCTCAGTGGATGTATGGGGGCCTTGCTTGGTGGCGGTATGATGAGCAGTTCCGACAAAGGTTGGCTGTACGGCCGGAAATGCGGTGGGATGACCGTGAGATGGACGTGTGGTTGGAGCTGATGACTCTGTTGAGGGGGCAGTCCTTTCGGATGGGCAGAATTGGGGGAAGCGGGACGGCGGGGGTGCCACAGCGTTGACAATTAAAAAAGGCTTGTGCTTCCAATTCAATGAAGGGTCGTGCAAGTTTGGGGCGGAGTGCAAGTACAAGCACGAGTGCTCGGGGTGTGGGGGAGCCCACTCAGGAGCAAAATGTTTCCGTAAGGGGAAGGGAAGCGGAAAAGGGGGAGAGAGTGCTGCTACGGGCTCAGACCCCGAGGAAGTCGGAAGGGCCAGTGACTAAGTTGAGTTTTCTGGGGATACAGATTGATTCGATGTTGGTGGAATGCTCCCTGCCTATGGATAAGGTGGAGGATCTGAGAATGGTCATTGCTGGGATGTTGAGTAAGGGGAAGGTTACGCTGAGGGAGTTACAGTCGCTCTTTGGCAAACTGAATTTTGCCTGCCAAGTGATCCCGGTTGGAAGGGTGTTCGTGAGGCGGTTGGCATTGGCAACAGCGGGGGTAAAGGCGCCGCACCATAGGATCCGCTTTTCAAAGGAGTTGAAAGAGGATTTGAAGGTGTGGTTGGTTTTTCTGGAGGACTTCAATGGGCGGTCCTCCATACAGGAGAGAGTAGTGTCGGATGACGTGCTCCACCTGTTTACGGATGCATCCGGGGCCCATGGCTTTGGGGCCTATTTGGATGGGAAGTGGTGTGTTGATACCTGGCCTGAAGTTTGGAAGGAGAAGGGATTGACCAAAAATTTGGTGTTTTTGGAATTGTTTCTGCTGGTGGTGGCGGTGATGGTGTGGAGGCAGTGGCTAGGAAACAGGAGAGTAATTTTCCACTCTGACAACTTGGGGGTTGTATTCGCCATCAACAAGATGACAGCGAAGTTGAGGCCGGTGATTCGGCTTCTCCGGGTGTTTGTGCTGGAATGCTTGAGGAATGTGTTTTTTCGGGCTGCGCATGTGCCGGGGAAGCAGAATTTAATTTGCTGACTCTCTTTCCCATTTGCAGTGGCAGAGATTTCTGGAAGCAGCTCCAGAGGTGGAGGGGGCGAGATGCCCTCGGGTGTTGTGGCAGATGGACTTCTTAGAGGATTGAAGTTGGTGAAGGGGGCATTAGCCCAGAGTACTTTGAGAGCTTATGTTCCGGTATGGGTAAGGTGGTTTCAGTAGAATGGGAAGGTATGGGGATAGGATGTCCAAAGAGGGGTGAGTGTTTTGCTTAGTGAATTGCGTGGAGGAATGGATGTAGGCGAGGATGTCTAAAGTCATGGTGAGGCGTCAGGTTGAGGCATTAGCCTTTCTGTTTAAATTAATGGGGTGGGGGGACTTGACAAAGGAATTTTTGGTTAAATTAGCCAAGAAAGGAGTTTGTAGGGGTAGGGTGAGGGGTGACAAAAGGCGTCCCTTGATGTTTTCGTTATTGGTAAAGGTGGTTGGGGTTTTGGAGAGGGTGTGCAATTCAAGGTTTGAATATTATTTGTTCAGGGTGGCTTTTGTGTTAGCTTTTTTTCAGAGATTTCAGGGTGTTGGAGATGGTAGGGGCAAATAGAAGACACAGTGGGGGTATCTGGGTTAATGAGGTGGTGGTGTCCGGCCAGGAGGTGTTGAGGGAATGAGAAGGTTGAAAGTTTTGTTTCCAAAGTGGTTATTATTTGGTCAGAGATTGAGACCAGGCTCATGTGGAGATCAGCTTGGGATGTCAGGAGGCTGGACACTTCCAGAAGAAAAGCTAACCGGACTATTTCAAGTTCTGTAGCACAGTTGGGGGGTTTTGGCATTCGCCATGTTGAGTTTGAGGGGGAGTCAGTTAGGTGTTTTTTCCTTAAGGATGGGGTGCATCTCTACGAAGTGGGGTTGCACCTGTTTAATTTCAGTCTGAAGGAGGGGGAACAAAAAGCCTTAGCACGAGTAGGTGGTGCCCGACGGTATGTCGGTCTGTGTCGGGTGCTGGCCTTATGAGGCGAGTGGAAGCAGAAATGGTACCTCATCGGACGATGGGGGAGAGTTAAAAGAAGGGGGTGTGCCTGGCAGTAGCCAGTGGAATGCACATGTGGCTGTTGATAGGCAGCACCTTAAGTTATAAACGCAATGGTTAAGTGGATGTTATATTTGTTAACTACCTGTTTTGAGTTAATAAATGCGGGCTGCGGCCTTTTTACCCCACTCTTGTAGTAGTGTATTATTGGGTTGCATGAAGAGTGCCAAGTGTGTGAGTCAATGAAGCCCCAGAAGGAGAATAATTGAGGGCAGGGGCTTATGACCACACTGCAGGCCATGGTTGTTAGGCAGAGTTGGTAAGGGGAGGAGCTCGGGGGAGAGTGATTAAAGTGGTTGGGAAGCGGAAGCTTTCAACAAATTTTTAGTGGAGGGGGAAAAAGCTCCCTCCCTATTTTAATTGTGGATGAGGTTGTCGCAGCTGTGGAGGGTGCTGGCCTTATGAGGCGAGTGGAAGCAGAAATGGTACCTCATTGGACGATGGTAGAGAGTTTAAAGAAGGGGGCGTGCCTGGCAGTAGCCAGTGGAAGGCACGTGTGGCTGTTGATAGGTGGCACCCTAGGTTATAACCGCAATGGTTAAGTGGATGTTATATTTGTTAACCACCTGTTTTGAGTTATTAAATGCGGGCTGCTGCCTTTTTACCCCACTTTTCTAGTAGTGTATTATTGCATGAAGAGTGCCGAGTGTGTGAGTCATACCACTGCTAGCAAATGGATAGTCTTCAACCTGCTTTTTTAGCTCTCCACAAAAGATTTCTGTTTTCCTGATTCTCACACAATAAGGCTGATTGTAGGCACATACGATTTCAGAAGAGCTATACTGGCATGTTAACAAGAATTTAAGGTCATATTCTGTTATGTGAGAACATTGGAATGTGAAATATTTACAGTAAATACATAGTATAACACTTTATTAAATATGAATATTGCATAAATATGATTTTTCATGTTTGAATCTACTTAACTTCAAAGAGCTCTAATGCACGTATATACTGTGTGTGTATATATATATATATATATATATATATTTGTTTATATATGTATACATATGTATTTATGTGTTTATATGTGTATATATGTATGTAAATGTACATATACACATATAAATACATAAGTACATCTGCACACACATACACATACACACATACACACATACACACACACACACACACACATATATATATATACATATATATATTTAGACATGTATATGTATGTATCTCAATGTTAAAGCCCTTTGTCTGCCTTTTTTTTTCGGAGACCTCATATTAAGCCCTTGGGGCCTATCACAAAGACCGCTGCTCCATAACCTGTCCACCTGCTCTGAGCAGGCGGACAGACATCGCCGGAAATCAACCCGATCGAGTACGATCTGGTTGATTGACACCCCCCTGCTGGCGGCCCATTGGCCGCGAGTCTGCAGGGGGCGGCGTTGCACCAGCAGCACTTGTGAGCTGCTGGTGCAATGCTAAATACGGCGAGCATATTGCTCGCCGTATTGAGCGAGGTCTGGTGGACCTGATCTGCACTGTCGGATCAGGTCCGCCAGACCTTGCTAAATAGAGGACCTTATATCTTTTCTGTGCAGTTATCAGATAGTGTTTTATGAGTGTAACTGTACTTTTAAATGCATTTTTTATTTATTTTGTGAAACATTTTTGTTGTACGAAACAGTTAACCAGAGTTTGAGGGCGCTCTATCCCAGTGTTAACTTCAATTGTGCTCAAGCGACTGAGTTTCCCTTCAACTTTTAATACAAGCGATAAACCCAAAGTGCGCAAACACCCGTGATAAACCCCCTTTCGCTTGCATGTAACTCATAATCTGGCTCTAAATGTCTGAAGAAGGGGCTCATCACCCTGAAATGTAACATTAAAGTATTGTATAGTAAAGACCAGTGAGTGCCGCTCCCTCTTATGCACTATGTTTATTGGGGTTTGGAGGAATATTGGATGTCTCTTTATTCAGGATGGACACCCTAGCAAGATGTTTCATATACTATAAGTGCTGTGCTTACCCATGGTGATTTGTTTAGATAGATAGATAGATAGATAGATAGATAGATAGATAGATAGATAAATAGATAGATAGATGGATATATATATATATATATATATAGTATATATATATATATATTATTTTTTTTGTTTTCATTTCAAAAATAAACTGAAAGGAGCAATTCCCAATGCAGTTAATCATCTGCAGTTGGTGTCATTAAGAACATGACACAAATGAGTCTCCAGAATAACTTGTGCAAGAAATGCAGCCTTGTAATTTTGAACTGAAATGTCTCCTAAATCCATTTATTGTATTTATTTCATGAACATTATATAAATAAATAAAAAATTACCAGATCACGGCACAAATTTGATTTGGATTTTCACAGTAATTTGAGATTTCGCAGTTGCTTCTGCAGTCGGTTTGGCCATTACAACTTGGTGACTTTTCTTTGCAGAGTTTACAGAGTTTATGCCTTGATGGCCCAAAGAATGGTGGCAACTGTATTGGTCCATCATCTGTAAAACACAAAATAAACACCAGTTAAAATAGCATGACATTTTTATCACAATTAAAGAGACAGCAAAACAAAATTAAAGTTTCATGATTCAGATTTAATTAAAATGTAATCAACCTTCCAATTTACTTCTATTATCAAATTTCCTTCATTCTCTTGGTATCATTTGTTGAACAGTAGGCTGAGGAGTAGCAATGCACTACTGGGAGTTATCTGAACAAATCTGGCGACTCAATGACAAGAGGCATATATGTGCAACCACCAATCAGCAACTAGCTACCAGCAGTGCATTGCTCCTCCTGCACCTGCCTAGGTATGATTTTCAACAAAAGATTCCAAGAGAATGTCCCTTTTAAAAAACAATGGTGATCTACTCATAGCAGATTTTCTTTTGCACATTATTAATTATTAAAGAGCATTATATTATTGTATGTTTGTGGGTAATGGTTAATACTTTGATTGTAACAAATGAAAGCATGTAATCATTCCACTATACAGTAATGGCCCTTGATCTAGCCAAACATAATATGGCCTAGATTACACAGGGGAGGAACTACCATTGGTGCAGCAGGTGCAGCGGCACAAGGGCCGAAGTACTGGGAGAGGGGGGGAGGCTAAAACAGCCAGTCTATACATTTGTGTGTTCCTGTGCCCTTATCAGTGTATAGATACTCATCATCATTATACAGGGCAGCATTTTCACTACTAGTGTATTACTCATTATCATATCTATACAGAGCAGTGAAGCCATCAGAGTAAAGTGTATACAAATCACAGCATTACACAGCACAGTGTGCTCACTGAACTCATTATCAGTATAAAGTGCAGACATCAGTGTATCTATATAAACACACACACACACACACACACATATATATATATATATATATATACTATATATACTATATATATATATATACATACTCAAAATCATTATACAGAGAAGAATGTATATCATTGCTTATTACTGAGTTACTTTTAAGGGGGACGGGCAAACACATTCTGTTCAGTAGGTCCACTACTGAGATTACAGGTGGGACGCTCTTGATAGTGCAGGGTGCTCTATCCATATCTTGACACTGTGCTAATAATAGCACATAATCTGATATCACAAGTTAATAGTTAAAGATATTAAATAGAGAATGTTAGTGTTCATATTGGTGGTAATTAATGTGTAGTGCACAAGCTCAACACATAATACCGGTAAAAAATGACTTGAAGCAAAGTGTTAGTGCTAGAATTACAAACACATGTAATATATAATAAAATAAAGTATTTTGCACACATATATACACATTAAATATAATATAAATGTTTATTATTAATAAAAAAAAATAACAGTGATATAAAAGGAGATGGTATTTGACAAAGTGTTGGATTGGGAAGGGCTCGAAGCTGTATAAATATCTGTGTAGATTTTTATGTACAGACACAGAAATACAAAAAAAGCACTGTGTATATATATTTATATATACACACACACACACAAATGTTGCTCTATATTAAATCCAGAGAGTGTGGTCATATTACTTTACCGGACACCGGAACCCTTGTAGCTGACTTGATTGTTTATGAGAGTTCAGATCCCCCATATTTATATTAAATAAATAAATATATATATACTTTTCATCTAGGCCAAAATATATAATAAACCTATCTTCAAATATGCTGCATAATTAAAAACAGAACAGAAAGTGCAGACATATTTCTGCAACAAATTACATACATACCTTTGACATCTGTGAAGAAAACTTGCTCGTTGCATTCACTCTCTGAACATGCACACATGTAAAGAGTGTCACTAGATGACATCATACACTTATTAGTGCCAATATTCTTTATTTTGTGTCCATAAAGTTCTAGTTTTGGGTTATGGCACATTGTTTCAATAGTAAAGTGTTTCCTTTTTGGTCGCCTGAAGAAAGAAGAGCAAGGTTTTTGCATGACAAATTATCTCAGTTTTAGAATTGTTCAATGTATTTGGCAACATAGTCCAATTAATATTTTTGACAAATTAGGTGATTTTTATTCATACATTCAGAAATAATACATAAGACTTATAAGCTATTGAGCATTTTTTTTTCATTCAACTCAAGTTATGTGAATCAGTTGATTCACAGGAAAATTATCATCACATTATTTTAGATAACTAATTTTTTTCACATAAAATTGGTGTTAACAATGCCTATAAAACCAAGGTATATACTTTTAATAATAAAAAAAAAACAAAAAAAAAACAGGGTGTTTATTTACAGGCCCAAATTATTCTTATAAAATTTTTTGTAGAGTCAAGACTAAGGGCCAGATTACGAGTGAAGCGCAAAATTGCGGTTTTGCGAGCTTGATATTTGTGTTCCACTCATAATACCAGCGCACACAATTGGTATTTGAAGTGGCCCACAATGTGAGTGCGACCTCACATTCGCATTGCACAGAAGTTTTGCGCTCATGAGCCTCCATAGGCTCCAATTGGAGCCTCGTTCTGATGCCTTCATACACGGCACAGGACCTAAGCGCAGCAAAGGGGGTAAGTCGCGCAGTAATGATTATATATATATATATTTATGACTTTATGTGTTAAAATGTGTATATACACATATTAACAAATAAATATATATGTATATAAGCATATACAGATATATTTACTGGGAACACACAGTTCACATAGACCGCAAGGTAAAGGCACTTTTCAGTGCTGTTTGTTTTCTAACACCCCACAGCCGCCAACTTTAGCCCCCCAAAAATGCCTAGTGCAGTAATTTAAAAAAAAAAAAAAAAGATGCTACAATTTTTTTTTTTATAGACACTACACATTTTATTTTTTTGGGGGGAATAGTTGCAGCACTTTTAAAAATTAACCAGAGGTCTGACCTCTGGTTAATTTTTAGAGCACTAATTGCTACCACAAGCTCACAGTAACAATATCCAGCCACTTGCAATGGCTGGGTATTTATTGTGCACACCAAAACGGGTAAATTTGCCCATTTGCAGGTGCAAGATAAATTAGTGCTCCACTTGTAATCTGGCCATAAAGGTTTTGAACAGTGATTAAAGAGACGTAAAAAAATTGCAAAAACAAAAATAGAGCATTTTATTATTGGAATTTTGCGTACACATATTTAAAGACAGCTCCAGAGCAGCAATCTTGCTATGTGTGTAGCCACAATTCACCAGCAAGACCTTAGTAGTTCATTGCTGCTGCTAAGGATATATACATATACTTTTCAACAAAACATACTAAAAGAACAAAGTCAATTTGATACTAAACGTTTATTAAAACTATCTTAAAGTTGTGATTTTCTCTTTTTGTATATACAAACTATGACCCTGAGAGAAGTGTCCCTAAGAGTGATGTGGGAAACCAGTCGTGGACCCGTTGCTCAATGTGCATAGAGGGATATGGCTGCAACTCACTGACAAGGACCCCACTATTCCAAAATGTATGTCTGGGGTTATACCATTTTTCTCGTTCAGAGAGGGATTGCCTGATATTTGGAACTGGATTGTACTGTTTAGTCAGGACCAGACCGATATACTAAAGGAAAGTTCTTCTCTAAGACAGGCACATGTTGAGCAAAAAGAGAGACTGCTCCTAGGTGGTAACTAGCCATAGAACAAGCTATAATGCTATTGTTCGTACCCAGGTTGAGCACTTCTCTCTTTTTGTATATCTTGAAATTGCATACCTAATGTTTTTATTTTGTAATTCAGAGAGAGCATTGAATTTTAAACAACTTTCTAATTTATTTTTATTATCTAATTTGTTTTTATCTCTGGTTATCCTTTGTTGAAAAGCATATCTAGATAGACTCAGGAGCTGCTGATTGGTGGCTGCACATACAAGCCTCATATTATTGGCTCACCCATGTGCATTGATGTGCCTTTAACAAAGAATACCAAGAGAATAAAGAAAATTAGATAGTAGAAGTAAATTAGAAAGTTGTTTAACCCTTTGAGTGCTAATGACGGCTCTGAGCCATCACAGAGTTTCTCACTCTGACGGCTCAGAGCTGTTATGAGCACTATCCCACCTTGAGGGAGATCTGGGGGTTCCTAACCGCTCCTACCCCGGCGTTCATGCCTGTAGAGTGACAGGCATCGCCGGGGCTTCATGTGATGCGCAGTGACGTCACGCGCAATGACGTGATGACGTCACCGTGCAACTTTATTTATACTTAAAATTGTTAAGTATAGGAGGAGGGGGCATGCTGCTTAGAAGCCTGTAATCGCCTAACCTTTCCAACAGTGTAAGTCTTGGGGGTCTGTAAAAAAATTTTTAAAAGTTAAAAAAAAAAAAAAAAAAATTAAAAAAGCCATAGAAAATATTAGCACCCAGGTGGGAAAGTGCTTAGCACTCAAAGGGTTAAAATTGCACTCAAAGGGTTAAAATTGTATTCTCTATCTGAACGACAAAAGAAAAATGTGGGTTTCTTGTCCCTTTAAAGTTCAATTTTGAATATTATGTCCATTTGACTTTATATTGCAAAAGAAAATTTAAAAGGGCAAAAATGACTTTTTCAGAGTAGCACGATTAACAAATCTTGCTTATTCTAAACATGTACTAATATTTATTCAATGGATTTTACTGTTATTCATCTGTAAGCATCTTTTCTCTAGTGATCTGATGTTACGCTTCTGACAACCACATATGCATCATTAGAATTATAATTTATCAAGATAGGAAAAAATGAAGCTCTACCATATGGCTGTGCAAATTTCTTCTGGTTTTTCACAGATGGCTGTTAAGCTGCAGTTGCTATCACAGTTATTTTCACCATTACAAGCTGTTGGCATTTCATCACAAGTTTTGCAGAGGACATGGTTGTTTGTTTGCAAACTGAACAGGGGCAGGTGCTGTAATAGTTCATCTGAAAAATAAAAAGAGAAGAACAATAGTAGTTACTTAGTTTTGTGTTTCATTTTCTCTTGATGCTTCTCTTTATTACAGCTTCTAATCATAAACAAAATTAAAGCCATGTATGATAGTGCAAAATATAATATGCTGGAGGATTTAATCATTGCACTATTGCATTTATCTATGTGTTTAACACCTGTAGCCGTGCATTACTGGTGAACCAATAACAAAAGGCATATGTGTGTAGCCATCAATTACAAGCTAGTTCCCATTAGTGCATTTCTGCTGCTGAGGATATGTGCATATGCTTTTCGACAAAGGATACCAAGAAAACAAACATAATTTGATATAATAAGTGAATGTAAAAGTGTATTAAAACTGCATGCTCTGCCTGAATCATGAATGATTCATTTTGACTTTTAAAGGGCCACTAAAGTCAAGATTAATGTTTCATGATTCAGATAGAGCATGCAATTTAAAACTTTTGAATATAATTCCATTAACAAAGCATGCACATTTTTATATGCACACTTTCTGAAGCTCCGGCTCCTACTGAGCATTGTATATACATATATAAATTGCTTACATTGTAAAATATGGCGTGTGTGTGCGGGGGGTTGTTATAACTATTTTACGCAATTTTCAAGGTATGGGTCAATGATCTTAGATTCTGGTAGGATGGCAAATATTGTTTACGTTTAGTATGTGTATTTTAAACCTTTAAAAACATAAATTATCCTTCCCAGATAATTTAATTTCCTTCTGTACAAGGAGAGTCCACGGCTTCATTCCTTACTGTTGGGAAATACTGAACCTGGCAACGAGGAGGAGACAAAGACACCCCAGCCAAAGGCTTAAATACCTCTCCCACTTCCCCTATCCCCCAGTCATTCTGCCGAGGGAACAAGGAACAGTAGGAGAAATATCAGGGTATAAAAGGTGCCAAAAGAAAATATAAATTTAGAGGGCTGCCCATCGGAGAACACGGGCGGGGGCCGTGGACTCTCCTTGTACAGAAGGAAATTAAATTATCTGGTAAGCATAATTTATGTTTTCCTTCTTAGTACAAGGAGAGTCCACAGTTTCATTCCTTACTGTTGGGAAACATATACCCAGGCTCTAGAGGACACTGAATGAAAACTGGAGGGACAAAAAGAAAGGTGGACCCTAATCTTAAGGGCACCACAGCCTGCAAAACCTTTCTCCCGAAGACTGCTTTAGCTGAAGCAAAACATCAAACTTTTAAAATTTAGAAAAAGTATGTAAGGAGGACCAGGTAGCCGCCTTACAAATCTGATCCATAGATGCCTTGTTCTTAAAGGCCCAAGAGGAAGCCACTGCTCTAGTAGAATGAGCAGTAATTATCTGAGGAGATCTATGTCTTGCTGTCTCATAAGCTAAGCGGATAAGACTCCTTAACCAAAAAGATAAGGAAGTCATAGAGACCTTCTGGCCATTACGCTTCCCAGACTATGCCACAAGTCTAAAATCCTTAGTAGCTTGAAGATAAAACTTCAAGGCACGAACCAAGTCCAAATTATGAAGTAAATGTTCCTTCGAAGAAGAAGGATTAGGACACAAAGAAAGGACCACAATTTCTTGATTGATATTGCGGTCTGACACAAGTTTAGGGAGAAACCATAACTTAGTACATAGGACAGCCTTATCCGAAAGGAACACCAGATAAGGACACTCACATTGCAAGGCGGCAATTTCAGATACTCTGTGCACTGAAGCATAAGCCAGTAGAAAGAGAACTTTCCAGGACAACTTAATATCAATTTCATGCATAGGCTCAAACCGAGCCCATTGCAAAACTTTTAGAACCAGATAAGGACTCAAAGGGGGAGCTGAAGATCTGATCACAGGTCTGATCCTAATCAGAGCCTTAACAAAGGACTAAACATCTGGAAGCTCAGAGAGCCTCTTGTGCAGTAAAACAGACAAGGCCGAAATCTGTCCCCTCAGGGAACTGGCCGAAAGACCCTTCTCCAGACCATCCTGGAGAAACAACAGAATCCTGAAAAGCTTAACCTTATGTCAAGGAAACCCACGCTCTTCACACCAGAATAAGTAGGTTCTCCACGCCTTATGATAGATGCGACGAGTAACCGTCTTACAAGCTTGAATGAGAGTATCAATAACTCTCTCAGAAAAACCTCTCTTGGCTAGGACTAACTGTTCAATCTCCATGCAGTCAGCCTCAGAGAATCTAGATTTTGATGAACAAAAGGACCTTGTTCCAGCAGATCCCTGCCACAAGGTAACTTCCATGGAGGAGAAGATGACGTCCTCACTAGGTCCGCGAACCATGTCCTTCGAGGCCACAATGGAGCAATCAGTATTACTGACCCCTGCTCCTGCTTGATGCGTGGCACTACCTGAGGAAGGAGTGGTAATGGCGGAAAAAGGTAGATGAGACCATTCCCCCTGGATGAAAGGATTGTCTGCTGAGAATGTGGATCACTGACAGCGAACAGCTGTGGGCCTCTGCCCACTCCAGAATCCGAGATGCTTCCCTCATCGCTAGGGAGATTCTCATTCCCCCCTTGATGGTTGATGTAAGCCATCGAGGTTATATTGTCTGATTGGAATCTGATAAACCGGAACAAACCTAGAAGAGGCCAAGCCTTCAGAGCATTGTAGATTGCTTGAAGTTCCAAAATGTTGATCGTGAGGGAGCATTCCCCTGAGAACACAGGCCCTGTGCCTTCTTGGCATCCCAAACAGCTCCCCATCCTAAGAGTCTCGTGTCCATAGTCACAATCTCCCAGGATGGTTTGAGAAAGGATGTCCTTCGGGACAGATGATCTGGACAGAGCCACCAAGAGAGCGATTCTCTCGACCGGTTGCCTAGGGAAATTGGTTGAGACAGATCAGAATGATTGCCATTCCACTGCCTCAGCATGCACAGCTGTAGCGGTCTGAGACGGAACCTGGCAAAAGGAATTACGTCCATGCTGGACACCATGAGACCAATTACCTCCATACACTGAGCCACAGATGGCCTTAAGGAGGTCCATAAGGCAAGACATGCCGAAGCTAGCTTGCACCATCTCTGGTCAGTTAGAAATATTCTCATAGATACTGAATCTATTATAGTACCCAGGAATTCTACCTTGGTGGATGGAATGAGAGAACTCTTCTCTAAGTTTATCTTCCATCCATGTGATTGAAGAAGAGAGAGAAGAGATACCGAATGGTCCTGATCCAGGAATGCAAACCTTAGGAACTGGAAGTGATCCCTGTGGATTGGAATGTGAAGGTAGGCCTCCTTCTGATCTTTAGTGGTCATGAACTTTCCTTCCTGAACTAGAGGAAGAATGGACCTTATTGTCTCCATCTTGAACAAGGGGACATTTAGAAACTTGTTTAAGCACTTTAGGTCCAGAATTGGGTGGAAAGTTCCCTCCTTCTTTGGGACCACAAACAGGTTTGAGTAGTATCCCAAGCCTCTTTCTGTGTTGGGAACTGGGACAATGACCCTAAGGAGGACAGATCCCGCACAAAGGCTTCCCTCTTTTCTGGTTTTAAAGAGAGGCTTGAGAGGAGAAATCTGCCCTTGGGTGGATGAGATTTGATACCTATCTTGTATCCCTGAGCTTTGACCTCCAGGACCCATGGATCCTGTAAGTCCCTGTTCTTTTTATCCTGCGGTAGGAAGGCACCCTTGCCCCATGTAACTGTGGTAATAATGGAGTCCAGGCCTGGACCATTTGATTAATCCCCACTGTTCAATAACCTCCCTCAGGAGATATTGACCCATGATTCTATAAAGATAAAAGGAGTCACACTGTGACCCTGTCTTCAGCAATTTCAACATAACTAAAAAATGTAATGATCTTACCAGAATCCGTGCTGTGGAACAGAAATACAGCCTCACAAGTGTGAAAGGTTTGTAGCATCGCTCCTGACATGGACTTGAGTGAGGAAAGCAGACAGTGAAACTCGTCAACACTGGTTGCTTAAGGAGCTGTTAGCAGACAGTCTGGTTAGGTTCACAGAAAGACTCTCCCTGCATCTCCAGACTCGAACTTTCCTCAATGCTCTCACTGAGAGGCTGACAAAACTACTTAAAACTCCAGTTCCATAATGAAAGGCATATATCCCTCCTGAGGAACAACTCTGAAATCTTCTGACACTTCTCTGCCATCCTCCTGTGACGAAAGGCAAAGAATGACTGGGGGATAGGGGAAGTGGGAGAGGTATTTAAGCCTTTGACTGGGGTGTCTTTGCCTCCTCCTGGTGGCCAGGTTCAGTATTTCCCAACAGTAAGGAATGAAGCCGTGGACTCTCCTTGTATTAAGAAGGAAAAGTATATAGCTATATAAATAGAAATATTTTTATTTGCAGAATACCAAGTGCATAATGTGATTGTAGCTTGCATTTTGTGAGCTAACAGTAGTTGTCTGCACTAAAAAATAGGTAATCTCCCCTAAGAACAACTAGTTGAAAACAGAAAAATAATGTTCCCAATGATGTATGTGAAAGGGAGGAGTAAAAAGCATTTTCATCAGCTGCTCCCAAAAGGTAGATCTTTCATGCTGACCAACAGATCAATCAAATGTCTTTGCAGTGATTAGCAAATCTATGTCCTTAAGTTTAAACAAAGTGAATATAAACATTTCTTGAATATAATCTGAACCACAGATGTTTTGCATGAGTAAATCATTTGGCAAAGTATTTGGCACTTCAACATGAAAACATATAATCATGTGTGGCATTTGTACAAGGGGATAACATAATCAGCAAGAAAGTACAAACATTAATGTCCCTTCTCTGATTTACAGGCTGATTCTCCTTATAGATACACTGTATCCGCTTGCTCTCTTACATTCCACATTCTCATACATCTTTTGTGTTTTCAGAGGAATGCCTCATGGTCTATCATTTATACATGAGTAGAAGAGTAAGATGAAGCCTCATTTAACATAACAAGGGTGTTCCGGTATAACTAGGTAAATGGGTCTCTGAATCTTATTTCAGAGTTAAGGGTGTAGAACACACTACCACAAACCACAACAGTAAACCTATGTATTAAAAGTGGGGCGGTGCCTAATGCAAGAAATAAAGTTACATATAAAAGAGAAAAAGGTGCATTATTTGGGCACACTAAAGCTAATAAATCTAGTAGTGTATTCAATACTATATTACACCGAAAAAAATGTGGGAAGCCTAAGAAATTAAAACATAACTTTTAATATACTCTGAAAAAAAAATCTAAACCATAAAAATCTGCCGCCCCCCTGTGTTAGGTTTCCAATAAGGCCAGCAGATTGAATAAAATGACAATTACAGCAATCTTATATTAGCACAAAATGGGTTACTACCCCCATTACCCAGTGTACTGTGAGTACAAAAGTTCCCTGTAGGTAAGTTTGCCACATAGCCTATCTAAACTTTTGTAGTACCCCAGGGTTTTTATTTAATAAAGCTGAGTATCCCTGTGCTATATCTTCTAACAAAATAGGCAAAATACCATTATTAGTAACATATGAGTGAAAATAATCCAAGCTTATTTTAAGAAAAGGGCAATATATTCAACAGAGGAGCAGTGGTGCTTTCCCCCACTGCTTTAACCTATATGGATCTTTTGTACTCACAGTAGACTGGGTAATGGAGATAGTTGCCCCTTTTTTGTGCTAATCCCAGATTGCTGTCATTGTCATTTTATCCAATCTACTAACCTTATTGGTAACCTTACACAGGGGGGCAGGCATATCTATGTGTTATTATGGTGTTTTATAAAGTCTTTTTTTAAAATTAAATAAAATTAAAATTTAAGATTTAAAGTTTTAATTTCTTAGGCTTGACGTTTTCTTTTCAGTCTTATATAGTAATAAATACACTTCTAGGTTTATTAGCTTTAGTGTGCCAAAATAATGGACCTTTTTTCTCTTGTAAATGTTCCAGTATGACCACAGTTGTAGAGCAGTAGCCTGACATGAATGGTGAGGTTGTAACTAAACTTTCTTTCTTTATCCAAGCACCAGTACAACCCCCCACCCCCCATATGTGAAGCAACAGGAATTACAAAAACAGACCATAGGAGTCAATATTAAAGTATAAAGGGACAAGTAACAAATAAATCATTAAGCACATAAAGAATATGAGGGATAGGATGCTATACACTAGTTTACATCACATATATATGTAAAAATAACATAGAATATTTGGATTATTACTGTTGTGGATCGTGTTAACTTGGAAGGACCCAAGCATTTTAAGGTTCAAGAGCTGAGGGCTATAGAAATACTTTATTCAATCAGGATTGAAACCCACCACGGTCTATGATGGAATAAAGTCTAAATAAAATGGGCTAGGTTATCATATGGGTGGGAAACTTCAATAGGTTTAGTGGCTTTTTGAGTGTGGAAAGGTCCCTTGAACTGGTATAGCTCTTGCAGGGGTGGTAAATACTCCAATTCAGCTTTTGGAGTTGTTCTAATCAGTGATTATGTATACTGCAATATCAAACATGCATGTTTGTTCTGCTTAGTTTTCTATCCTTTCAAATACGTAACAGACTTCATTTTTTTATTCTTTTTTTATTATTAGCTGTCCCTTTATTTAATACTCTGCACATGAAGATACAAAATCATTATTAACCTTGCTTCAACTTAGACAGGAAGCAGTTGCACAATGAAAAGGTTTTCGGGAAATAATATTTGTGTTCTAAATTACAGTTTGACGCATTTTGATACATTTAAAAATCTACCCACACAATATATTTTAGTGATTGATCTGTTGCATAAATCTGATCATTTTCATGTTGAACACTGTTTATAATTAAATTTTCCACATTTCAAAGTTGGAATCAGACTGCATATATGAAAGCTTAATAATAACCATGTTATCTCACAGTGAATATTATCTTTAATTTCTTTGCCAAAAGTGTTTTTCTTCTGCCAAAAGCAGCAATTCACTGATATGCCAAAATGGTGAAATACCATCTTTTTAGCAATAATACTGTACACTTATTACTTGTGTGCTGTGATTCACTTTTAAATGCACTACTATGTGTAGGAGGAATACAGGAAATAAATGGAATTTACTTTATTGGCATACAAACAAAAGGTTTTAAAAGAATTGAAAATAGCTTATTAGTTTTGAAAATGGCCTTGTTAAAGGCCGAAACGCGTAGACGTATTGTGACAAATTAATGGCTCAGGTTCTCAACATTACAATTTTTTTCATTTTACATCCAGTAAGCATAATATATTTTTGCATTCAAATATTATATATTTGCAATATTGCACTATGTAGTTTTGTTTTTTTATAGGCTAAACAGCTCACAGCACTATTTGTAATTTTGACTTTAGAGTCCCTTTAAGAGCACTGGGATTTGGCATATTTATCTCCCTGTACAGTCCTAGCCAAAAGTTTTCAGAAGGACACAAATATTAATTTTCACAAAGTCTGCTGCTTCAGTGTTTTTAGATTTTTTTGTCAAATGTTACTATGGTTTACTGAAGTATAATTACAAGCATTTCATATGTGTCAAAGGCTTTAATTGACAATTACATTAAGTTTAAGGGAAGTAGTCAATATTTGCAGTGTTGACCCTTCTTTTTCAAGACCTCTGCAATTTGCCCTGGCATGCTGTCAATCAACTTCTGGGCCACATCCTGATGTATGGCAGCCCATTCTTGCATAATGAATGCTTGGAGTTTGTCAGAATATGTGGGGGGAGGGGGTTTGTTCACTCGCCCTTTGAGGATTGACCACTGGCCATGGACCCAAAATGTTGATGTTTTGTTCCCCAAGCCACTTAGTTATCACTTTTGACTTATGGCAAGGTGCTTCATCATTCTGGAAAAGGCATTGTTTGTCATCAAACTGTTATTGGATGGTTGGGATAAGTTGCTCTTGGAGGATGTATTTGTACCATTCTTTATTCATGCCCCAAACAATCAGAAAGGGGATGCATAATAAAAATGACTTTACCCCAGTCCTCAGCAGTTCAATTCCTGTACCTTTTGTAGATTATCAGTCTGTCCCTGATGTTTTCCTGGAGAAAAGTGGCTTCTTTGCTGCCCTTCTTGACACCAGGCCATCCTCCAAAAGTCTTCGCCATTCCTGAGCAAGCTCTGCACTGGTGGTGTCCCGATCCCACAGCTGAATCAACTTTAGGAGATGGTCCTGGGCTGCACTTGCTGGACTTTCTTGGGCATCCTGAAGTCTTCTTCACAACAATTGAACCTCTCTCATTGAAGTTCTTGATGATCCGATAAATGGTTGATTTATGTGTAATCTTAGTAGCAGCAATATTCTTGCCTGTGAATCCCTTTTTGTGCAAAGCAATGATGACTGCACGTGTTTCCATGCAGGAAACCATGGTCAACAGAGGAAGAACAATGATTTTCAAGCACCACCCTCCTTTTAAAGCTTCCAGTCTGTTATTCTAACTCAATCAGCATGACAGAGTGGTCTCCAGCCTTGTCCTTGTCAATACTGACACATGTGTAACGAGAGAATCACTGACACTATGTAACTGGTCCTTTTGTGGCAGGGCTGAAATGCAATGGAAATGTTTTTTGGGGGATTAAGTTCATTTTCATGGCAAAGAGGGACTTTGCAATTAATTGCAATTGATCTAATCTTTCTTCATAACATTCTGGAGTATATGCAAATTGCCATCATAAAAACTGAGGCAGCTTTTATACTCAAGCCTGTTATAAATGATGGTGACCAGGCAATTCACAAACACATGAAAAATGTATATGAACAGGTATCAACTTGAGTGAATCAAATGGTATCAGAATAAATAGAACAGAACTTCACTTTTTTCCACCTGCATAAGCATTTTATATAAAAAAAAAAGTGTATCCACCTTCTGTGTGTGTTTCAGCCACTTGTTTGCTACAGATGTTGGCATCATGCCAGACACAACAAAATTATTAACAGAGAAAAGGGGATCAGTCAACCCCATAAGTTGTTTAGTCTCACTACTGTACACTGAGGTATGCATGAAGAAACAACAAACTGTTTCCGATCTGAATACTGAACACTGAGTCTCTTTAATTAAATAGGTTAAAGTAAATACTGTGTATCATTCCAGTCAATGTATTACTGTTTTGGAATATTCTAGCAAAAACATTATGCAATTTTATTTGTAAAAATTATCTTTCTGGGACTTTTAACCACTCTTGCTTGTTTTACAAATCAGTTACATATAATTTTAAAATTGGTGGCTAAAAGGCATCGAAATAGTTGGTGATTATGCTTATAAGAGGCAAAGTTCTAGGGGGAATTTGCTCCCAAATGTCCCCCTGTTTGAACACTTACAGTGATAGAGTTTTTAAAAGAGCCCACCTCCCCTCATTAAACCCCAACCTGTTGAAGCAGGTGATCTGTATTATCTATCACTATTATGTAATTGCCTGCAAATTAAATCGTGATCATCATTACCATAGTGATCATCTGTGATTTAGAAGGTCATGTGGTACCCTCATTAAACAAAAAGATTAAAATATAAATCAGAGTGGGAGACATTGGCTCTATAATAGCTCCCTCCCCCTTCATAGAAAACTCCCTCATAACTAGTGTGACAGGTGATGGTTTTCATGGTTAACATCTGTATCTGTGGCGGCTGAGTAATGTATTTATTTTTTAAAGAGGGGTTTCTTCACTTGCAAATGAGGGGCCACTTGTCACTCTTGGTCAAACATGGAATATAGGTTCTTTGTTAGAGCACAAATTCTCATCAGCTGAAATAGATGTTTTGTTGCTGCTGCATGTGATTGTCATTTTCAGGGTAATCACCTGATTTTAGCGGGACATGAGACTGCTCAATTGAAAAAAACAATGAGGATGCACCTCAGTCCCTGAACATTACCTCGCTGTAAGTTAAGGCATTACACACAATGCTAGAAGCTCTTTCATTGCAGTTAACTGAAGTTGCACTAGGAATGAGAAGGCGCTTCTCCTTCCCTAAGTTCCAGTTTTCAGATATGCTCTGTGTGGGTGCCCAACTTGATGCCATCCTTCACAAAGAGTAAGAAATGAGACAAATGAAACTTTTCAAGAGGCAAATAAATGACTAATGTATATCCAGGCCTGGACTGATTATAGGGCATATAGGGCATTTGCCCAGTGGCCTGGGGCCAGTTGCCTTTGCCCCATCCAAATTTGCATTCAGTATAGAATTGTTCTGTGGCAGCTTCAGACAACCCCACACCTGGGTAGATAAGGAATATGCATGGATTATTGCTTCTCATACTTAGGTAGTCAAGAAGTATAAATGGATAAGTTGTTCTTGGCTTCACCTAGTATCTACCTGTTGCCTGTCCTCTAGTATATACTTTCAATATGCCACCTATCTAGAATTTTGAGTTTACCTGTATCTTGGCCTTGGATGGGGGTGTAACTACAGGTGTCTTAGAAATCTTACTGAGCCCATCCATCTAGGGGCCTTTTATGTTTTTTCACTTAGTGACATTCGTACAGGGGGTCATGGGTGCCTGCACTTTGCTTAAAAATACTTTGCTTTGGTCCAAGCCTGGCCATGTGTATATCATTTCCATTGACAGTATAAACCTGAAGACATTTGTCCTGTGTCTATGATAGACTTTCTATCCCACTTGTGTGGTGCTATTGCAATATGTAAAACTACTAAAGGAGTTATCAGTTGTTTAGTCCAGTATCTCTCATCTGCACTTCACTACAAAAAAAGCTTAATTAAATGAAGATCTCCCGGTGTAGTCACATTTCTAGCTGTAACTGGATGCAGATTATTGCTGAGAGCACAGAGGTTATGTTTCAGATTCCAGGTCTTTAAACAGACTTGAAACTAGGATTTTTCCTACTAATCAGATCTTGCTTAGAACTTTAACTCTTGCATTTAAATAAAAAAAATTGCATTGACTGATATATAAGACACTATATCATGTACAGTTGTTAAGTAGCGGTTTGAAATATGAGACACTAAACAAAACTTTTTAAGTTACTTCAAAAGTGAGCCTGCTCAACTCCCTTTAAAAGTTTAAATAAAATATTGGTAACACTTTTGTTTAGAGGAGACAAACACAAAGAGTCAGATTACAAGTGGAGCGCTAAATATATACAGTATCTCACAAAAGTGAGTACACCCCTCACATTTTTGTAAATATTTTATTATATATTTTCATGTGGCAACACTGAAGAAATGACACTTTGCTACAATGAAAAGTAGTGAGTGTACAGCCTGTATAACAGTGTAATTTTGCTGTCCCCTCAAAATAACCCAACACACAGCCATTAATATCTAAACCGTTGGCAACAAAAGTGAGTACACACTTAGGTCGAAATGTCCAAATTGGGCCCATTGGAAGGTTGCCACTGGAGTACTCTTCCACTCCTCCATGATGACATCACGGAGCTGGTGGATGTTAGAGACCTTGCGCTCCCCCACCTTCCGTTTGAGGATGTCCCACAGATGCTCAATAGGGTTTAGGTCTGGAGACATGCTTGGCTAGCCCATCACCTTTACCCTCAGCTTTTTTAGCAAGGCAGTGGTCGTCTTGGAGGTGTGTTTGGGGTCGTTATCATGTTGGAATACTGCCCTGCAGCCCAATCTCCGAAGGGAGTGGATCATGCTCTGCTTCAGTAGGTCACAGTACATGTTGGCATTCATGGTTCCCTCAATGAACTGTAGCTCCCCAGTGCCGTCAGCACTAATGCAGGACTGTCCACAAACAAATGAATTTCTCCAGCTGTGATAAAAAGACCTTTATTGATCATACACCATAGACAAAGCAACATTTCGGGTAAACACTTAGCCCTTTTTCAAGCTTGAAAAATGGCTAAGTGTTAGCCCGAAACGTTGCTTTTTCTATGGACCCTGTATGAACAATAAAGGACTTTTTATCACAGCTGGAGAAATTCCTTTGCTTGTGGACATTCTTGCAGGCTTGGTAAGCCATCTACATGTTCCTGTGACTAGTGAGTGCTGTTTTCTATTTTTCTATTCAAGCACTCATGCATGCCCAGACCATGACACTCCCATGACCATGCTTGACTGTAGGCAAGACACACTTGTCTTTGTACTCCTCACCTGGTTCCCGCCACACACACTTGACACCATCTGAACCAAATAAGTTTATCTTGGTCTCATCATACCACAGGACATGGTTCCAGTAATCCATGTCCTTAGTCTGCTTGTCCTTAGCAAACTGTTTGTGGGCTTTCTTGTGCATTATCTTTAGAAGAGGTTTCCTTCTGGGACGACAGCCATGCAGACCAATTTGATGCAGTGTACGGCATATGGTCTGAGTACTGACGGGCTGACCCCCCACCCCTTCAACCTCTGCAGCAAAGCTGGCAGAACTCATATGTCTATCTTTATGTAGAGCAACAATTCTTTTTTTCAGATCCTCAGAAAGTTCTTTGCCATGATGTGCCATGTTGTACTTCCAGTGACCAGTATGAGAGAGTGTGAGAGCGATAAAACCAAATTTAACACACCTGCTCCCCATTCACATCTGAGACCTTGTAACACTAACGAGTCACATGACACCAGGGAGGGAAAATTGTTAATTGGGCCCAATTTCACATTTCCACTTATGGGTAGGGTGACCATATTGCCGCTTTAAAAAGGGAAGAATATGAAAAATGCATATGCCAGGGCTGTGTTTAGGGCTGTTTAAAGAAATGTTTTGTATAAGAACCCTGTCATATGTATATTTCATATATGTCCCTTTTTAAAGTGGCAATATGGTCACCCTATTTAGGGGTGTACTCACTTTTGTTGCCAACAGTTTAGACATTAAAGGCTGTGCACTCACTACTTTACATTGTAGCAAAGTGTTGTTTCTTCAGTGCTGTCACATAAAAAGATGTAATAAAATATTTACAGAAATGTGAGGGATGTACTATATATATATATATATATATATAGTTGCGTTCCACTGTGTAATACCAGCGCACGCTAATGTATGCTCGTATTACAAGTTCACAGCAATGCGAACGCAAGACACAAGAGCGTGCTTCCATAGGCTCCATTGGGAGAAGGCACAGAACCGAAGTGCAGTGAAGGAGGTAAGTCGCACAGCAATGGCAGCTATGAATGGCGCCTAAATATTCTTACTGGCTCCTAAATTTTAAACAAATTTGTCGACCCCTGCTTATATACATATATATTTACCGTATGTGTTAACATGTGTATATACTGTACATATATATTTACTGGGAACACACAGTTCCCATAGACTGCAATGTAAAGGCATATTTCAGTGCCTTTTTTTTTCTAACACCCGCCAACCTTAGCCCCCCAAAACTGCCTTGTGCAGTTATTTTATCAAAAAAATAAAATTGTGACGATTTTTTATTTTCTAATAAAATACACAATACTGCATTTTGGGGGCATTTGGGGTACATTTTTAAAATTAACCAGAGATCTGATCTTTGGTTTATTTTATATGTGCTAATTGCAACTGTGAGCTTGGGGTAGCAATAACCAGCCACTTGTAATGGATGATTATTTATTGCATGCCCGTTTGCGGGCACACAATAAATTAGCGCTCCACTAGATTAAAATAGGCAAAATATGTGTAGAAAATAAAAAAAGGACTGATATACATTATTTAAAGGAACAGTAAAGATAGAGCATACCATTTTAAATAACTTTCCAATTCACTTTCATTATCTACATGTGCACAATCTTTTTTATATGCACACTTTCTGAGGCACCAGCTTCTACTGAGCATGTGCAATAATTCACAGTGTATACATATTTACATTTTTTGATTGGCTGATGGCTTTCACATGATGAAGAAAAAAAGGTATCTAACTTTGAAATTCATCAGAAAAAAAATCTACTACTCATTTGAAATTCAAAATAAGTAATTTTGCTTTGTCATTTTATAATGCATTTGTTGTTTATGCAATTCTGCTGTGTTTAATGGTCCATTAAAAACTCTTCCTAAAGGTAAATTGCTATAATATAGATATTGGTCTCAAGTGTTGTTAATTTTGTCTTGTAACTGGGAATCATTAAGTGTATTTTCTTTTCCATTCTTTTACAGGAAACAGGAAGCCATAGAAAACTAACCTCAATCCCTTTTACTGTCCCTTTTACTGTCAAAATGTGCTTTCACAGAGCATTAAAAGTCTAGTGGAACAGCAAATAATCTTGTGTATTCAGCCCCCACTGACAGTGAAAGGCCAACCCTAACTAATCATTATCAAAGCACCCTCGATACTCACATTTCCAATGACCATAAATTTGCTAGATTTATTCTTTCACAGATTCATTACACTTTCAGGACAGAGAGAAAGATAGAATTGTGGCAAAAATAAGAAGCAAGAATAAGTAGTACAAATGATGATATGTAGGACATAGATTAAACCAGACATCCTCAAACTTGGCCCTCCAGAGGTTTTAGAACTCATGGGAAATGTAGTTCCAAAACCTCTGGAGGGCCAGGTTTGAGGATGTCTGATTTAAACTGAAAATGCCTGAATGTATTTCAGTTTTGAATAGAGGTGTAACAGCAAATTCACATTCCAACACCACTCATGTGCAGGCAAACAGTGGTAGCAAGTATGGTGTTAGTAATGTCTTTATCTGCATCATACAAACCACCACCTGCTCTCTGAGCAGGCAATATGCTTGAATGTAGGTGCTCTGGGCATGCTCAGCATATGCATATACTCCCCTGAATCAGTACTAACATTCAGTAGAATAGGTTTTACTAATACAAAATAGTGTGTTACTAACTTTCACAAAATTTCTATTCAAAACTTAAAGGGACATTAAACACTAAACAAATGCTAGATAGGAGGATGCATTCAAAGAAAAGATTACTCTTAGAATAACATGTAGATGTATTTTTTAAAGTTTCATTAGCTGTTTAAATATTGACAAAATAAGTGTCACATTTTAGTGTCTATAAATCAATGGGAGCTGCCATGTTGTATCTTAGGTTACCTTCTCTGCTGTGGCCAATTAGGGACAGTTATAAATAGGTTACTAGAGTGTGCATCCAATAGTATCCAATAGTATCATAGTATCATTTTATATTGCCATCTCAAAGTGTTTAATGTCCCTTTAAATCCACTAAAGCACTTTTCAATTTTGACTATAGCAATGCACTGAACACATCAGGTGACCCAGTGGCATGAGTCTTATGTGTGTAGGTTCCATTCACCAGCTCCCAGTACTGCTCCTGGGCCTACTTTTCAACAAAGGATAACAAGAAAACAAAGAAATGTGATACTAGAATTAAACTGAAAAGCTTTATTTAAATCATGAAAGTGTTGTCTCTTCAGAATGTGCGCTCTCCATGATAATAAATGCAGACCAAAATATAAAATATATTACTTATCAGTTTCATAATGAGTAGATCAATAAAAATCTAGACTATTACATTTAAACATTGTTGTTTAAATGCTTACTTTCAAAGTTAACAATAATAATAATTGCTTGAATAAAGCTTTCCTTGTTTGATGTGTCATGATAAAATTCTTCATTTTTGCATTTAGGATGTAAAATATATTTACAAATGCATAAATACTTGAATTATGTTTTACAAAGACTTAGAAAGCAAGTAGGTCTCTGAGAATTTAAAAAAAAATCTTCAAAGAGCCTGTTAACTTTATATTGCAGCTTGTTTTAATGTTGTGTAAAATAATATCGCTGAAAAGGCAAAGTGTTTATGTGGTTTACAAACGGCCTTTTTAATGGTGTTTTATTTTTACGTGCCATGTAAAATGGCACTAATGTATCATATAAAGTAGTGTTTATTTCTAAAAGAACAGTGTGTTTAATACAGAGAACAAATTCTGTACATTGCAGTTATATGGTGCCACTTACACCTTCTTAGTAAAGCGTGCTGCTAATAAAAATATATGTCAAACATTACTTGTGGCAGATTGTTAATGAAATAGAAGCTTAGAAAATAATGTGCATCGGAAACATAGAACTGAATAAATATTTCATAAAAGCATTTCTATACTCACATAAAAGGTTGTTACAACATCTCATTTATACATATTTAAAGGGACAGGAATCTCAAAATGAAACTTTCATGATTCAGATAAAACATGCAACTTCAAAAATAAAATTGGTTACACTGTTTATGTGTGTACACGTTATGAGCCAACGGCGTTATTGAAATATTACATATAAAGCATTTAAACAATTAATACAAATTATTACAAATGTTTAAACATACTGTAAAATATTCTAAATAATCCATAGAATAGATCTATATATTTTACGGTATGTTTAATCATTTTTAAATAATTTTCATTAATATTTAATATGTAATATTTCAATAATGCTCCTTAAGAATACTAAGTTATCATGTGCACTAACCCGAGCGCATTAAGATCTAAATTGAGAAACATGATGTACAAAAAAACATATTTTACATAGTTTACATTCATATGTTCTTTACATTGAAAATATTGTAATGTTTATTATTAAATATATATTTCTCCAACATAGGTGTGTCCGGTCCACGGCGTCATCCTTACTTGTGGGATATTCTCTTCCCCAACAGGAAATGGCAAAGAGCCCAGCAAAGCTGGTCACATGATCCCTCCTAGGCTCCGCCTACCCCAGTCATTCTCTTTGCCGTTGTACAGGCAACATCTCCACGGAGATGGCTTAGAGTTTTTTAGTGTTTAACTGTAGTTTTTATTATTCAATCAAGAGTTTGTTATTTTGAAATAGTGCTGGTATGTACTATTTACTCAGAAACAGAAAAGAGATGAAGATTTCTGTTTGTATGAGGAAAATGATTTTAGCAACCGTCACTAAAATCCATGGCTGTTCCACACAGGACTGTTGAGAGCAATTAACTTCAGTTGGGGGAACAGTGAGCAGTCTCTTGCTGCTTGAGGTATGACACATTCTAACAAGACGATGTAATGCTGGAAGCTGTCATTTTCCCTCTGGGATCCGGTAAGCCATGTTTATTACGATTGTAAATAAGGGCTTCAAAAAGGGCTTATTAAGACTGTAGACTTTTTTTGGGCTAAATCGATTGATTATTAACACATATTTAGCCTTGAGGAATCATTTTATCTGGGTATTTTGATATAATAATATCGGCAGGCACTGTTTTAGACACCTTATTCTTTAGGGGCTTTCCCAAAGCATAGGCAGAGCCTCATTTTCGCGCCGGTGTTGCGCACTTGTTTTTGAGAGGCATGGCATGCAGTCGCATGTGAGAGGAGCTCTGATACTTAGAAAAGACTTTCTGAAGGCGTCATTTGGTATCGTATTCCCCTTGGGGCTTGGTTGGGTCTCAGCAAAGCAGATACCAGGGACTGTAAAGGGGTTAAAGTTAAAAACGGCTCCGGTTCCGTTATTTTAAGGGTTAAAGCTTCCAAATTTGGTGTGCAATACTTTTAAGGCTTTAAGACACTGTGGTGAAAATTTGGTGAATTTTGAACAATTCCTTCATGTTTTTTCGCATTTGCAGTAAAAAAGTGTGTTCAGTTTAAAATTTAAAGTGACAGTAACGGTTTTATTTTAAAACGTTTTTTGTACTTTGTTATCAAGTTTATGCCTGTTTAACATGTCTGAACTACCAGATAGACTGTGTTCTGAATGTGGGGAAGCCAGAATTCCTATTCATTTAAATAAATGTGATTTATGTGACAATGACAATGATGCCCAAGATGATTCCTCAAGTGAGGGGAGTAAGCATCGTACTGCATCATTCCCTCCTTCGTCTACACGAGTCTTGCCCACTCAGGAGGCCCCTAGTACATCTAGCGCGCCAATACTCCTTACTATGCAACAATTAACGGCTGTAATGGATAATTCTGTCAAAAACATTTTAGCCAAAATGAACACTTATCAGCGTAAGTGCGACTGCTCTGTTTTAGATACTGAAGAGCATGACGACGCTGATATTAATATTTCTGAAGGGCCTCTAACTCAGTCTGATGGGGCCAGGGAGGTTTTGTCTGAGGGAGAAATTACTGATTCAGGGAACATTTCTCAACAAGCTGAACCTGATGTGATTGCATTTAAATTTAAGTTGGAACATCTCCGCATTCTGCTTAAGGAGGTATTATCCACTCTGGATGATTGTGACAAGTTGGTCATCCCAGAGAAACTATGTAAAATGGACAAGTTCCTAGAGGTGCCGGGGCTCCCAGAAGCTTTTCCTATACCCAAGCAGGTGGCGGACATTGTTAATACTCAAGCCAAGCCAGCTTGGAGACCAATGCAAGGCTGGAACAAGGGAAAGCAGGCCAAGAAACCTGCCACTGCTACCAAGACAGCATGAAATGTTGGCCCCCGATCCGGGACCGGATCTGGTGGGGGGCAGACTCTCTCTCTTCGCTCAGGCTTGGGCAAGAGATGTTCTGGATCCTTGGGCGCTAGAGATAGTCTCCCAAGGTTATCTTCTGGAATTCAAGGGACTTCCCCCAAGGGGGAGGTTCCACAGGTCTCAGTTGTCTTCAGACCACATAAAAAGACAGGCATTCTTACATTGTGTAGAAGACCTGTTAAAAATGGGAGTGATTCATCCCGTTCCATTAAGAGAACAAGGGATGGGGTTCTACTCCAATCTGTTTATAGTTCCCAAAAAAGAGGGAACGTTCAGACCAATCTTAGATCTCAAGATCTTAAACAAGTTTCTCAAGGTTCCATCGTTCAAGATGGAAACCATTCGAACTATTCTTCCTTCCATCCAGGAAGGTCAATTCATGACCACGGTGGATTTAAAGGATGCGTATCTACATATTCCTATCCACAAGGAACATCATCGGTTCCTGAGGTTCGCATTCCTGGACAAACATTACCAGTTCGTGGCGCTTCCTTTCGGATTAGCCACTGCTCCAAGGATTTTCACAAAGGTACTAGGGTCCCTTCTAGCTGTGCTAAGACCAAGGGGCATTGCTGTAGTACCTTACTTGGACGACATTCTGATTCAAGCGTCGTCCCTTCCTCAAGCAAAGGCCCACACGGACATTGTCCTGGCCTTTCTCAGATCTCACGGATGGAAAGTGAACGTGGAAAAGAGTTCTCTATCTCCGTCAACAAGGGTTCCCTTCTTGGGAACAATAATAGACTCCTTAGAAATGAGGATTTTTCTGACAGAGGCCAGAAAAACAAAACTTCTAGACTCTTGTCGGATACTTCATTCCGTTCCTCTTCCTTCCATAGCTCAGTGCATGGAAGTGATCGGGTTGATGGTAGCGGCAATGGACATAGTTCCTTTTGCACGCATTCATCTAAGACCATTACAACTGTGCATGCTCAGTCAGTGGAATGGGGACTATACAGACTTGTCTCCGAAGATACAAGTAAATCAGAAGACCAGAGACTCACTCCGTTGGTGGCTGTCCCTGGACAACCTGTCACGAGGGATGACATTCCGCAGACCAGAGTGGGTCATTGTCACGACCGACGCCAGTCTGATGGGCTGGGGCGCGGTCTGGGGATCCCTGAAAGCTCAGGGTCTTTGGTCTCGGGAAGAATCTCTTCTACCGATAAATATTCTGGAACTGAGAGCGATATTCAATGCTCTCAAGGCTTGGCCTCAGCTAGCGAGGGCCAAGTTCATACGGTTTCAATCAGACAACATGACAACTGTTGCGTACATCAACCATCAGGGGGGAACAAGGAGTTCCCTGGCAATGGAAGAAGTGACCAAAATCATTCTATGGGCGGAGTCTCACTCCTGCCACCTCTCTGCTATCCACATCCCAGGAGTGGAAAATTGGGAAGCGGATTTTCTGAGTCGTCAGACATTGCATCCGGGGGAGTGGGAACTCCATCCGGAAATCTTTGCCCAAGTCACTCAGCTGTGGGGCATTCCAGACATGGATCTGATGGCCTCTCGTCAGAACTGCAAAGTTCCTTGCTACGGGTCCAGATCCAGGGATCCCAAGGCGGCTCTAGTGGATGCACTAGTAGCACCTTGGACCTTCAAACTAGCTTATGTGTTCCCGCCGTTTCCTCTCATCCCCAGGCTGGTAGCCAGGATCAATCAGGAGAGGGCGTCGGTGATCTTGATAGCTCCTGCGTGGCCACGCAGGACCTGGTATGCAGATCTGGTGAATATGTCATCGGCTCCTCCTTGGAAGCTACCTTTGAGACGAGACCTTCTTGTTCAGGGTCCGTTCGAACATCCGAATCTGGTTTCACTCCAGCTGACTGCTTGGAGATTGAACGCTTGATCTTATCGAAGCGAGGGTTCTCAGATTCTGTTATCGATACTCTTGTTCAGGCCAGAAAGCCTGTAACTAGAAAGATTTACCACAAAATTTGGAAAAAATATATCTGTTGGTGTGAATCTAAAGGATTCCCTTGGGACAAGGTTAAGATTCCTAGGATTCTATCCTTCCTTCAAGAAGGATTGGAAAAAGGATTATCTGCAAGTTCCCTGAAGGGACAGATTTCTGCCTTGTCTGTGTTACTTCACGAAAAGCTGGCCGCTGTGCCAGATGTTCAAGCCTTTGTTCAGGCTCTGGTTAGAATTAAGCCTGTTTACAAACCTTTGACTCCTCCTTGGAGTCTCAATTTAGTTCTTTCAGTTCTTCAGGGGGTTCCGTTTGAACCCTTGCATTCCGTTGATATTAAGTTATTATCTTGGAAAGTTTTGTTTTTAGTTGCAATTTCTTCTGCTAGAAGAGTTTCAGAATTATCTGCTCTGCAGTGTTCTCCTCCTTATCTGGTGTTCCATGCAGATAAGGTGGTTTTACGTACTAAACCTGGTTTTCTTCCAAAAGTTGTTTCTAACAAAAACATTAACCAGGAGATTATCGTACCTTCTCTATGTCCGAAACCAGTTTCAAAGAAGGAACGTTTGTTGCACAATTTGGATGTTGTTCGCGCTCTAAAATTCTATTTAGATGCTACAAAGGATTTTAGACAAACATCTTCCTTGTTTGTTGTTTATTCCGGTAAACGGAGAGGTCAAAAAGCAACTTCTACCTCTCTCTCTTTTTGGATTAAAAGCATCATCAGATTGGCTTACGAGACTGCCGGACGGCAGCCTCCCGAAAGAATCACAGCTCATTCCACTAGGGCTGTGGCTTCCACATGGGCCTTCAAGAACGAGGCTTCTGTTGATCAGATATGTAGGGCAGCGACTTGGTCTTCACTGCACACGTTTACCAAATTTTACAAGTTTGATACTTTTGCTTCTTCTGAGGCTATTTTTGGGAGAAAGGTTTTGCAAGCCGTGGTGCCTTCCATTTAGGTGACCTGATTTGCTCCCTCCCTTCATCCGGGTCCTAAAGCTTTGGTATTGGTTCCCACAAGTAAGGATGACGCCGTGGACCGGACACACCTATGTTGGAGAAAACAGAATTTATGTTTACCTGATAAATTACTTTCTCCAACGGTGTGTCCGGTCCACGGCCCGCCCTGGTTTTTTTAATCAGGTCTGATATTTTATTTTCTTTAACTACAGTCACCACGGTACCATATGGTTTCTCCTATGCAAATATTCCTCCTTAACGTCGGTCGAATGACTGGGGTAGGCGGAGCCTAGGAGGGATCATGTGACCAGCTTTGCTGGGCTCTTTGCCATTTCCTGTTGGGGAAGAGAATATCCCACAAGTAAGGATGACGCCGTGGACCGGACACACCGTTGGAGAAAGTAATTTATCAGGTAAACATAAATTCTGTTTTCTATACATATCTGATACTGTTCATGTAAAATACATATCTATACATATCTATCTATAGGAATAGATAGGCAGGTAAAGGTATATAGTATACAGTGTATATATATATATATATATATATATATATATATATATATATAAAAGCTCTTTATCCTGTAAAATGAAATGTGTAATATGTACAGTAAACACATAAATACATATGTACACACATGTAAATATATACATATATATATATATATATATATATATATATATATAGTAGCACTTGAGACCTTATAACTTTTTATTCTTAAATGTAACTTATGTTTGTTGTGACACTTTTTATTTGAGCATAACGTGTTTACTTACAATTTGTTATACCACCGCTACTTCTGGTGCACACAAACACCCATGATAAATCCGATATCTTGTCCACTTGTAATCTGGCCCAAAATTGGAATGCAGTGTGGAATGCACACCGGTATCAGCAAAAAAATGCTTCTAATAAAAGTATCACACATCAGCATGCTATTAGTGAAAGTTAGAGCTGTTTTGAAAGTGTAAGAGTGCACCAGCATTTTAAACACAGCACTTTCTCAGAGACCCTAAGGTGCTGTAACATCTGGTTATGATTCAATTTGCATTTTTGCTGCATGATACAAGCCCTACTGGTTCTGTGAAAAATGCTGGTGCAATGAGATTACCTAGCGCTGCTTCACATGCACATGCAGATAAAAATATAAACACTAAAACTGTGATAAAGTTTACTAGAAGCATTTTGCCAATTTATGTTAATTGTAAATATGTTTTTATTCAAATAAGTAATTCAACTATGTGCATTTTCATTTTTACAGGAACGTCCCTTTAATCCTTTAGCTACCAAACAGGAATCAGTTTCAGCTGCCTCTGATAGCAAAAAGGCTATTATCTATTTTCTATCGAAATGGCAGCAAGCATATTGTTTTCTACACTGCTCTAAAAGCACTGCAGTTTTGACAACTTAAAGGGACGATTAAGACAAAATGTAATTTACAGAGAAAGATTTAATGGTGCATAGTGACAACACTTTCCAAAGCACTTGCATCATTATTTTGCCTGCCTTTCTTCTAAGTTATCTCTGATTATTGTATTGTTTACACCACTCTAAAGACACTGGTGTGCATCCCATGGACTTGATTTCCTGAGCTACACTCTGCACAGTGATTGCTAGATATGTACAGGTGTTTCTTTACATTTGACCCCAAATGGCCAAAGCAATGGAGATAACACTGGCAAGGCTTTTCAAGTGGTGTGTCCCTTTGCTATAAAAAAAAAAAATATTTTTCTAATAAAATGACAATTTTTTAAAACTGTAAAACATTGGTTTTATGTGTAGATCTTTTGCAGTGCTGCTATCAGTTTCCTATGCATAAATAAAAAATGAATTCTACAACCTTTACTTACAGGTAGTTTTCCACTCTATGGCACACAACCAGCCTTTAAAGGAACAGTATACTGTAAAATTGTTTTTCAATGACTTGTTATACCAGCTGCAGTGTATAAAATGTATGAGAAATCGCATTTTCATGTTTATTTGTGCATATGAAATTGCTGGTTTTGTGCTTTGAAGCCACAGCCTATTACCATGGGTTGAGCTTGCAGGTAAAATCAGATGTCATTGTGTTATCACTTTGTGTACACACACTTGCTTCCTTATCTTATATCTGTTTGTAAACCAAAGCCCAATACTTATAGAGAAGGATGGAAAATTATTATTTTATTAGTTATTTCTTCTACACCCCACCAGGAGTGCTATTTCTTCTGCTGCCTGTGTCAACAGCCTATACTTAAGTATAGAAACGTTCAGTATATGTAGGGATAAAAAAGGCTAAATCAGCTATTTCAAATGCCAAAATAAGGGTAAACACGCTACTTGTAAAAAATGTAAAACACTCCAGCAGGTAAAATGTACAAAGTAGGGGCCTTAATCATTTTGCTACAGCTTAAAGGGACAGTCAACACCAGAATTAATGTTGTTTTAAAAGCTAGATAATCCCTTTATTAGCCATTCCCCAGTTTTGCATAACCAACACAGTTATAATAATATACTTTTTACCTCTGTGATTAACTTGTATCTAATCATCTTCTGACAGCCCCCTGATCACATGACATTTTATTTATTATCTATTGACTTTCATTTTAGCCAATTAGTGCAGTGTCTGCCACAATTCACGGGCGTGCTCACAATGTTATGTATAGGGTTTACCTGAACTAGCTCTCCCCTGCTGGGAAAAGCAAATACAAAAGCATGTGATTAGAGGCGGCCTTCAAGGGCTTAGAAATTATCATATGAGCCTTCCTAGGTCTAGCTTTCAACTAAGAATACCAAAAGAACAAAGCAAAAATGGTGATAAAAGTAAATTGGAAAGTTGTTTAAAATTACATGCCCTATTTGAAACATGAAAGTTTTTTTTGGACTTGACTGTCCCTTTAAATATCCCAAACAGGGAAAACAACCCAAACTGGCAGACATAATATAGTGGGTCCCCCTACTTTTAGCTGTAACAATATCTGATTAATTAAGTTTATCTTTTTAACAGATGAGCCGGCACATGTAAAAGCTGGCATAAAGGAAAACAAGGGATTTGAGGGTTACATTCCCTAAGGATGTACGAGTACCTCCATAGAATTTTTATAATGCTATCACTCTGTTTATTGTGTTCAAAGACAAAAAGTATTATATTTATATTTTCCGTTTGCCGACTATCACCCCAGCAACACAGGGTTTCCAATGTCTCCTCTCTAGATACTTTATCAATATTAGACTGAATCAAGTCTTCAGGGTATACTCATTCCCTAAAATAATTACCCATCTCATTTAATCTAAGCTGTACTTTTTTCATTGTCAGACACAAGATGTGCACTTTCAAATCTAAGAAGATTATTAGATAATACATTTTAGAATGTAATCCCATTTCATCCTTATAGATCGTAGTATCTAAAAATTCAATACTTCGCCAAGTAAGTTTAAATTTAATATGCCGAGTGCAAGTATCAAACTCCACCACAAACGTGGATAGAGTTTCACACCGAATGCCAAAGATATCATAAATATAGCGCCACCAAGTGGCACCATATTGTAAGAACAAAGAATTCTCATATACAAAGTGTTCCTCAAACACAATCAGAAAAATATTTTCATAATCTGGGGCAACATTGGAAATTATGGCAGTACCTTGAATTTGTAAATAAAATTGGTCTTGGGACAGAAACAAATTGCATCTCAGTTTTATCTCAAGCAATTCCATCAAAAAAGTACACTCAAGATCAGATTTTTTTTCTACTAGATCTCAATACACCTTTAATGACCCCCAGACCACTAGTATGTGTGATTGGAGTATAGAGGCTTACTACATCAAGACAAAATAAAATACATTTCTGCTCTAATGGTTTCTTCAGGAAATACCCTGTGTCTTTGGTGCTAATAAAGGGCTAGATTACAAGTGGAGTGCAAAATATCGCTTTTGCGAAAGCGATATTTGCGCTCCACTTAGTAATACCAGCGCACGCAGATGTGTGCTGGTATTACAAGTTAGCCACAATGAAAAGGCACTTTTCATTGTCGTTTCTTTTCTAACAGCCCACACCCGCCACTTTTAACCCCTAAAAACTGCTTTGTGCAGTTAATGTTTATTAAAAAAAAATGCTAGGTTTTTTTGTTTTTTTTTTAATAAAAAAAACTACAAGACTCTTAAATTTGGGGCCAATTAGGGAACTTTTGTAAAATTAACCAGAGATCTGATCTCACACTTTAGCAATAACCAGTCACTTGTTTTTTATCACATGCCCGTTAACAGGCGAATTTGCCGGTTTACGGGTGCGGGATAAATTAGTGCTCCACTTGTAATCTAGCCCAAAATAAGATATTTTTAAAGTGCTGCTGCTTTTTGGACATTTTTTTTTTTTTTTTGAGGGCTGTGTCCCTGACCTGCAAAACAATAGATATCTGTCTAAGCAAAATGACAGGTTTTAAATGTTTTTTAAACATTTATTGCATATGCAAACTTTTGAAATGTTGTGAATAATTGCTAAAGCATCAATGAAAAGCTGACTTTAAAGTGTGTTTAAATTATGGTTTCTCATTATGAAAATAAACCTTCACATAAAGAGCCCACTTCTAAAAATGTCCCTAGGTCAGACATGATTTTCCATGCCAACGCTTTTTTTTGCATACTGCAAAAAAAATTTCTACTATTTCAATTTCAATACAATTTTTATTTTTTTCTTGAAATATGATTTTTTCAGAACAATTCAATTATGATTTTTAAAGTGATTAAAGTAAAGGACCATTAAATACAGTATAATTGCATAACTAACAAGTGCTTAATAAAAATACAATGCAATAACACTTTTCATAAAAGATTTTTTTTTCCTGGCAAATTTATTTTATTCTCCCATTTACCACCCCGCCCCCCCAGTATCATGTGACAGACAACAGCCAATCACAGACTATTTTACCTACACTCTGAGCTTTTGCACATGCTCAGTTGGGGCTGGTGCCTCAAAAAATATGCATAGAAAAAGATTGTGCAACATGTGATAGCAGAAGTAAATTGAAAAGACTTTTTAAAATTGTGTGCTCTTTCTAAATCATGAAAGTAAAATGCAAGGAACTCCCCTTTACAATACACACTGATATCAAGGTAAAAACTGCCTTTATAAAATTAGGACACAGGCTTCATTCTGCTAGGGAGATTTCTTATAGAATCTCACAAGCCGAGAGAGCTTTATAGAATCGGCCCTAACACATTAGATGATCATCTGTAAATAGTTTAATCAAGAAAACTTTCTTGCGGTTAATTACTGTGCTTTATACATTATCATAGTTGCCCAGTGACTGCAAATGTAAATTGAAAGTGACTGGAATTTTGGCACATGCTGATCACATCAAAACCAGTGAGTAATTTAATCTGACTGCATAAAAAAACACGAAAACGCAATTGATGCTAATATACTCCACCCACACATGCACATAATTACAGTAACCTTCCTGTGATGAAGAACTGCGCTTTGCTTTGTTGCTCCTCCATGTGGGCTACATGCCGGAAGCTTTTAATGAATCTAGTATCAGCATTCTTTTCATTCATATGTTGTCAGTTATTTTTATCACATTTGTTATCAGTTATATTAAATTGCCTGCCACTGTTGCTGATAATTACCAGCGAGAAGAGCTATTGCACTAAGCAAAGTACTAAATCCAGTGAGAGATCAGCAGATGTGCATATTTTTACCAGTCTTATCAACCCTCCTCTCTGCCTTAAAGGACGGCTTAATATGGTAGAATTGCATAATTAACAATTGTATTATAAAAAGACAATGCAATGACATCACTTTGAATTTCAAATACGCAGTATATATATATATATATATAGATAGATAGATAGATAGATAGATAGAGATAGATAGATAGATAGATAGATAGATATACACACATTTACAAATGTATATCTTACCCTATTTTTTGGCCCCCTGTGTCTTGTGATAGCCATCAGCCAATCACAAACTAGTATACGTATATACTGAGAACTAGTGCACATGCTCAGTGGTAGCTGATGCCTCAGAAAGTCTGCATATAAAAATGATTAGCAAAATTTGATAATATATATTGGAAAGTCTCTTAAAGGGTCATTATACACCAAATTTTTCTTTGCATTAAAGTTTTGTAGATGATCCATTTATATAGCCCCACTGGGAGTGTTTTTGTAACAATGTTTAGTTTTGGTTATTTTTTAATAACGTTGTGCAGAGTTTCAGACTCCCAACCAAGCCCCTCAGTGTCAGAAGTAGACGCGCTTTTCCAGTCTACTGCTGGCTTCTGTTTGTATAATCTGTCTTTTCATATACAGGGAAGGGGGGGGGGGGGGGGAGTGTCAACTACCATACACTTTCCTGGATGTTCCTGCTATCCTAATCAACAGTGCTAAACTTGGAGATTCTAAGTATGTTTTTAAAGGTTTTATACTGGATTTTTAGATCTGTATCTTTGCATATTCCGCTTTATAGTAGTGTCTATTACATGAAGATATATGAGAATTGGTGTATACTGTCCCCTTAAAGGACCCTAAATACAGTAAATTAGTATAATCAACAGATGTATGTTAAAATGTAGTTGCATCATTGGGGTCAATTTATTAAAGTGTGGCAGACATATGCTGTAGCGTATCATGTCCGCCAGACATCTCTGAATGCGAACAGCATACGCTGTCCGTATTCAGCATTGCACAAGCAGTTCTAGTGAAGTGCTTGTGCAATACCTCCCCCTGCAGATTTGCAGCCAATCGGCCGCTAGCAGGGGATGTCAATCAGCCCAATCGTATAGGATCAGGCGGATTGCTGTACGCAGCCTCAGAGGTAGCGTATGAGTTAAGGAGCAGCGGTATATAGGCCTAAAGGCTTGCGCGGAAACAGGGTGAATTGACCCAATTCGGCTGAAAATAAGTTCACCCCTTAGTCTGAACTTCAAATAAGAAGAAGATTTTTTTTTTCTGGCAAATTTTAAACATTTCTATTTCTACTCCTCTTGTATAATGTGACAGCCTTCAGCCAATCACAAATGCATATACACACTGTATATTCTGTGAATTCTTGCACATGCTCAGTAGGAGATGGTGACTCAAAAAGTGGAAATATAAAAATACTGTATACATTTTGTTAATGGAAGTAATTTTTTTTTTTTTTTAAACTGCATGCTTTATCCGAATCATCAAAGTTTTAATTTGACTTGAGTGTCCCTTTAATTTTCATATTTAAATGACAAGAAACAGGGGCAACATAATTAAAATGTATTGCAAAGAAAGATGTTTTTCTACACATATGAAAACATTGTATATCAAATGTTCAAAGTGTTTACTGAGCCCTTTAAAGGGTCTTTGTAGTATAATAGTAAATATGTAACAATTAGAAATGACACACATAGAAGGGGCCACTCCTGTAAGTTTACTGTTGTAAAGGGACATGTAAATCAACATTAATTGCAATGTATCCTTGATGCAACTATGGGGGTAAAAACATGGTATGATGTATTCCTGTGTTTTGGGGTTTTTTAAGGATCAGTGCACCAGAACAAGTTATCTGTGAACAGTTACGCTTCAGCTACTCTTTTTCCTGTTATCTGCATGGCAGAAAAAAATGACCAGCCAATCAGCATCACCAGTGCTGAGTTTACACTTGTGCCATGAAGACTTCGTGATTTTAGGTCTTGAGGGGTTACTTTTTCTTTGGGTGCTTGATTAAGTTGCTTTTCAGATGAGTATTTCCTCTGTTTGTCCTTAAGAAACAAACCTCCTGTGATAAATAGTTTCTAAGTTTAACTTGGGCAAATCTTATTACAGACAACCAGAGGCCTGGGGGTCGATCCGATATAAATCGTCGCCCGCAAAATCCGGCGACGCCAATATTTGCGCTGGTTTGGTATCACATATACGGCGTAACCTAGAAGTTACGCCCGTATATTTCTGCCGTCGCCCGTAGTTTTTTGGGCCATAGGCAGGTATACCAAACCCGAGCAGTTTGGTATCCAATATGCAGCGTAAGGACTTACGTGGCGAAAATGGAGAAAACTTACTCCATTTTCACCTCGCCACAAAAAGCAGCCGTAAGAAGCCTTACGCTGACTATTGGAGCCCCGTAACTACCTAAACTACCTGCTAAAATAAACCTAACACCTAACGCATGCGCAATGTCTATCTCCCTGTCAACCGCGATCTTCTAAAATAAACCTAACACCTAACGCATGCGCAATGTCTATCTCCCTGTCAACCGCGATCTTCTAAAATAAACCTAACACCTAACGCATGCGCAATGTCTATCTACCTGTCAACCGCGATCCCCCCCCCCCTGAAATCCCTAATAAAGTTATTAACCCCTAAACCGCCGCTCCCGGACCCCGCCGCCATCTACATAAACTAACCCCCTACTGTGAGCCCCTAAAACCGCCGCCATCTACCTTATCTATCCCCTAATCTGACCCCTTACACCGCCGCCACCTATATAAAAATTATTAACCCCTAATCTAATCCCCCTATACCGCCGCCAGCTATATTAATATTATTAACCCCTAATGTAAGCCACTTACACCGCCGCCATCTCTATTAAAATGATTAATCCCTTATTTAATCTACCTACCCCCTAGCTATATTATCTATATTAACCCTAAGTATATTATAGTTAATATAGGTATTACATTATATATATTAACTATATTAACCCTAATTATATTAGGGTTAATATAGTTAATATAGTTACTATAGTATTTATATTAACTATATTAACTCTATCTAACCCTAACACCCCTAACTAAATTTATATTAAATTAATCTAATTCATTTATAAACTAAAATATTCCTATTTAAATCTAAATACTTACCTATAAAATAAACCCTAAGATAGCTACAATATAATTAATAATTACATTGTAGCTATGTTAGGGTTAATATTTATTTTACAGGTAAATTGTTAATTATTTTAACTAGGTATAATAGATATTAAATAGTTATTAACTATTTAATATCTACCTAGTTAAAATAATTACCCAATTACCTGTAAAATAAATCCTAACCTAAGTTACAAATACACCTACACTATCAATAAATTTAATAAACTACAAACATCTATCTAAAAATACAATTAAATTAACTCAACTAAATTACAAAAAAAACAAACACTAAATTACAAAAAATAAAAAAAAGATTACAAGATTTTTAAGCTAATTACACCTATTCTAAGCCCCCTAATAAAATAATAAACCCCCAAAATAAAAATAATTCCCTGCCCTATTCTAAATTAAACAAATTTCAAAGCTCTTTACCTTACCAGCCCTTAAAAGGGCCTTTTGTGGGGCATGCCCCAAAGAATTCAGCTCTTTTGCATACAACAAATACAATCCCCCCCCCCCCATTACAACCCACCACCCACATACCCCTATTCTAAAACCACCCAAACCCCCCTTAAAAAAGCCTAACACTACCCCCCTGAAGATCTCCCTACCTTGTCTTCACCACACCGGGCCGAACTCCTGATCCGATCCGGGCGATGTCTTCCTCCAAGCGGCAAAGAAGAATTCTTCCTCCGGCGATGTCTTCCTCCAAGCGGCAAAGAAGAATTCTTACTCCGGCGACGTCTTCCTCCAAGCGGCAGCAAAGTCTTCATTCTTCCGGCGGCATCTTCAATCTTCTTTCTTCGCTCCGCCGCCGCGGAGCATCCATCCCGGCCGACTGCTGTACTACGAATGAGGTACCTTTAAATGACATCATCCAAGATGGCGTCCGCCGAATTCCGATTGGCTGATAGGATTCTATCAGCCAATCGGAATTAAGTTAGAAAAATCTGATTGGCTGATTGAATCAGCCAATCAGATTCAAGTTCAATCCGATTGGCTGATCCGAACAGCCAATCAGATTGAGCTCGCATTCTATTGGCTGATCGGAACAGCCAATAGAATGCGAGCTCAATCTGATTGGCTGTTCGGATCAGCCAATCGGATTGAACTTGAATCTGATTGGCTGATTCAATCAGCCAATCAGATTTTTCTAACTTAATTCCGATTGGCTGATAGAATCCTATCAGCCAATCGGAATTCAGCGGACGCCATCTTGGATGACGTCATTTAAAGGTACCTCATTCGTAGTACAGCAGTCGGCCGGGATGGATGCTCCGCGGCGGCGGAGCGAAGAAAGAAGATTGAAGATGCCGCCGGAAGAATGAAGACTTTGCTGCCGCTTGGAGGAAGACGTCGCCGGAGGAAGAATTCTTCTTTGCCGCTTGGAGGAAGACATCGCCGGAGGAAGAATTCTTCTTTGCCGCTTGGAGGAAGACATCGCCCGGATCGGATCAGGAGTTCGGCCCGGTGTGGTGAAGACAAGGTAGGGAGATCTTCAGGGGGGTAGTGTTAGGCTTTTTTAAGGGGGGTTTGGGTGGTTTTAGAATAGGGGTATGTGGGTGGTGGGTTGTAATGGGGGGGGGGGATTGTATTTGTTGTATGCAAAAGAGCTGAATTCTTTGGGGCATGCCCCACAAAAGGCCCTTTTAAGGGCTGGTAAGGTAAAGAGCTTTGAAATTTGTTTAATTTAGAATAGGGCAGGGAATTTTTTTTATTTTGGGGGTTTATTATTTTATTAGGGGGCTTAGAATAGGTGTAATTAGCTTAAAAATCTTGTAATCTTTTTTTTATTTTTTGTAATTTAGTGTTTGTTTTTTTTTGTAATTTAGTTTAGTTAATTTAATTGTATTTTTAGATAGATGTTTGTAGTTTATTAAATTTATTGATAGTGTAGGTGTATTTGTAACTTAGGTTAGGATTTATTTTACAGGTAATTGGGTAATTATTTTAACTAGGTAGATATTAAATAGTTAATAACTATTTAATATCTATTATACCTAGTTAAAATAATTAACAATTTACCTGTAAAATAAATATTAACCCTAACATAGCTACAATGTAATTATTAATTATATTGTAGCTATCTTAGGGTTTATTTTATAGGTAAGTATTTAGATTTAAATAGGAATATTTTAGTTTATAAATGAATTAGATTAATTTAATATAAATTTAGTTAGGGGTGTTAGGGTTAGATAGAGTTAATATAGTTAATATAAATACTATAGTAACTATATTAACCCTAATATAATTAGGGTTAATATAGTTAATATATATAATGTAATACCTATATTAACTATAATATACTTAGGGTTAATATAGATAATATAGCTGGCGGCGGGGTAGGTAGATTAAATTAGGGGTTAATCATTTTAATAGAGATGGCGGCGGTGTAAGGGGCTTACATTAGGGGTTAATAATTTTAATATAGATGGCGGCGGTGTTAGGGGCTCACTTTAGGGGGTTATAGATATAATATAGCTGGCGGCGGGGTACGGGAGCGGCGGTTTAGGGGTTAATAACTTTATTAGGTTGCGGCGGGGTACGGGAGCGGCGGTTTAGTGGTTAATAGCTTTTTTATGGTTAGGCTAGTGAGGGGGGATAGCGGATAGAGGGTTAGACGTGTCGGGCTATGTTAGGGAGGCGTGTTAGACAGTGCGGGCTATGTTAGGGAGGCGTGTTAGACAGTGCGGGCTATGTTAGGGAGGCGTGTTAGACAGTGCGGGCTATGTTAGGGAGGCGTGTTAGACAGTGCAGGTGTTTTAGACTTTAGTCAGGTTTTATAGGCGCCGGCAGTTTCTAACGTGGCGCAAGTCACTGGCGACGCCAGAAATTTGTACTTGCGCAGATTTCTGGACATCGCTGGTTTGTGAGACTTGCGCCACGTTAGCATCTGACGGCGACTTATATGGGATAGCTCGAGTTGCGAGCTGAAACTGCGGGCGACGCCGGTTCCCTCGCTTGCGCCGCAAACTGCGATCTATATCGGATCGCGCCCCTGGTGCCTAAGTTCAGTTTATGACTTTGTATGGCCTGCCATAAAAGAGGGGTGGATACCTTCCTTGCCCACTCTGGAAGTGGCCTGGTCAGAAATCTGACCTTAGGAAAAAATGTATTTAACTGTGATTTAATAAACAATAATATTGCCATTCTACTGGAAAGGCTGCATAGGTCAGTGTAAGTAACCTTCTTTCCTTGCCAACTCCCATGGCACAGATATATCTAAGATAGTACAGTATTAGGTTCTGTTTTTACTTCTTTTAGTTTTTGTTTTAAAAACTGTTGCTTTGTATAATTGTTTGTTAACTCTCTTTTTTTCATTAAGTTTTTGCCTTTGTATAATATTTGAACCATGTTATTGAAGAGACTGGTAATAATAGTACAGTGGTTTTTTAGACTGATTTTAGCTCAATTTTGTTGTGAGAATTTTTTTTTTTTTATAATCAAAGTTTTTTATTGAGGTAATATCAAATATACAAAACATCAAACAGTATACATTCAGCGTCTTGCTATAATACATAGTACATATGTTATTAATAAAACATTGGCTGTAAATACGAAATACAACTTTTACATTCTGAGTTTACCTCTTTTCTATTTCGTTTCCTATGTCATAACACAAAAAAGAGTCTTTCAGTAATTCAAGCATCCTGAATAACTTATACATCCGATAGAGTGATAGACTAAACATAATATAAAAGTGTATTTGTTATCTAAAACTATACACAATATAGGAAAACATAATATGTTGCTCCTATTTGATAGATACGGTAGGTAAACAGGTTATGAAATATGTAATAAACCGTCATCAGATTCTAGAAATATAAGGAAAAGGAATAGGAGCAACTTATGACAATATAATAACGACAGCGGATAAATACCGCTGATTTGTTCACAAAGAATAGGGGTGAACAATAGCCAAGTAGCTGAACTTTATATAGTAATACAACATTATATAAATAAAAAAGGTATATAAGAAGAACTTATAGCGATATATTAACATAGATGTGATCTAATATAGAGTCACCCCCTCTCCATAGTAAATATATAGGTAAGAAAACATAAAAGGCTTTACACCTTGGAATACAGTATTTGACAACAGATCAACGCCTCTAGAAGCTGAAGTAAGGTGAGGGGGGAGATGTGAAGATGAGAACAGAGCCCTTTAAACTAGGAAACACAACCCAGGGGTAGCCGTAAGCTGCTTAACAGTGACCAACTCTGACCTAGGTTAGAGGCTATGTGTCAACAGTCATACCTTTAGTATATATACATATAATATTATAGCATAGACACACCATACACATGGGATATTTACAAAATTGATGTTACCCTCCAGGTACGGGCCCTATACCCAGAGCTGGCTGTTTTATATTAAGGAAAAAGTAATGCCTAGTGATAACTATGAGAATAAGGGAAATGACATATAAGGATGCTGCAAAACCATTAGTGCTAGTGTCATTGAATATGCACTAAATTACATGACTATATGTATAGTTGCAAAAGATATACAGCTACGGTATCTTTACTGTATCTATAATTAGAACTCTCCTGAAGAGTAAGTATAACAATAGGGACAGTTCCCTAAAATTCAGTGGTTTATGTAGGGCTACTGTTCTATTACTCATAGCTATATGTGCCACCAAGAGAGCATGTTGTAATACAGAACTGGACTTTACAGAATATGCAAAGAAGACCACATAGAAATACATACAGTGTCTGGCTGGCAGGCAATATTATATAATAATACATAAGCTGAGGAAAACTGAGCTATAAGCTAGAAAATACGTAGCATTTACGATGCACAGTTTTATAACCCTACAGTAACAGTGTGCTTAAGTAAACAATATATAATAGCATGTAGCATAACATTCAGCACAAAGCTGGACTTGTTTAGATCAGGTCTGGTAGCCATAGCTTATTGCGTATTGATCTATCACATAAGCATCAAATATTCCTGAACACACAAATAAGTGTCCATATTAAAATATGGTAAGATAATGATTACTGTCTGGCAAGACTGTAGGTTAATGCAGCTGACCTGAATATTACTTATAACACGCTAAGAGGGAAAGTAACTCAAATGTATGCCAATCTTACATACAGCTCAGTTGCAAATCCCACCTAAACAGTGGCATTAATAGACAAGTAATATAAAGTGGTGTAGTGACAAGCATGTAGTGTGGATTTATACATAATTAGCTAACCAAAAATTTAGTAGGATCTGGTCTGATTGTTATAGATCTATATCTGAGCAGTATAGTTAAAGTTCAGACTAACATCCTTCCTAGTAAAATGAGATGGAGTTAGAGCCAAAGGATTTTGAGGAAGCAATATTGGCAATATTGGCATATCAATATATATATAGGACGGCTAAACCTATTACACATGGCGTCCAAATAGATCTTGAAGAGAAACATCAAAAGCTGCATTGCTGGCAAACACATAGTCCAAAAGTACAGCCGAATGTCACAAAGAAGCCCCTCATAGACAGATATCACAAGTCCCGTGAGTTTCCAATCTGTAAATACAGGCAAGGAAGGTTGGGTGTCTAAGATATCGGGGCTGTGAGCATAAGTTTAAGTTTACCCCACTCCAGCTCTTGCTATCATCGGGAGACCGGCTCTGCATATTACCGCTGCATCACATTGAACTATATGGCCACAGATGTTATGCTGGGGGGATCTACCAATTCTCAGTTCAGCTAGTGGCTGCGTCGTAGCCCATAAAACCCCAGTTAATCCCCCCTCCCCTGCCGGGAGGTTAATTCCTCTGCCCAGAATCATAGACATGGGGAGCTTCAAAGGATTAGGCAGCTCTAACTGCCACGCAGGCAAGCGAGTATGCGACTCCCTGTCACTTACACTGATCTGCATTGCAAGGTCTCCAATCGGCTGCATGGTACTCCATGTATTCCGTGTTTCCATAGAGCAGGGTTGCGGAGGTGTCTGTCTCTCATGTTGTTCTGTTGAGATCGGCAAATAAGGCTTGGAGATCTGCGCGGTTAGAACCCGGACCGCTCTTGGGTCTTGATATCTCTCTGCTTCCCATAGTAGTATAGTTGAAGCACAACGCTCCATCGCTCTCTTAGACAGGCTGACCGCGGGCGTATTCTGTTTAGGGTCCATGGCGGCCCTCAGCTCCTCACTAAGGGCGTGGTGGTGGGCATCCAAAGAAAGTGATAAGCCCCGCAATGCAAATATTATCTGTTTTTCCATAGCAATGCTTAGGGTAAAGATAAAGTAAATAAAAAAAAAAAAATCCTCCAATAGCAGCTACAGAGTTGTCTCCAAAATGGCGGCCAGCTCCATACAGCATCAGCAGTCAAGCAAGAGATCTTTGCGTCGCTGTGGCATCCAGGACTTAGTCCACTAAACTAAAGTTGTTGCTCAGTATTCTAGAACTTCGTGAATGAGAGATGTCATTTATAAAAGTTCCATAACTTGCTTATAATGATATATTATTTGTTTACATAGCAGGAGCTCTACATAAAGACGTCCTGTTGCTTTGATGGCTGGCTCCGCCCTTGTTGTGAGAATTTTAATCTGTAGTCTGGGGTTTTCCTTAAGATTTCCCTTATGATAATTTTTAACTGGTGGCAGCAGAGATAGTTTAGTGTGGGTGGCATCAAATGAAAGTTTGGGCATTTTTCTAGGTCTAGTACAGACTAGAGGGTGTTTATTAAAGGGACAGTCTACTCCACAATTGTTGTTATTTAAAAAGATAGATAATCCCTTTATTACCCATTTCCAAGTTTTGCATAACCATCACAGTTATATTAATACACTTTTTACCTCGGTGATAACCTTGTATCTAAACCTCTGCCCTTATTTCAGTTCTTTTGACAGACTTGCATTTTAGCCAATTCGTGCTGACTCCAAGGTAACTCCATTGCCACAATGTTATCTGTATTGCACACATGGAATAGCAATGTCTAGCTGTAAACAAACTGTCAAATGCTCTGAGATAAGAGGTGGCCTTCAAAGGCATAGAAATTAGCATATGAGCCTACCTAGGTTTAACTTTAACAAAGAATACCAAGAGAACAAACCAAATTTGATGATAAAGTTAAATTGGAAATTTGTTTAAAATTGTATGCCCTGCATCATGAAATTTTAATTTTGACCCTTGCACCCACTAAACTAACTCACAGGCTTGAATGTAGGGGCTAGACTGTGACAAACTGGTTAAGGTGAAAAGGGGTGGTTAACCCTTTCTGTGCCAAACTGGTGATTGTGGCTGGGTTGGTTAACCCTGTACATCACAGCTTGCTTTACTGTGATCGTGTGAATGTTGCAAGAGTTCATGGAAAACTTCCTTGAACTGAGGCAAAAAAGAGATTGACAGTGCCTGCACAAACCAGATGAATACTCCCTTACTAGTCCTGAGACAAGCACCCTGCTTGGGTGTTAAAAATTCCTCTAGCGTGGGATTTGGCTTCTGAGGAAATGTTAAGGTAAATCTGGAATAGGATTTGGCTACTATGGAATTTTTTTTAGATAAAACATCTTTCTTTATTACATATTCAAGTGATATTTTCTAGGCAGCTTTTTTCCATATATGCTGCATTACTTTTCAAGTGATTTGACATTTAAGTATATGTTGGTAAATAATACAAGATTCAGTGTAGAATGTATTAATCTAAAAACACTTTAGAGTTTCTTTTTTCCCCAACACAAACAGCCTAAGCATTATTTCTGTATTTTATTATTATTATTATCATTTGTATAGCGCCACAATATTCCATATTGTTGTACATATGTGGGTCAACTTTTGATGCATTTATACACAGATAGAAAAAACAAGCAAAAAAAGACCACAAAAAAACTCTAGATATGACCTTAAATCAATGTTTTTTAGCATAGCGACAACAGCTATGAGATGGAAACATAAACATATTTTTCAGTTAACAAATATTAAAGGGATATGAAACACAAACATTTTGTCTTGTAATTCAGACAGAATGGCCCATTTATCAATATCTGGCGGACATGTTCTGCTGTAGCGGATCATGTCCGCCTGACACCGCTGAATGCAGACAGCATATGCTGTCGGTATTTAACATTGCACAAGCAGTTCTGTTGAACTGCTTGTATAATGCCGCTCCCTGCAGATTCGCGACCAATCAGCCACTAGCAGGGGGCATCAATCAACCCGATCGTATACGATCGGGCGGATTGGAGACCGCAGCCTTAGAGGTGGTGTATGAGTTAAGGAGCAGATGTCTTAAGACCGCTGCTTCTTAACTCCTGTTGCCGGCGAGCCTGAAGGGTCATGCAGAAACAGCTGCATAGCAGCGAATATGGGGCTTAATAAATCGGTGTACAATTTTAAAAAAGTTTCCAATTTTTAAAAAGTTTCCAATTAAATTCTGTTATCGAATTTTCTTTGTTCCCTTGGTATTCTTTGTTGAAGAGATAGTTAGGTATGTGTTTGGAGCACTATATAGCATAAAATAGTGCTGCCATCTAGTGCTCTTACAAATAAATAAAAATGTTGCAAAAAAGATGCCACATAGTTCTCCGGACATATGCACACGCCTGAGCTTATGTCAATGCTTTTTAACAAAAGATAAAAAAAGAATGAAGCAATTTGATAATATAAGTAAATTAGAAAGTTGTTTAAAATTACTTGCTCTTTCTGAATCACTAAATAAAAAAAAAAATGGATTTCATATCCCTTTAACTTGTAGCATTTACAAATGTAGCACAAAAAGAATGGTTTATTCTCCAAACTATATATTAATTCCCCATCAGATTACTCTTCCAAATATAAACTCTCACAACACCAAATCTTTATCTGCCAAGTTTAATTCCATGTTTACCAAGCCTGTTAATAAGGTACCTGCACATGGGTTTACAGTTAGGAACTAAATATACTTGTGAGATTATGGGTAATGTAAAATGACCATTATTTATGCCTATTTAAAGGGACAGAAAATGTAAATTATTTCTCCTCCTAGGAGCCTCTTAGGACTCAAATTAAAAGGTCTATTTCAAAGAAATGTAAATTTAGATTTTTGATTTATAATACAATTTAAAGAGCCAGTAATTACTTTGTATGCAAATTAATATGACCCTGGGGAAGTCTCCCTATGGGTGATGGGGGAAACAAAACATGGACTACTTGCCCAGTCTGCTTAGAGTGATGTGGCTGCACCTCACTGATGAGGCACAAGGAGGCTGAAACAATCGTCTGGGGTTGTCAAGTTCCTTGTTCAGGGGAGAATTGTCTGGTATTTCGGGGCTGGACTGACCTTACTTGGCGGGATCAGACTGATATACTTTAGGAAAGTTTTCCTCTGTGAAAAGCACACTGGTCTAAAAGAGGCTGCTTCCGGGTGGTAAATTGCCATGGAACTAGCTGATGAGCTGTTGTTCATTCCTGGTAGAGCGTTTCTCTCTTCGTATGCAGTAATTACTTATAGGCAAACCTTACAAATATATGTGGAGAAATAGTTTACATTTGCTGTCCCTTTAACAGAGTTCACAACTCTCCAGCATATTGCAGGATTGTCACAGGTTGGGAGCTTACTGTCTTTCCCACAGTTTCTCCTTCTGGGTAAATGTCTTATTTTCCAGAACAAAACCAGGTAAATTCCCATCTATGATCTGCTCCATGATACAACCAGTACATCCACCCCTCTGACCAAGTCTCTTCCCCACAACCCCCCTACTGCCCCACCCACAAATCTCCTTTACCCACCCCCCAGTTCAAGAATAGATATATAGAATATTTATATAACCCTCAAATCGCTTTGTAAAAGAGTGAATATACAGATGGCCTTACATTACAGCTGAAGATAGTTACATAATAGGTTAAAGGGATAGTAAAGTCAAAATTAAACTTGCATGATTCATATAGAGCATGTAATTTTAAGACACTTTTACGTTCACTTCTATTTTCAAATGTGCTTCGTTCTCTTAGTATCCCTTGTTAAAAAATGAATGCGCACATATCATACACTAGTGGGAGCCGCTGCTAATTGGTGCCTGCACACATTTGTCTCGTGTGATTGGATAACTAGATGTGTTCAGCTTGCTGCCAGTAGTGCAATGATGTCCCTACATTAATGGATAACATGAGAATGAAGCAATTTGATAATAGAAGTAATTTTCAAATTTGTTTAAAATTGTATGTTCTATCTGAATCATAATAGAAAATATTGTGGTTTACTATCCCTTTAATATCACAGATATAATGTTTTATGCAGGTTTTACTCATAACCCACAAGTGCACTTCAGAAACCCTAACAAAATTGTTCTAACAAAACAATGATCTGTAGGAGCTGTTTTTGTTAAATATTTTTAAACCCTATAATGTGTTTTGGGAATAAAGGAATCCAGCCCACAAGTACCACAGATTCCACAGTCACTGGGTGCAAATAACAGCTGACTTCTCTGTACATAGGCATTAGCTGCTATCTGTTTACTCCTTGTCACAGTTAGGCGGCATGCAACCCTTTCTACAAACTCTGTAGTGCAGATTTATTAACCCCTCTATCCCTGGAAATAACAAATATATACAGTAGGCTCTGGAAATTCCCTGAGATAGAAGGAAGCTATAGCTATTAATATATAGTGATGTCGCGAACTTAAAATTTTCCATTCGCGAACGGCGAACGCGAATTTCCTCAAATGTTCGCAAACGGGCGAACCGGGCGAACCACCATTGACTTCAATAGGCATGCAAATTTTAAAACCCACAGGGACTCTTTCTGGCCACAATAGTGATGGAAAAGTTGTTTCAAGGGGACTAACACCTGGACTGTGGCATGCCGGAGGGGAATCCATGGCAAAACTCCCACGGAAAATTACATAGTTGATGCAGAGTCTGGTTTTAATCCATAAAGGGCATAAATCACCTAACATTCCTAAATTGTTTGGAATAACGTGCTTAAAAACATCAGGTATGATGTTGTATCGATCAGGTAGTGTAAGGGTTACGCCCGCTTCACAGTGACAGACCAAACTCCCTGTTTAACGCACCGCAAACAGTCCATTTGCACAACCGCAAACTCTCCATTTGCACAAGGTTGGATACGAAGCTAGCCATGTCCCGTTCCTTGTCCTCACTGATGTCATTGAAGGTCTCTTCCTCCACCCAGCCACGTTCAACACCAAGGGCCCCCGAAAGGTGACAAAAAGCACCCTGGGACGCCTGCTGTGTTTGGTCTTCCACCTCCTCAAAGCCATCTTCCTCCTCTGACTCCTCTTCTTCAGACTCCTCTCTCTGCATTGCCTCTCTCTGCGTTATTATAAGGTATGTTAAGTAGTACTATTCCTATCAGTTTAATCCCTGTGGTGTTCCCTTATCAGGGGACGTGTATATGGCATGGATTTTAGGAACCGGGAGATGGAAAAAGATGCTTGGTCGGTCCTCCTACTTCAAATTTGGGGCACTGCGCTTGCAATCTACTGTGCCACCAAATATGCGTGGTGTGTTAAGTAGTACTATTCTTATCAGTTTAATCCCTGTTACGTCCCCTATCAGGGGACGTGTATATGGCATGGATTTTAGGAACCGGGAGATGGAAAAAGATGCTTGGTCGGTCCGGCCATGAGATAGATAGATTTGATAGATAGATGGATACATAGATTAGATAGATAGATCAATAGATGCAATAGATACATTTGATAGATACGAGATACGATAGATAGATTTGATAGATAAATAGATAGATTTGATAGATAGATAATTTCCCAGACAGAGAATTACAAGACGTGCGGTCTGGGACCCATGGTAAGGTTCCCCGAGGTAGTTGCGGCGCCAGGGGACGTGTATATGGCATGGATTTTAGGAACCGGGAGATGGAAAAAGATGCTTGGTCGGTCCTCCTACTTCAAATTTGGGGCACTGCGCGTGCAATCTAATGTGCCACCAGATAGGAGTGGTGTGTTAAGTAGTACTATTCCTATCAGTTTAATCCCTGTTAAGTGCCATTTTTTTGGTTTGGTTTTTGAAGCCACAGTGCAGTACCAGAGGCCAGAAAAATTTGGCATGTACACATGCCTGAAAAATTAGGTATTGTTGCAGCCGCTGCTGTAGCAGCGGCCAAAAAAATTGATGTTTATTTCCCAGGCAGAAAGTGCCCTAAAACATTGCGGCTTGAACCCTAGTTGGTGGCGGATAAGTCACGCAAGTCATCCAGCATTCGAAGATAAAATACAGCAGCGTGTGGCCTTTTTTACTCAAATGTAACGCCCAATGTCAGTCGCTTCGGGATCCATCCCTCATTCATCTTAATAAAGGTGAGGTAATCTAGACTTTTTTGACCTAGGCGACATCTCTTCTCAGTGACAATACCTCCTGCTGCACTGAAGGTCCTTTCTGACAGGACACTTGAAGCCGGGCAGGCCAGAAGTTCAATTGCAAATTGGGATAGCTCAGGCCACAGGTCAAGCCTGCACACCCAGTAGTCAAGGGGTTCATCGCTCCTCAGAGTGTCGAGATCTGCAGTTAAGGCGAGGTAGTTTGCTACCTGTCGGTCGAGTCGTTCTCTGAGGGTGGACCCCGAAGGGATGTGGCGATGCATAGGAGTTAAAAAGCTTTGCATGTCCTCCATCAACAACACGTCTATAAAGCGTCCTGTCCTTGCCGACGTGGTCGTGGGAGTCAGAGGATTACTTTCAACTCTTCCCCTATTAGATTCCCGTTGTGCTGTGACATCACCCTTATACGCTGTGTAATGCATACTTTTTAATTTATTTTGGAACTGCTGCATCCTTTCCGACTTGTGGTAATTCGGTAACATTTCAGGCACTTTATGCTTATATCGGGGGTCTAGTAGCGTGGACACCCAGTACAGGTCGTTCTCCTTCAGCTTTTTTATACGAGGGTCACTCAACAGGCACGACAGCATGAAAGACCCCATTTGCACAAGGTTGGATGCCAAGCTACTCATGTCCCGTTCCTCGTCCTCAGTGATCTCACTGAAGGTATCTTCTCCCCCCCAGCCACGTACAACACCACGGGTAACAGATAGGTGACAACAACGAGCACCCTGGGATGCCTGTTGTGGTTGGTCTTCCTCCTCCTCCTCCTCAAAGCCACATTCCTTCTCTGACTCCTCTTCCTCACAATCCTCTTCCAGCATTGCTGCTGGTCCAGCAAGCAATGCTGATAAGGCTGTTTCTGGTGGTGATGGTGACCACAACTCTTCCTCTTCACGCTCATCTACGGCCTGATCCAGCACTCTTTGCAGGGCACGCTCCAGGAAGAAAAAAAATGGTATGATGTCGCTGATGGTGCCTTCGGTGCGACTGACTAGGTTTGTCACCTCCTCAAAAGGACGCATGAGCCTACAGGCATTGCGCATGAGCACCCAGTAACGTGGCAAAAAATCCCAGCTCCGAGGAGGCTGTCCTAGCACCCCGGTCATACAAATACTCGTTAATGGCTTTTTCTTGTTGGAGTAGGCGGTCGAACATTAGGAGTGTTGAATTCCAACGTGTCGGGCTGTTGCAAATCAAGCGCCTCACTGGCATGTTGTTTCGCCGTTGGATATCGGAAAAGTGCGCCATGGCCGTGAGGGAACGCCTCAAATGGCCAAACACCTTCCTGGCCTGCTTCAGGACGTCCTGTAAGCCTGGGTACTTATGCAGAAAGCGTTGTATGATCAGATTACACACATGTGCCATGCAAGGCACATGTGTCAACTTGCCCAATTTCAATGCCGCCACCAAATTACTTCCGTTGTCAGAAAACACTTTGCCGTTCTCCAGTTGGTGCGGAGTCAGCCACTGATCCACCTGTGCGTTCAGGGCGGACAGGAGTGCTGGTCTGGTGAGACTCTCTGCTTTCAGGCAAGTCAACCCCAAGACGGCATGACACTGCTGTATCCGGGATGTGGAATAGTACCTGCGGAGCTGGGGGGGGTGCCGTTGATGTGGCGCAAGACGCAGCAGCAGAAGAGGACTCAGCCGAGGAGGTTATGGAAGAGGATAGAGTAGGAGGAGTAGAGGAGGTGGCAGCAGGCCTGCCTGCAAGTCGTTTCGGTGTCACCAACTCCTCCTCTGCAGAGCCACGCATTCCATGCTTGGCAACCGTCAGCAGGTTTACCCAATGCGCAGTGTAGGTGATATACCTGCCCTGACCATGCTTTGCAGACCAGCTATCAGTGGTCATATGGACCCTTGCCCCAACACTGTGTGCCAGACATGCCATTACTTCCTTTCGCACAATCGAGTACAGGTTGGGGATTGCCTTTTGTGCAAGGAAATTTCGGCCGGGCAAGGGGGTGACTTTATGACATTGGCTTCTTACGCTCAAACATGTCCTTGACAGACACCTGACTGTGGGCAGATGAGCAGGAACTGCTCCGGAAGAGAGACGGAGTGGCGGATGGTTGAGAGGGGGCAAGGAGGACAGCAGTGGTTGATGTGGCTGAAGATGCTGGACCAGGAGGAGGATGGCGGCTTTGAGTTTGTGTGCTGCTTCTACTCATGTGTTGATCCCATAGGCGTTTGTGATGTGCGATCATGTGCCTTCGCAAAGCAGTTGTACCTAGGTGGGTGTTGAACTTCCCACGACTCAGTTTCTTTTGGCACAGGTTGCAAATGGCATCGCTGTTGTCAGAGGCAGACACACAAAAAATGCCACACTGCTGAGCTCTGCGATGACGGCATTCTGGTGGTGGCAACAGCATGCGTTGATTGGCGTGCTGTCTGGCTGACCACGGATGCCGATGCATGATGTCTGACTGTGCCACTAGCTTCTTGTGACGACCTCACCCTGCTTCCAACTTGTCTCCTCCTCCTCCTCTCTGTTTCCCCATCTGAACTTTCCCCCTGTTTTTCTTCTCTTCTAGCGGGCACCCACGTGACATCCACGGATGCATCGTCATCATCAACCGCTTCACTTGTATCTAACAAATCAACAAAGGAAGCAGCAGCGGGTACAACATCATCATCATCATCACACCGTACGTCCATGTCTGTAATGCTGCCTGACTGAGACATATCACTGTTATCTACATCCTCTGTCAATGATGGTTGTGCATCACTCATTTCTTCCAACTGATGTGTAAAAAACTGCTCTGACAGATCAAGTGAAGCGGCTGTGGTGCTAGTGGTGGCGGCAGGCGGGCGAGTGTTAACTTGAGAGGTGCCCGAAGATAAGCTGGAGGAGGATGGTGCGTCAAGGTTCGGTGTGGAAGCTATGGAAGATTGGGTGTCCTGTGTTAAAAAGTCAACTATTTCCTCAGAATTTTTCGAGTTCATGGGATGTGGCCTCTGAACAATGGGCATTATTCTAGGGCCAAAGGGAATCACAGCACCACGACCACGACGGCACCTGCGGGGTGGCCTGTCTCTGCCTGTCATTTTTTTTTAAATGTACACTTACACTACTATTAAACAAGATATGAGTGGTGGCACTGGGCAAGTGGGCACAGTATACGCTGTGAGCCTGACACAAAAAAGCAGACTGATGTTTCACAGTCCAAAAAGTTTTATTTGTTTTTAAATGTACACTTACACTACTATTAAACAAGATATGAGTGGTGGCACAGGGCAAGTGGGCACAGTATATGCTGTGAGCCTGACACAAAAAAGCAGACTGATGTTTCACAGTCCAAATTTTTTTTATTTTTTTAAATGTACACTTACACTACTACTATTAAACAAGATATGAGTGGTGGCACATGGCAAGTGGGCACAGTATACGCTGTGAGCCTGACACAAAAAAGCAGACTGATGTTTCACAGTCCAAAAAGTTTTTATTTTTGTAAATGTACACTTACACTACTATTAAACAAGATATGAGTGGTGGCACTGGGCAAGTGGGCCCAGTATAAGCTGTGAGCCTGAAACAAAAAAGCAGACTGATGTTTCACAGTCCAAAAAAAATTTTTTTTGTTTTTAAATGTACACTTACACTACTATTAAACAAGATATGGGTGGTGGCACTGGGCAAGTGGGCACAGTATACGCTTTGAGCCTGACACAAAAAAGCAGACTGATGTTTCACAGTCCAAAAGTTTTTTTGTTTTTAAATTTACACTACAATTACACCAGATATGAGTGGTGGCACTGAGCAAGTGGGCACAGTATATGCTGTGAGCCTGGCACACACGCTGGCAGGCAGGCAAATGCAATTAGATTACACAAGCAGACTGATGTTTCACAGTCAAAAAAGTTTTTTTTTTTTTAAATTTACACTACTGTTACACCAGATATGAGTGGGGGCACTGGGCAAGTGGGCACAGTATACGCTGTGAGCCTGGCACACATGCTGGAAGGCAGGCAGGCAACTGCAATTAGATTACACTAGCAGACTGATGTTTCACAGTCGAAAAAGTTTTTTGTTTTTTTAAATTTACACTACTGTTACACCAGATATGAGTGGTGGCACTGGGCAAGTGGGCCTGGCACACACACTGGCAGGCAGGCAACTGCAATTAGATTACACTAGCAGACTGATGTTTCACAGTCAAAAAAGTTTTTTGTTTTTTTAAATTTACACTACTATTACACCAGATATGAGTGGTGGCACTGGGCAAGTGGGCCTGGCACACACACTGGCAGGCAGGCAACTGCAATTAGATTACACAAGCAGACTGATGTTTCACAGTCAAAAAAGTTTTTTTTTTTTAATTTACACTTCTGTTACACCAGATATGAGTGGTGGCACTGGGCAAGTGGGCCTGGCAGACACACTGGCAGGCAGGCAACTGCAATTAGATTACACAAGCAGACTGATGTTTCACAGTCAAATAAGTTTTTTTTAAAAAAAAATTACACTACTGTTACACTAGATATGAGTGGTGGCACTGGGCAAGTGGGCCTGGCACACACACTGGCAGGCAGGCAACTGCAATTAGATTACACTAGCAGACTGATGTTTCACAGTCAAAAAAGTTTTTTTTTTTAAATTTACACTACTGTTACACCAGATATGAGTGGTGGCACTGGGCAAGTGGGCCTGGCACACACACTGGCAGGCAGGCAACTGCAATTAGATTACACTAGCAGACTGATGTTTCACAGTCAAAAAAGTTTTTTTTTTAAAATTTACACTACTGTTACACCAGATATGAGTGGTGTGGCACTGGGCAAGTGGGCCTGGCACACACACTGGCAGGCAGGCAACTGCAATTAGATTACACTAGCAGACTGATGTTTCACAGTCAAAAAAGTTTTTTTTTTTTAATTTACACTACTGTTACACTAGATATGAGTGGTGGCACTGGGCAAGTGGGCCTGGCACACACACTGGCAGGCAGGCAACTGCAATTAGATTACACTAGCAGACTGATGTTTCACAGTCAAAAAAGTTTTTTTTTTTTAATTTACACTACTGTTACACCAGATATGAGTGGTGTGGCACTGGGCAAGTGGGCCTGGCACACACGCTGGCAGGCAGGCCGGCAACTGCAATTAGATTACACTAGCAGACTGATGTTTCACAGTCAAAAAAGTTTTTTTTTTTAAATTTACACTACTGTTACACCAGATATGAGTGGTGGCACTGGGCAAGTGGGCCTGGCACACACGCTGGCAGGCAGGCAACTGCAATTAGATTACACTAGCAGACTGATGTTTCACAGTCAAAAAAATTTTTTTTTTTTAAATTTACACTACTGTTACACCAGATATGAGTGGTAGCACTGGGCAAGTGGGCCTGGCACACACGCTGGCAGGCAGGCAACTGCAATTAGATTACACTAGCAGACTGATGTTTCACAGTCAAAAAAGTTTTTTTTTTTTAAATTTACACTACTGTTACACCAGATATGAGTGGTGGCACTGGGCAAGTGGGCCTGACACACACGCTGGCAGTCAGGCAACTGCAATTAGATTACACTAGCAGACTGATGTTTCACAGTCAAAATTTTTATTTTTTTTAAATTTACACTACTGTTACACCAGATATGAGTGGTGGCACTGGGTAAGTGGCTTGGCAGGCAGGCAACTGCAATTAGATTACACAGGGGAAAAAAAAATGATGTTCTAGCCCTAAAAAGGGCTTTTTGGGGTGCTGTCCTTACAGCAGAGATCAGATGAGTCCTTCCGGACTGTAGTGGACACTGAATACACTAGCCTAGCTATCAATTTCCCTATTAAATCACCAGCAGCTACACTGTCCCTCCTCTCACTAACAATGCAGCTTCCAAATGAATCTAAAATGGCTGCTGTCCAGGAGCTGGGAGGGTCTGGGAGGGAGGGAGGGTCTGCTGCTGATTGGCTGGAATGTGTCTGCAGACTGTGAGATACAGGGTCAAAGTTTACTCAATGATGACGAATAGGGGACAGATCAAACATCGTATATGTTAGCCCGCCGCGGTGAACAAGAACATGCTAAGTACATCTGTGTTTTATTCGCAGACCAATCATTATAACTATCACACTGTATTTCATTTGTAAATGTCCTCTTCTAAATTAAATAAAAACAAAATCGCAATGTTCATTTTTAAATGCAATGTTCATTTTTAAATATTGTTACAGAGTTATAAGCACTTTTCCTGTAAAAAAACAAAACAGTTTCTATAAACAGTGTCACAAGCATTACACAGAGGACATGTAATAATATCTTTGTCATTTTAAAATTGTCAACACTTTATATTCTCAATGACACGTACCACTTACTCTTTCATAAGAGCAGTAAAACTGTTTTTCACTGGAAATTTGAAGCTGCAAGGAGATATCCTCACTAGTTCCAGACAGACAAATGCACACACAAGTGTCTGTGTTATTGACTAAGGTCTTTGTACAGTTGAGAGATTCTCTAAGGAAAAATGTTCACCATAAATTTTGCAAATTTCTGTCAGCCAACATCTATATGTGCTAATTACACTACTGATCACATATGCATATATTCAACATGTATCTAATTAAAGGGACATAAAAATGCCCTAATTTTCTAGTACGTTTTATTTTTGTACTGTTGCTTGCATATAAGTGTGTGCTTAAAGAGACACTGAAACCCAAATTATTTCTTTCATGATTCAGATAGAGCATGAAATTTTAAGCAACTTTCTAATTATCATTTTTTCTTTGTTCTTTTGCTATCTTTATTTGAAAAAGAAGGCATCTAAGCTTTTTATTGGTTTAGAACTGTGGACAGCACTTTTTTATTGGTGGATGAATTTATCCACCAATCAGCAAGAACAACCCAGGTTGTTCACCAAAAATGGGCCGGCATCTAAACTTACAAACGTGCATTTCAAATAAAGTTACCAAGAGAATGAAGACAATTTGATAATAGGAGTAAATTAGAAAGTTGCTTAAAATTTCATGCTCTATCTGAATCGCAAAAGAAAAAATGTGGGTTCAGTGTCCCTTTAAACCCTGCAATTGGGGTTAAACACATAGTTACCTTCAGCTCTGGAGCAGAAATGCACTACTTAGAGTAACACATATGATAAGCCAATAGTAAAAAGGCATAAGTGTATATCCACCGATCACCATTTAGCACTCAGTAATGCATTGCTGATCCTGAGCCTATATAGGTATGCTTTTCAACAAAGGATAACAATAGAACAAATTAAATTTGATTATAAAAGTAAACTAAAACATCTATTAAAATTGCATCTGAACTATAGAAGTTTATTCTTTATTTCCATATCAATTTAAATGCAATATATAGTAAGTTTGTAATGTTATATATGTAGTATGATAAATTACAAATATAAAGTTCTCTTCAATTTCATGTTTTTTTCCCAAACTGTACCTCATGCTATTAGTTTGTTCTAATAACATTCCCTGGGTTAGGGAGGGCAGGAAGAGTTTGCAGCCGCATACTACTATTCTGGAATGTGGGTTTTGACGTAAATACTTACATTCCAGTTTTATACAGTCTGCACTACAGTGTTAATGGGAAATGTGGTTTAGCTTCAAGTTTCCTCTTGGTTTTAAACTGTGACCCATCTGTTTACTGGTACGTTTACCAAAACTGTGGTACCCTTTCAATTTAGTTAATAAGACATTTGTTTGAATTTGGAACATTGGTTAAAGGGACAGTATACACCAATTTTCAAATAATCACATTTAATAGATACTACTATAAGGAAGAATATGCACAGATACTGATTTAAAAATCCAGTAATAAACCTTTTAAAAACTAACTTAGAAGCTCCCAGTTTAGCACTGTTGATGAGGTTGGGCTGGGACACCCAGTGAAAGGGACTGAAAAAGAAGGAAGAGCAGAGACTCCACCCTCCCCTGCATATGAAAAGATAGGTTACACAAACAGGAGCAAGCCGGACTCTGTAGACCTAAGCCTACATCTGATACTTTGAGGCTTGGTTGGGAGTCTGAAAATTAGCATAATGTTATTAAAAATAATCAGAACTATACATTGTTACAAAAACACTCTTGGATAGGCTAAATAAATGGATCATCTAGAAAACATTTATGCAAAAAAACAATCTACTGTACAATGTCCCTTTAAAGGGATAGAAAGGTTGAAATTTAAATGTGCATGGGTTCATTTTAGTTTTAAATAGAAGCATTTTTACTATATATTTCCATGAGCAAAAAATACTTCTATTAAATGTTATTACTGTTTTCAGCAGCATATGCACATATGCTGTGAGGGTCTGAGCACCCAAAACATCACACCTTCTCATAGAGTCAGTGGTGGCTTGTATGACACAAATTAAATCTTTAAAGGGATAGTCTAAAATATAATTTTTATTGTTTTAAAAGATAAGATAATCCCTTTATTACCCATTCTCCAGTTTTGCACAGCCAACACAGTTATATTAATATACTTTTTACCTTGTATCTAAGCATCTTCTGACAATCCCCTGATCACATGACTGACTATTTGTTATCTATTGATTTGCATTTAGTACTGTGTTGTGCTAACTCTTAAATAAACACATTGTTATCTATATGGCTCACGTGAACTATCAGTCTCCTGTTGTGAAAAGCAAATACAAAAGCATGTGATTAAGAGGCTGTCTATAGAGTCTTTGAAACAGGCAGAAATTTAGAGGTTTAAATGTTATAAAGTTTATTAATATAAAAATGTTGGTTGTGCAAATCTGGGGAATAGGTAGTAAAGGCATTATCTATATTTTTAAACAATAACAATTTTTGTATAGACTGTCCCTTTAAAGATGCACTACACACCACCACCAGATCTCTAAAAATGTGCTTAACCCATGAGTTCATTTGCTTTTTTTTTTAACTTTTATATCCCTTTAATTATAATAAGGAGGTTTTGTTTGACTGTGGACAATCAGGGGTTAATTGTTGCATCTACAGGGCACATCCTCTGTTTTTGTGTAAAACTGTGCTTTGACCCACACTTCATAGAGAAGCCAAATCAGTAACCTAGGTTTTCAACATGCTGAAAATGAACTAAATCAGCAATTGGATTTGTAGCAGACCTAACAACTGTCTCTATTTGAGAGGGACAGCCCCTAATTCTGAACTCTGTTCCCTCTGAGACAGCCATAGGTCCTTATTTGCAGGATTCCCCTTAGCTATGCCCATAGACTTCCCACAAACTGCTCAGACACGCTCACTATCCACATGTGACCCTGCCCCCTTCTGTCACAGCCATGCCCGCAAAATGGTGATCACCCCCTTCCCTTATACCTAGAATTTCCTTTTAACAATCCAGCAGCATGCTGATATAACATGTTTTTGACATTATATCGCCTCAGCCCTTTTATTTTGGTATGTTGGTTTGTTTCTAATGCTACAGTTGCTAATTACATGTCTTTTAATGTGGGATGTACTGACATCATGACCTATAGCAGGCAGCTTCATATAAATTAAGATTTAGTCTGAATTGTTTTTCTTCTCTTATTTAGCATTCAAACATATAGAGAAATAAATGACATGTGGCTAACCCACAAATTACACATTATCTTAAAGGGACATTAAACATTTGTAATTAAAAGACTTTTCTTGTGGCCTTGGAATATATTAACATATCAGCATAATCTGCATATTTTCAGAACAGATTAACACCTTGTTTTCTGCAATATATTTTCAAAAGCCAACCAATGTCTGTTTTATTGGGAGATACCAATCTCAACTAGAGAAAAGTCTTGCAATTGTAATTTTGTTAACAAAATCTATATTGTTTTGTAGTTCCTTATCAAATAAACCCTGCTAAGGCCAATTATGAACATATATGTGGTACGGTAGGATAAGGTTTGTGAAGTCTGTGATGCATATATAGTTTTCAGAAATGAAAAAAACAACAACATAATTTTTAGTTAAAGGGACATGAAATCCAATTTTTTTTAACACATTTGAACAGGTCTCTAGTGCTTATTTAGCCAGGTATAAATGTGCTCCAGTATTTATCTAAACAAGAATAACACACTGTTGGCCGAGGGCCACATTAATTATATTTACTAAAGCTTTCTGGAGGGTAGAACAGAAGTTAGAGGGTGTACTGCAACTTTACTTAAATCTGGACAGTTTTAAGACATATATTGTTTTTAATAGGAATACATTTGTATGCAGTTCTTAGAGGGACAGCAAAGTCAAACTTAAATGTTCATGATTCAGATAGAGAATACAATTTTAAACACCTTTCCAATTTACTTCTATTGTCTAATTTGCTAAATTCTCTTGATATCTTTTGTTGAAAAGCATGCCTTAGAAGCAGCAATGCACCACTGGTAGCAAGCTGCTGATTGGAGCCATTGCATATAAGCCTCGTGCCATTGGCTCACCAAATGTGTTCAGCTACCTTCCAATAGTGTATTGCTGCTCCTTCAACAAAGGATACAAAAAAATGAAGCAACTTTGATCATACAAGTAATATGGAAAAGTTGTTTCAAATTGTATGCTGTATCTGAATCTTGAAAGCAAAACATTTGTGTCATGTCCCTTTAATGCTTCTAAAATATTGATCTACAAATCAATAAGGAAAAAAACTTAGAAAGGTTTGCTCATGATACAAAAACAGAATAGCAAAAAACAAAAAACAAAATGCATCCAAATCCGACGATAGGCAGCACTCCCAAATGAAGAAGTAGAAAAGCAAATCCTGAAAATGGAAAAAGAGGAGCCTCATAGGGTAATGACGTCAAGCAGTGGAGGTGATGTAATTACCTCCACTGCTTGACGTCATTACCCTATGAGGCTCCTCTTTTTCCGTTTTTCAGGATTAACAGTAAATGTTAATTAATTCCACTCTTAAACAAACTTGTTAATCGAGTGGCCGAGAAACGCATTGCTGTTTTTATCCAATTGTTTTAATAAACTAATTTTAGTGGACAATCTACAGGACGTATCCTTTGACGTGACCAAAGGGTCCTCTCGCTATTGGTGGATGCCTATCACGTGACTGCCAGCTGGATATCGTGAGTGAGTCTGCCAGGCGACTCTTTGAGGTCTTCTGATTATAGCACTGTGTGTGTGCTGATTATAGCACTGTGTGTGTACTGATTATAGCACTGTGTGTGTGCTGATTATAGCACTGTGTGTGTGCTGATTATAGCACTGTGTGTGTACTGATTATAGCACTGTGTGTGTGCTGATTATAGCACTGTGTGTGTACTGATTATAGCACTGTGTGTGTGCTGATTATAGCACTGTGTGTGTGCTGATTATAGCACTGTGTGTGTACTGATTATAGCACTGTGTGTGTACTGATTATAGCACTGTGTGTGTGCTGATTATAGCACTGTGTGTGCTACTACTTATGTGAGTGGGCTTTTTTCTGTCAATATAATCACCTCTACTGCTTGATGTTATTACCCTATAAGGCGCCTCTTTTTCTGATTTCAGGATTTGCTAAAATATTGATCTGCCACCCCCATTTGTTAGGACATTGGCCACCATTAACCTAAACAATTTTTGTGTAGCATTAAAATGAGTTCAAACAGTATCATTAAAACAGTGCAATTCTAAAATGCTTAAATACATTTGTGTATTTTACAAATACACAATTTGTTTCTCTTAGCTAGTTATGTTTAACCTCTGCAAAATGGATTCTGCACACATCTATCCAAATTTTACTGGAATCACAGTTGAACTGTGGTTCAACAATTTTTTTTATTTGAGAAATCAGAGCTGCGAAATCTGTTGGCGCTCTACAAATACCTAATAATAATAATAATAATAAAGTCAGATACAGTAAATGTTAATTAATTCCACTCTTAAACAAACTTGTTAATCGAGTGGTTTGGCAAGAAAATACCCTAAGGTCACATTTCTTGCAATGCGGCTTAAACAGCAACAAACTCCTTACAACGTAAAACAAAATATTTTGTTATGACATGTTTTTTCGTATATCTGCAATAAAGTAACAACCACAACAACACCAGCAAATAAACATATACAAATAAATAAGCAAGTTTCTAGTTTCATAAGAAACCCATAAGATAAATGCACCTGAGCATGATAACCATATAAAAGCATTTTATTTTGCACAGCTTGGTTGTGCGACGGATTGTGTTACAGCATTCTTTAGTGTTAAAATGACATGCTCTAGCAGATTAGACCAGTGTTTTTCAACCAGTGTGCCGTGGCACACTAGTGTGCCATGAGAGATCCTCAGGTGTGCCACGGCAGACTGACAACAGTGTGACATATTTTTTAAACTTTGCTTGTTTTTTACTCCCAGTGCAGGGGTAGTTTGTAGGAGGCATGGCATAACAGCACAATACATACAGTATGTGTGTGTTTGTGTGTATGTGTATATATATATGCTGTATTAGGCTACAATGTGTGATTTTTTTAAAATTTTGGGATGGTGGTGTGCCACAGGATTCTTTAATGTAAAAAAGTGTGCCACGGCAAAAAAAAAGGTTAAAAATCACTGGATTAGACAATGTCATTTTAACACTATAATAGCCTTTTAAGGGATACATTTATTTGCAAAAATGCTGTCAATACAAATTATACTGCACCACTGAGGTTGCATTTTAATACCTTGCTCTGATATAGACCTAAATATAGATAGACATACATGTATATACACAGTTTAGCACTATTTTGCAGAAGATCTACATACAAAGTAAATCTCTCTCTCTCACTCTCTCTATACATATATACACACACTCACCGGTCATTTTATTAGGTACACCTGACAATTGTTTGGTAACACAAATTGCTAATCATCCAATCACATGGCAGCAACTCAGTGCATTTAGGCATCTAGACGTGGTGAAGACAACTTGCTGAAGTTTAAAATTGAGCATCAAAATGGGGAAGAAAGAGGATTTAAGTGACTTTGAACATGACATGGTGGTTGTTGGTGCCAGATGGGCTGGTCTGCGTATTACAAAAACTGCTGATCTACTAGGATTTCCGCACACAACCATCTCTAGAGTTTACAGAGAATGGTCCGAAAAAGAGAAAATATCCAGTGAGTGGCAATTGTGTGGACGAAAATGCCTTGTTGATGTCAGAGGTAAGAAGAGAATAGGCAGACTGGTTCGAGATGATTGAAAGGCAACAGTAACTCAAATAACCACTCATTATAACCAAGGTATGCAGAATACCATCTCTGAACGCACAAGACGTCGAACCTTGAAGCAGATGAGCTACAGCAGCAGAAGACCACACCGGGTGCCACTCCTGTCAGCTAAGAACAAGAAACTGAGACTACATTTCACACAGGCTCACCAAAATTGGACAATAGAAGATTGGAAAAACGTTGCATGTTCTGATGAGTCTCAATATCAGCTGCAATATTTAGATGTCAGTGTCAGAATTTGTTGTAAACAACATGAAAGCATTGATCCTCCCTGCCTTGTATCAACAGTTAAGGCTGGTGGTGGTGATGTAATGGTGTGGGGGATATTTTCTTGACACCAGATCTCAATCCAATAGAGCACCTTTGGGATGTGGTGGAACGGGAGATTCACATCATGGATATGCAGATGACAAATCTGCAGCAACTGCGTTATACTATCATATCTGAGGAATGTTTCCAACACACCTTATTGAATCTATGACATGAAGAATTAAGGCAGTTCTGAAGGCAAAAGGGGGTCCAACCCGGTACTAGCAAGGTGGAGAGATATGAGAGAGAGATGAGAGAAAGAGTGAGAGTGTGAAAGGGAAGCAGAGATACATAGGGCATTCAAACAATACAGTACTTTGCAAAATCTCTACATACAAAATAAATATAAACATACAGGTACATCTATCTAACTATCTATCTATCTATCTAAACAGAGAATCCTGGGTAACGAGATGATATCATATGCAAAGCCTTTTATAGGTGCTTCAGTCTTTTTTTGTTCTCCTGGTCTTCATGTAACTAATTACCAGCAGCCCATACCTCTCTCAGGTAATACACTACCTCTGTCCCTTCCTGTAATTATGAGCAATATGCATTTTGCAGTGATCCCAGCCGCCCATGCCTATGATTTGAGGAATGTGTGTAGGCAGCTTGCTTTTGGAAGTTTGGTCAATCAGTAAGTTTCCACACATTTTGTTATGTCAGTATGCAATGTCAGTATGTTTTATTTAACTTGCAATAAACTAAAGCATTTACAAGTACCCCTCCAGATATTAAACAAAATATAGTTGGGATTTGTCTCCCTTCAGTGACCTCCCTGTTTCCTAGGCCCGGTGTGATTAGGATTACGTATAGAGAGCTGCTTTTATACTATTGGCACGTAAAACATGGTAACTCGTGGTCAATTTTTCCATATTTCTCTTCCATGTACTTGTTGTTTAACTGTTCAAATAGAGCTGATCTGTGTAATTTCATTAAAGATACATCATAGTGAAATCTTTTCATGTATATATGTGAAAAAATGTGTATTTAAATATTGAATTAAAGGTCACATTTTGTGCATGAAAAAAATGTTAGGTAGAAAGCTGTTTAAATCTAAACTGATACGGCAGTATCAATAGTCTATAATGAAACACACTAAAAAATACATTTGGGGTATGTGCATTCTACAAAAAATAGGGGGATCTTCAAATTTTTCCAGGGCTGTTTCATTTTCCCCCAGTTCAGCCCTGCATGTAAGTTATTATTTCCTAAATATTTTAAATACACACTTTATGGATCCACATATTGGTGGCGAATCCTCAAGCTCTGAATGGAGCTTGATGCCCCTGTTTCCGCGCTAGCATTCACGCTCCCCGGAAACAGTAGTTATGAAGCAGCGGTCTAAAGACCCCTGCTCCATAACTTGTCCGCTGCCTCTGAGGCTGCAGTCTTCAATCCGCCCGATCCTATACGATTGGGCTGATTGACACCCCCTGCTAGCAGCCAATTGGCCGCGAATCTGAAGGGGGCAACATTGCACAAGCAGTTCAACAGAACAGCTTGTGCAATGATAAATGCTGACAGCGTATGCTGTCGGCATTTATCGATGTGCGGCGGACATGATACGCTACATTGTATTATGTCTGTCCGCACTTTAGTAAATTGACCCCTAAGAATTAGTTAAAGGGACAGTCTACTTCAGAATTGTTATTGTTTAAAAAGACTGATATTCCATGCAATAGCCATGTCATTTTCCACCAATGGAATTGCTGGAGTTATTCTTATCAGCCAATGGCTATTAGCAGGAAGTACACAACTTCTACTGCTGTAATAGTTTGAATTTAAACAAATTTTTTTTAGTACAATGTGGGGGGAGTTTATAATGGAGAATCACAATGAAGACTTTCATAAATATTACTCTTTCTCAGTTAAACTTGCACATCCAAATGTTACATGATGGGAATAAAAAAAGGCACAATATTTTGATTATCCATTCAATTTGCTTTAGAATCACAGAGTATTTTTGTGTTGTGAAACATGTAGTGTGATTCCAGTTTTTTTAATTTTTTTTCTCCTATGGAAAAATGAATTATAAACTTTTTAGAGGTAACCTAATAGTAAGAGTCAAGGAAAGTAAATCTGTGTCTATGAATGCTTGTACTACAATGACATGCTACTCAGAACAAGAAACAGATGTGTATGTGAAAACCTGTCAGATTTTACACATTCAAGATAAAGCTAATGCTCCCAGTTATTTTATCAACAATTCAAAATAAATTTATAACAGGGATCTGTGTATTTTTGCTTGATAAAATAACCTTGTAATATTATTTATAGAGATAATGCTTTTTTTAAAGGGTTTGTTTATAACATTTGGGAAAAACACTTAAATCCAGTCTCAAGGGGTCAAAAACATTTTTCCCATAGAATCACTCAGTATACCCTTTTGCAAAGGATTATGGGTAGGGAAATGTTAATTATATTAGAAAAAATTAATTTTAGAGTATGGATGGCATCCTGTATTTTCTCTAATGTAAATAATATGTGTGGACATGTCTGTGGAAGAATATGAAAACAGAGTATGAATCTATAACAACAGCACACTTAAAGGAACATGAAACCTAAAATTTGTATTTCATGATTCAGATAGAACACACAATTTTAAACAACTTTCTAATTTCTTCTATTGTCACATTTACTTCATTCTCTTGGTATCCTTTGTTGAGAATCCAGGACATCAGCTCAGGAGCATGTATGTGTCCGGAGCACTATATGGCAAGAATGTTATCTATATGCAAGAACACTAGATGGCAGCAGTGTTTCCTGTCAAGGAATGCTCCAGCCAGGGCCTGCTCAAGATATTGTGCTGCCTGGGTACAAGAATAAAATCACGCCCCCCCCCCCAAGTATTAACTTTACTGACTAGCATATCAACCTACTAACCTGACCACTGACCTTATAAAGCCTTCCTGCATGTAGCTATTGCTTATACACAATTGCATAATAATTAGGAAGGAAGCAAGGGATGAGATACACTTGTCCCATATTAATGGATCATCTACAAACATTTATGCAAAGAAAAATCTAGTGTACAATGACCCTTTAAACATTCTGCACTGCAAAATATCACTGATAGACAAGAACAAGTGGATAATTTTACATATCAATTACATGTAATATCTTACAAGCATGCAAACCCCCTTCTTGCTAGGACATATATCTGAAGTCTTTAGGTCATATTTTTTTATTATATAGTAGGGTAAAACATTTTTGCAAATTATATACAAATGACTACAATTTCACAGAAGAAAGCTTTCCTTGAGTATATCAGTCTGATCCCACTTAAAAATGGTGGACAACCCAAAAATACCTAGCAATCCTTCTCTGGACAAGGAACATAGCAACCAGAGATGAAAATGTCAGCCTTGTTTGGGCTTCGTCAGTGAGCCATATCCATCTAGGCACATTGGGCCATGCCTGGTTTTCCCCTTCACACTTAGGGAGACTTTCCCTAGGGTTATATTAAAAATCTAAAAATAAACAGAAGTGCTCAACCAGGAACCATCAACAGCTCAGTAGCGTAGTCTATGATGGGTCACTGTTATACTTCAGGAAGGTTCTCCTCTGTGAAAGGCACAAATGGGCTAAAAGAGAATGCTCCCAGGGAGTGACTTGCTAAAGAACAAGCTAATATCCCTTAAAAGAGGGGCTGCTGGTCCAAAACCGGAACAGATGGCAGGTTTGGTTTGTCAGAGTTATATTGCTAAATGCAGAATGCAAGGAAAGATTGGAAATATTTAAAATAAAATAAATAAACAAACAAAGTCAGGACAACTGTGGGGATAGATTGAAAATGTCCATGACTGTTGAGAGATATGATCTATCTATCTATCTATCTATCTATCTATCATCTATCTATCATCTATCTATCTATCTATCTATCTATCTATCATCTATCTTGTTTTAAAGGACCTACGCTCAATGCAGTAGAATTACATAATTAACATGTACATAATAAAAAGACAATGATTTAACACCTTCTCTGAATTTCAAATAAGCAGTAGATTTTTTTCCTGACAAATTAATTTGTTCTCCCATTTTCCGGCCCCTTGTTTCATATGACAGACATCAGCCAATCACAGACTAGTATACAAATACCCTGTGAGCTTGTGCACTTGCTCAGTAGGATCTTGTTCCCCAGAAAGTGTGAATATAAAAAGATTGTGCAAAATTTGATAATGGAAGTAAATTGGAAAGTTTCTTAAAAATGCAGGCTCTTTCTAAATCATAAATGTTTATTTTGACATGAGCATCCCTTTAAGCACATGTATATGCTCTATCTAGCAGTAATTACCCCCAATATTTGTCCCATGTGTTTATAGGACCAGGAAGGTATTCGCTGAGTCTGGGAAGCTTTAGATAAAATTTAGGTTGCCCATGGTGATCATACTGGCAGGATGTGGACAGCCATATATAAAGCTCTCTATGCTTGGGATGGGGTTTGTGCATGAAGGTATGAACTGTGAATACTCCTTGGTGTTTTTAGCAGTCACTTGCTTCTTTTATAGAAACCAGCTAACATTGAGGGAGGAACCATGCAAAGGGTGGGGTGATTGGAAGCTCTGGTACACACGGATCATTTTCAGCAACAATAGGTATCCCTTAAACTGTTTGATGGCCACTAGAGTATCCCTTTTATATCTGTTTGCTAAAAGTTACTGTGCTGAACTTTTGATATGTATTCCGAAAAAAATATAATATGGTAAAATGCATATCCATACAGCAAAGAATTATTAACAGAAAGACAACATTTTGAAATGTTATCACATATCACCATGTGTCATTATTTGTACGGGCGTTAAAAAAGATTCCATATTTTATACACTGCAATTAATTTGTGGAAGAATATTTGCAAATAAGCAACGAGTCATAACATAGAGTGCTATTTTTTTTTCCAAAACAGAGAACTGATATCATAAAAATTATATTTTTAAAACCAAGTAGCAAAAGCATAAATTATTTACATGAAATCTGCAGATTCAGGGAAATGTAGAAAATAAAAGTATTGGTAATGGAAAAAAGGACCTATAATCTGGAACAGGAACATTTCAGGCCCCTCACTTCCTTGGGAGCGAATATAAATAAGCAATCTCAGCATTGTAAACGTACTACACTTCTGCTTTGCTTCCCGTTAGGGTTGTTGCACTGGTAATGGGTTAATGCTTCTAGCTATAAGCATGAAAACAGTTCTGCTCACTTTATGGTCAAAACAACTAGAGATGCATAAAGCCAAACACCTTTATTTTTATCTTGTGTGCATCACCTGCAGAAGTGAAGTGGTTGAGAGGTAATTCTTCAACCATGGTAATTGCTTAACAAACAGGAATACAAATGTCAGGTGCTAGTATCTTTACAGACACAATACAAAATAAATGTATATGGAAATTGAAAGCCATTCAAAATAGAGCCATAGAACAGTATTTATATACATTTAGAAAAATCCAAAAGGCTTGAAGCCAAAATAAACTTTTTAGAAGCTGGGATTCTATTGCTAAAGGAAACCGTGATGCCCTGGCATACATTTGAACTTGACAAATTCCATGTGACATGGCTACTAGAATTTAAAGATGACACCCTTGTCCAGCTCCTCAAAATGTGATTGTCTGGATCTTTTGTATACTTGCTGAATCTTAAAGGGATATGAAACATTTCATTGTTCTAATAAACAGAAAGCAATAAGCAGTGAGTTACACCTTGCATTATATATTATTCACTATTTTAAAAGGATTTATTTCTTCTTTAAAAATTAATCTGTGCAGGTTCCATTACTTTTTATCACAGCCCCACAACAGGGCTGTGGTCTTTACTTTACATTAATGCTGGTCTAGCTTGATGTCATACATTTTAGTAACTTGAGCTGGCTTAGAGTTAAAGGGACACGGAACCCAAATATTTTCTTTCGTGATTCAGATAGAGCATGACATTTTAAGCAACTTTCTAATTCACTCCTATTATCAAATTTTCATAATTCTCTTGGTATCTTTATTTGAAATGCAAGAATGTAAGTTTAAATGTCGGCCCATTTTTGGTGAACAACCTAGGTTGTCCTTGCTGATTGGTGTATAAATTCATCCACCAATCAAAAACTGCTGTCCAGAGTACTGAACCAAGAAAAAAAGCTTAGATGCCTTTTTTTTCAAATAAAGATATCAAGAGAATGAAGAAACATTGATAATAGGAGTAAATTAGAAAGTTGTTTAAAATTGCATGCTCTATCTGAATCACAAAAGAAAATATTTGGGTTCAGTGTCCCTTTAAGTGAATGCAAGAGAAACAGGAAGTCTGTTTTGCCATCCTCAGAAGAGGAAGAATCTGAATGAAAACAAAAAACATGACTGCTTTCTCAACTCCCTGAGGGCAGTGGCTACACAGAGAATTTCAAAGTGCTAATTTTGCAAGAAAACAATTAAGCTGTTTGCTTTTTATTAACAAAATCTCAATCATATTTACTTTGATTTATCATATTTGTTTATACTAAAGGAGCACTGTTTTATATCTCTTTAACTTTGAAATACATTTGTGAACCCCTGGAATAAATTATCCAAAAATGTCAACTAGCCAATATTTTCTAATTAGTAAACACTGTAGTCAACATTGTTTTTTGTTTCATCTAAAAGATGGATTTTCAACAAAGCATGTTTGTCCTGAATACACCAACATTTTCTTGTCACACTTGCAGGGGTGTATCCCTCTGCACCTTTAAATTAGAGGTAATTGTTCTTATCACTTAGTAAGGTTTAATTTGAAGTAGAAAAACAATACTACAGTATTAGTTTTCAGTTTTATTTAAAAGAACAGTGTAGTGTAAAATTGTTTCCCCTAAAGTCTGCCCAATTACTTGTTATACCAGCTGCAGAGTATAAAATATATGAGAAATCGTTCCTTTATGTTTATCTTTAAATGAAACCACAACCCAATACAATGGGATGTGCTTGTAGGAAGAGCAGACCTAACAAATAATCAAACATTTTCATTTGGCGCCTAAATATTTTCTTGCTTAGTCCCACAATACCACTTAGTGTATTTATGTACATGGAGACATGAGCCACTCTTGGACTGCCAAAAACCTGGACCAATCAGTTCTGTACCTGGAACGTAAAGCCCCACCTCTAATTTGCAAAGGTTCTGGCCTTGCCAAAGATAGCTTAGGTTTTGCATGGGCTCTGCTCACTTATGTCTGACCCAGAGATAATATTTTAAGCCAGCTGAAGACATTTACACCCCAAACTCTTCATCCACTATAGTGAAACCCAACCACAGTCAGGTGTCTCAAATGTTTATGTTGAGCAGATTGAAAGTGTAGACAAGAATATGCAGATAACCAGCTGATAGATCCCATATGAGAGTTATTTCTATAAAAAGCGTCAGTAGCTGGAATATGTTCTCTCTATATTGCACCCCATTCCATTCTAATCCGGCCCTGTTAGGCAGTATGTATATCCATAAATATGTTTTTTTTATTTCATTTAACAACAATACTGACTTTAATACTTTCATGTATTTACTATTACTGCTTCCTTTCCCAACATTCATCTTTTTGTTGTGCTTAAATTTAATAGGAAACCACCCTAGAGGATATCAAAAGGCAGCATCAGGATGTTTATAGCTGGATAGGTGCATAATATACTATATTTATATTATTTTTGTTCTTTACTTTTCACTTTAGTGGTTCTATTTTACAATTATGAAGAAAGGCTTGAATACGTTTTCACTGTTTATATAAAGCACATTTCCTATCAAGCAGATCACCATCAGTCATTACCATAGCAGGACAAATCATTATTTATTAATACATTATTAACTAAAATGAATATAATCTTTTAGCCTACTTAAAGAGATTTGAATCCCAAAATGTTTATTTCATGATTCAAACAAAACAAACAATTTTAAACAACTTTCCAATGTACTTCTTTTATCTAATTTGCTTTGTTCTCTTGGTATCCTTTGATGAAAAGAATAACTAGGTAGGATTGGGAGCTAGGAGCTAGCTGCTGATTGGTGACTGCATATATATATATATATATATATATACACCTCTTGCCTTTGGCTTACAGATGAGTTTAGCTAGTTCCCAGCAGTGCATTGCTGTTCCTTCAATAAAGGATACCAAGAGAGACTGAAGCAAAATTGATACTAGAAGTAAATTAGAAAGTTGTTTAAAGTCAGATGCTCTACCTGAATCATGAAAGAAAAATGTTGGATTTAATGTCCCTTTAAAGAGACATGAAACACTTTAAGACTGTAATATAAAATGTTTAATTATGCCTGCTAAAACAAAGCTTTGCAGTGCACCCTTTTCTCCCCTTTTCTTGTAATTTAGCTTTGGAAATTGTGGGTTTTCTAAATCTGAGAATTATAAGTGTACCCTTCACAAGCCTAGCTCTTCTACATATATGTCCTTAAAGGGACACTGAATCCAAATTTTTTTATTTTGTGATTCAGATAGAGCATGCAATTTTAAGCAACTTTCTCATTTACTCTTATTATCAATTTTTCTTCGTTCTCTTGCTATCTTTATTTGAAAAAGAAGGAATCTAAGCTATTTGTTTGGTTCAGAACCCTGGAAAGCACTTGTTCATTGGTGGATGAATATATTCACGAATCAGCAAGAACAACCCAGGTTGTTCACCAAAAATGGGCCAGCATCTAAACTTACATTCTTGCATTTCAAATAAAGATACCAAAAGAACATTCGCTAATAGGAGTAAATTATAAGGTTGTTTAAATATGCATGCTCTATCTGAATCACAAAAGAACAAAATTGGGTTCAGTGTCCCTTTAACTGGCCTCAGCAGAGATGACATAACAAGATACTGCAAAACAAGTTTTACTAACAAAATGGAAGAGGCTAACCTTGTCTACTCCAGCTGCAAATCTATATTGGCCATGTGGTGAGGGAGTTTGGCCACTGAAAAATTGCAGCAAAAAGACATGTAGAGTTCCACACTTGACTTGTATGTTAATTCATAGCATGACTACAGAAAAGTCTTGTACTTAAGATGTTTCATATACCTTTAAGTCATGAAACCCCACATTATTCTTTCATGACTAAAACAGAGCCAACTTTTTTTTTTTAAAAAGATTCCAATTTACTTCCATGATCAAATTTGCTTTGTTCTTGTGGTATTTTTTGTTGAAGAGATACCACCTAGGTAAGTAATGTGCAGGTCAGAAGCACTACATGGCAAAAAATAAGTGCTGCCATCTAGTGCTCTTGCAAATGTATAAGATTCTTGCAAAATGTCTGCTATTTAGTGCTGCAGACACATGCATGCTCCTGAGATTACCTTCCTGGGGCGCGATCCGATATAGATCGTAGTTTGCGGGGCAAGCAAGGGAACCCCCGCCACCCGTAGTTTCAGCTCGCAACTCGAGCTATCCAATATACCCCGCCGTCAGATGCTAAAGTGCCGTAAGTCGGATAAACCAGCGATGTCCAGAAATCTGCGTAAGTACAAATTTCTGGAGTCGCCAGTGACTTACGGCACTTTAGAAACTGCCGGCGCCTACAAAACCTGACTAAGTTATTAAATCTCCCATACTGTCTAACACGCCTCCCAAACATAGCCCGACACGTATACCCCTCTATCCGCTACCCCCTCACTCTCCTAATAATAAAAAATGTATTAACCCCTAAACTGCCGCTCCCGGACCCCGCCGCCACCTAATAAAGTTATTAACCCCTAAACCGCCGCTCCCGGACCCCGCCGCCACCTACATTAAACTACCCCCTAATGTGAGCTCCTACCCCGCAGCCAGCTATATTAAAATTATTAACCCCTAATCTAATGCCCCTACCCCGCCGCCAGCTATATTAAAATTATTAACCCCTAATTTAATCCCCCTACCCCGCCGCAAGCTTTATTAAAATTATTAATCCCTAATCTAATCCCCCTACACCGCCGCCAGCTATATTAAATTAATTAACCCCTAATTTAATCCCCCTACACCGCCGCCAGCTATATTAAATGTATTAACCCCTAATCTAATACCCCTACACCGCCGCCAGCTATATTAAATACATTAACCCCTAATCTAATCCCCCTAAAGTAATCACCTCTATTACTAGCCCTTAAAAGGGCCTTTTGCGTGACATTACCCCAAAGTAACAGCTCTATTGCCAGCCCTTAAAAGGGCTTTTTGCGGGGCATTGTCACAAAGTAATCAGCTCTTTTGCATCTAATCTAAATCCCCCTACACCGCTGCCACCTATAATAAATGTATTACCCCCTAATCTAATCCCCCTACACCGCCGCCACCTATATTAAATAGATTAACCCCTAATCTAATCCCCCTACACCACCGTTAATATAGTTAATATCGTTATTATATTATATATATATTAAGTATAATAACCCTATCTAACTAACATCCCTAACTAAATTCTTATTAAAATAAATCTAATTAATATTAATATTATTAATTAAAATATTCCTATTTAAATCTAAATACTTACCTATAAAATAAACCCTAAGATAGCTGCAATGTAATTAATAATTACATTGTAGCTATTTTAGGGTTTATATTTATTTTACAGGTAGCTTGGTATTTATTTTAACTAGGTACAATAGCTATTAAATAGTTAATAACTATTTAATAGCTACCTAGTTAAAATAATTACCAATTTACCTGTAAAATAAATCCTAACCTAAGTTACAAATACACCTACACTATCAATAAATTAAATAAACTACAAATATCTAAACTAAAATACAATTAAATAAACTAAACTAAATTACAAATAAAACCAAACACTAAATTACAAAAAATAAAAAAAGATTACAAGAATTTTAAGCTAATTATACCTATTCTAAGCCCCCTAATAAAATAACAAAGCCCCCCAAAATAAAATAATTTCCCTACCCTAATCTAAATTAAAAAAGTTAACAGCTCTATTACCTTACCAGCCCTTAAAAGGGCTTTTTGCGGGGCATGCCCCAAAGAAATCAGCTCTTTTGCCTGTAAAAAAAAACACAATACCACCCCCCAACATTACAACCCACCACCCACATACCCCTACTCTAACCCAAACCCCCCTTAAATAAACCTTACACTACCCCCTGAAGATCTCCCTACCTTGTCTTCACCCAGCTGGGCCGAACTCTTCATCCGATCCGGGCAATGTCTTCAATCAAGCGGCAGAGA